>NW_020897694.1:2514020-2677315 GCF_003984885.1 Neopelma chrysocephalum | reverse complement strand
AGGACTGAGCATTCTCATACCCTTTTATGGAATTCCCCGCTCTGAGGAAGGGACTGAGCACTCCTGCCTGAACTGGAGAATATATAAACTGGGAGTTTCGGAACCTTTTTACCACTCGTGGGATCCAGAGGAAGACTGCAGACCACCGCTCTCAACCAGACTGAGACCACCACCCTCAACTGGACTGCAATCACCACTTTCTGACCAGACTGCAGCAGCTCTCCCACCAGCAGGTTTTTTCCCCTCTCCCTTTACTTTGGACTCGGGGGGGGCCAAGGAACACCACTTCTGTTCATGCCCCAGGGTGCTGGGTTATACATTTGGGTTTTGCGGGTTCAAACCAATTGTCTGTCTGTATAATTGTACTTATTGTATTATTTTAATAAATTGTTATTCTGATTTATAATCTCTCTTTTGAGTTGAGTTCATTTCCCCTGCTGGTTAACTTTTAAACCAGCACACCAGGCCTCTAAATTTTGAAGCCTGCCCTCCTGCCCCACTTCACTTTCAGAAAAGTAAGTGTGCTTAAAAGTTTCAATGTGAGTATTGTATTACCTGCATTGCAAGTCGTATAATCCAAATTGTAAAAAAATCCAAACGACTATTACCAAGATAGTGGTATTTTCACATAATAATTTCAGTGACAGAAATGCAAGTTTCAAAAAATGGTTTTGCATGGCTGCTTTTCTTGGCAATGAGGTCAAAGCACTGGCCAAGTGGCACACCGTGAAAGTGGCTCATATAACAAACAAAACATTAACACAATGTGCAGGATTATATTTTGCTTAGAACCAAAGTTTACAAGCAGCTTTATAATAAGTCTTCCAAAGTGTTGTATGATTTACCACTATTATATTTATTGTTGGTGGTCATGTGAGCCAGCACTGGATAATATTGAAGACATTTATGATATATTCTTTACCTTTCTAACTCTATTTTATGCCAGTAGTTCAGACAATTTACAACTGCTGTTATGTGTAGAACTGCACTGTGAAATGGAGCTTATTGCTGGAGCTCCAGGTCTCATGTCTCCTCCTACATAGTATGTGTCTTTTTAATTTGCAGTGCTGCTGACACCGTATGCTTGATGAGAGACTAGTGCTGAAGATAACTCTGTAGGATAAAAAGCATGCTCTCTTACTCATGTTGTTATATAAATTCTGCCATGTGTACTTGCTAAGACAGAACTTGAGAGACATAAAATGTATCTTGCTGCAAGTAGGAATACCTCTATTTTAGTACATTTGCACAAAAAAATACCCTTTGGAGACTTTGACACATGGTAGTCATGAAATTAACACAGGAGGATGATGAGAGGGTGTTATATATCCTCTGTTACTGATTATGGAACAAATCACTGTTTTGTTTTATTCTACAACTAAGGCCTTTGTCCCATAGCTGGACTGAAATTCCGATTTTCCAACATCTGCTCTAGTGAAGTAAACAAAGACATTTTGAGAAGTAGGGAGGAGGGGTTAGGGCTAAAAGAGGCATGTATTTTAACACAGCTGTAATATAGATTATTCTACAGTATGGTCTTTAGAGACAGAAGAGATCAATTATAGCTAAATTGAGATGTAATAGAAGGAGATTTAGTGATATGAGGAAGCTTAAATTAATCCCTCCTAAGGTAATATCGACAAATGTTGCTCGTTGGTGTTATCAGCCTAGTGCTTTCAGCAGTCTGTGACACAGGCAAGAGTACTGCATCATGTGAAAGGAAGGAAACGCTTCATCAGCAACCAAAACCGGTTCACTGAATAGTGAAGCCATTAAAACATTTGATGAAAAAACTCTTGATCATAAAACCCTAAATGCTGATTGGCCTTGACTGAATTTTTGCTGTCTTGTCTGATTGCCCTTGAACTCAGCTCTTGCTTTCACTCAAGACCAAACCAGAGTGGTGGGCTGAGGCTCAAACCTTCTCAGTGAGACTATCCTCAGAGCAGCTGAAGCTCAAGCCCACCTAGACCCACAGTCATGCCTGAACAACTGCCAGGGTAACCCAGTGACAGCATCAGCCATCTTGGCTTCCACCAGCACTCTCTGCAACCCCTTACAAAAGGCACGGTCATACTCCTCTTAGCACTACACCTCAGTAACCCCTGGCCTGTAGAGCTCCATTCCTTCATCCTCCAGCCCCTTTCCATGGACCTGGAGGTTGCCAGTGAAAAGAGGACAGGCAAGAGCAGTCTTTTGTATTCCTGTCTCCTGCTTGTCTCCCAGCCCAGGATGGCTGTGGTGGGGAGGAACAGAACGGCTGGAGGTCCCCATGGGGTGTTGCCCCGCCATCAGGGCACAGGTGGCAGCTTCTGGCACACCTGACTCTCCTCCAAGAGTGCCTTCATCATCTGTGCTTTTGCCTAGATATCTCTATTTGAGGCCTAAAACTTAGGAAACTAAAAACCTTAAGGAAAAGAAACTATGGAAGCTGTGCATACTACCCCATGCGAAGGACCATTCTGCTTTTCACATACACCATGATTAAGTACTTGTTCTTATGCCACTGTAGTTCAGTTCCTTATGTGATCTTCAAAGCTGAAACCTAAACTAGCCCCTAGTCCTCCAAATTCAGTGGAATTCTGCATCCTTTGATGATACTCCACATAAAACACTTTGAATATGTGGAACTATAATTTGATCTGATCCTAAAAGCCATCATACTAGAGCAGACCAAAGGTTTGTGTAGTCTCCCACAGTGGCTGAAACCTTTGTGGCCCTCAGTGGATTTCTCTTCCACTTGAAATCTTCCATTGAACCCACTCGTTGTCTAGATAACCTGGTAGGATGGCACTAATTTCTGCCTGTCTGCAGAATAAACAGCAACTTAATGAGGCAGGATACTTTTTGAGAGAGGAGACAGAGGGAGAATGCAGAAATGATAGGTTGTGGAACATCAGATTTTGCCTGGAAAAACTCTGAAACTGCATAAATTGAAATTGTCAATAAATCTTAGGGTTGGATTGAGAGAAGGGAGGAGCAAAATGAACTGCTGGTCACAAACTTCAGAGAAAGATCTAAAATTAGAAAAATCCTGTTTAAACAGCAGCTTTGAAAATTATAAATTGAGCTACCTTTTGAGGGCAGTGAAATATTAATCTCAGGGGACTGTGGGCAGAACCTGACAGACTTCGAATGACTAAAGCAGCATTTTCTCAAAAGAAAAAATAAAGCTCATATGCTGCTTACAAACTCAGGAAGAGAAAGAAAAAAAAGGAGATTTATTTCAGCAATCAGGAACTGTATCAAAGATATGAAATATAAACCAAAAGAAATTTGTGAACTCCTTGAAGATTCTATTAACGCCTTTATAGTTGCAAGAAACAGGTCTCTGGAGACAAAAGGTCAGATTGTGAAGCCTAATATGTCTGGTTACTCAGTAGAATAAAAGGCCAGATTGGACTGTCCTTTTGAAGCTAAGGAAATTCAAAAGTGATTTAAAAATATGCCAGCAGGAAAAACTTCAGGACTTTTCCAATTAACTTATGATTTTTCTTTTTATATTTTCAGAAAATACTGGGTAACACAGATAGCTTGGAGGACAAATTTGCCTTTCCATTATGATGGAGGCAAATTTTATGCATTCCTATAATTCATAAACACATGAAAAAATGTAGATATGGATCCACTTTTCTGTTTATCTAGTAGAGCATTTTCCATTACTACAGTCACAAGAAATAGAAATTGAGTTTCTGCATAGATGTTTGTTGAGATGTGCTTCAAATTTGGTAAATACAGTGAATTAGATAAAAGTGATGAATCAGAAGAATGAAAGTAGAAAGGAAACTGGGTATTACATGGCTAAGCTCAACTTGAAAGTAGGTTTCATTTTTTTGTTTAGAGAGACTGAGACTACTGACTGCAAAAAATAAAGAGCTGAATTTATTGTTTTTGAATGTTGTAGTACCTTTGTTCATATAGACATACAATACATTGTTTTTGAGAAAAAGAATCACCAAAACTGTTCCAACAAGTCTTTCACAGTGAAAGGCTTTGCCTTAACCATCAAACTCAAGCAATCTTCAGACTGACATCTTGTAAGCTGGTTTAGTGGGCATGTGCCTATCAGCTGTTTGATGTCTGACAAAGCCTTTTGACAGAAGCTGTCTTTACTCATCTTGCTGTTTCTTTCCAGTGTTTCAGTTCTGTGCCCATTGCCTCTGGTTCTGTCACTGGAAAAGAGCCTGACTCTGTCCTTTTTACAGTTTCTCCGCAGGTATATCTATACATTGATAAGATTCCCCTGAGCCTTCTTTCTTCTGGGCTAAGCAGTCCCAGCTCTCTCAGTCTTTCATCATAAGGGAGATACTCCAGTCCTTTGATCATCCTTGTAACCCTTTGCTGGACTCTCTCCCATATGTCCATGTTCCTCTTGTACTGAGGGGCTCAGAATGGGACACAGTATCAGAGAATCATGGAATCACAGAATATCCTGAGTTGGAAGGGACCCACAAGGATCATCAAGTCCAGCTCCTTGCCCTGCACAGGACAACCCCTGTGCCTGAGAGCCTTGTCCAAACACTTCTTGAACTCAGGCAGGCTTGGTGCTATGACTACTACCCTGGGGCAGCCTGTTCAAGTGCCCAACTATGAAGAACCTTTCTCTAACATCTTGTGTAAACCTCCCCTGACACAGCTTCATGCTGTTCCCTTGGGTCCTGTTGCTGCTCAATAGATCAGTGCCTGCCTCTCCACTTGCTCTCAAGAGAAAGATGTAGACTGCTATGAGTTCTCCCCTCAGTCTTCAGTCTCCTCTTTTCTAGGCTGAACAAACCAAGTGACCTCAGCCACTCCTCATCTTTGTAACCTTCCTTTAGACTCCCAAGTGGGTCCTCACCAGGACTGAACAGAGCGGAAGGATCACCTCCCTTCTCCTGCTGGCAACACTCCTTCTAATGCAATCCAGAATACTGACAGGCTTCATTACTTGCAAGATCATATTGCTGAGTCATGTTCAGCATGGTGTCTCCTGGGACCCCTATGTCCTTTTCTACAAAGTAGCTTTTCAGGTGAGCAGCCACCAGTTGTTCCTCCCCAGGTGCATGACATTGCACTTTCCTCTGTTGAGCATCTTATGGTAGACAGTATCAATAACCTGTCAGTGGAATTCCTTCACGAGCATCTTCTCTGCAGGCCTGTAATTTGGTATTCGACTATTGCAGGCCCCTTGACAGAACCTGCTTTGTTCTCAGCATTCTTTATACGTGGCTATATAATCTTTATATATCTGTGTTGGCCACTTCCCAATTATCTTAGAAAATAGATCTTATTTCGTTGTTCTATGATTTTAAAATATCGTATTAGGCTGGCAAAGATTGAAAGATTGACTGTGTTTGCTCTAATGAAAGCATCCCTTTCATACCTTTGAAAAATAATTTATTACTGTTTGGAGTTCTGCAGTGATTACTCTTTAAATACTGCTAACGTTAATACAAATCTCTGTGTTGTAATCCTAATAAATGTTTTATCAACTTGTGAACTTCACAGAACAGATGGCCTTGAGACTGACATGGGTAAAATTCAACTAGGTAGAAATTATCTGTAACAAAGAAAGAAACAAAGTACTTTTTGGAGAACTTGCCAATAACTTGTTTGCCTTAAAATGAGGTAGCAGCTCTTCTTCAAATTAAAACTACTCAAAATAAGTGATTTTTAATATAGAACTTTACCTACATGTTATTTTGTATTGCATACCTCCACATTCATTTTCTGCCAGTTCTGTCCAAGGATATTAAAATCTATGCAACATCCAAAAATGTCATAGTAGAGTGATCATCATGAGAAGTAAAATCAGATGTCTTCCCCTCCAGAGAAGTGGTCTCATTACAGGGCTGCAGAGTCAAACTTCTTTCTTTTTGTCTTCCTACAGCACAAATTGAAATTCCTGTCTATGCAGTAGTGATAGAAAATTATTTGAAAATCACAGAATCATAAAATAATTCAGTTTTTAAAATATTTCAGGAGACAGTTTCCAAAAGCTTTTCTGGGCACCTTTTGCAGTGCTCATCAGAGAATTTCATCCAGCTTATCCAGGCAGAATTTCCTTTGCTGCAGCATCTCATCCTTTACTGTGCTCTTCTGAGAAGAGCCTTGCTCTGCTTCTCCATAACTGACCTTCTAGAAACTGAAAGCAGGAATTGGATTCATACTTAGCATTCCCTTCTCCAGGCTAAACAAACATAGCTTTCCGTGGTTCTTTCTGTATGTGAAGTGTTCTACACCCTTAGTCACTAGGTGACCTAGACAGGCATCTTAGTAACTCTGGAGTGGATGTTTTCCAGTTTGTCAATGTCTCTTTTATACCAAGAAGCTCAAACCAGGACATAATGCTCCAAATATCAGAAAACTGGAGTAGAAGGAAATTAATCCCTTCTCTTGATCTGCTGACTATCCTCTTGTTAATGCATCCTAGTATGTAGCTACCATTCATCTCCAGGAGGCCTTGCTGCCTATTTATGTTCCATTTGTTCACAAAGATTGTGTCTTCTTGACCAGTGCTATTCTGCACAGCTGCTACCTGTCCGCTCAGGCCCAACCTACAAGGGCTTATTCCATCCCCAGTGAAGGGCTTCTAATTTGCCTTTGCCAACTTTCCTGAGGTTCCTGCTTGATTATTCCCCCAGGCTGTCAGGGATACTCCCCCGGGCAGATGGAGCTCGTCAGCCCTGTAAGGCCATCCATCTAAGAGAAGGTCACTCTAGACAAACCTACATCCTGAAGACCTCACTGCCATTGTCCAAGCTCGCTTGGCCCCAGCAGATGAACCTTAGGATTAAAGGGTGGGCTCAGTTCAGCGCATGCTGTGTCTCACCTAAAAAATCCATTGCGCAGGCTTGAAAGGTAAAAGACCTTTCCCAAAATCTTCGTTCACGAAGACTGGCCATACAATTCCCCCAGGCTGTGAAGGAATCCCAATCCTGCCCTCCAACATATCAGCTGCTTTACCGTGCCTAGTGTCATCTGAGAAGCTGAAAAAGACATTTTCTGTCCCATTGCCCAAGCCATTGATGAAGATATTAAACAATACTGAGGCATTATCTAGTAGCTCAGGTGTATGAAAAGCTCACAGAGGTAAAGTAGGATGGCTAAGTGCTCGTTTCTGAAGTATTCAGGTAAAATAATAATAGATACCATAGGGAATACCCATGCGGAAAGTAATAATTCAGTCTTCAGATTGACATTTGAATAGTGTGCAGCAAATAGGGCCTGAGACCACACATCAAATTCTATGGTTAAAAGAAAAAAAACTAGCATCTGTTCACTCTTTGACCATTATCTATCTTTTGTGTTGAAAGGGTCAGGGGTCCAGTGAAAAATATCCAGTGATCATGTGATCATGAAAAAATAATCGCTGGTCATTTACTTATGTGCACGAGGGGACTTAATCCAGTATTTCTTCTTCTATGCATGCTTTTCATTGCAATCTGCAATGCATGCATGTAATCGGGCTGTATCTTGCCACTACAATTATATGAAACTACTGCTCTGAACAGTCTTCATTTCAGTTGATCACTTCTACGACATCATAAAAGGAGGAGGAGATTTGGTTACTCTGAGGAACGAGAGAAAAAAAGAATGTGGCAGAAGAGAATTAGACATGCTGGTTTTCGTATTTTGTGGAGAAATTGAGCTATAATTTATTAAGATATGGCAATTATTAGTATATAGTGTCTACACTGCTGCTACCATCAGTGTGTTCTTCATTTTGCATATTAGCTGTCTAGGAATTTGGACCAAATTTCAAATCCACATCTGTCTTCAATCATGGCTCTGACTGAAACTAATAATAAATGTACCTTCAGTTATTGTATAATTATCTAGATGTTGAAATGGGCTGCTGATATTGCACATTGACAATTGAAATATTTATTTGCACTCTCTGCCAAGGGGAACCGTGTGAAGAAAGTCATACTTAAGATATTCGAAGTAATTCCCTATAAAACAATCAGTGTGTTAGCGTTCTGCACACACAAAAGTGTGTATGCAAGCATGGGGGTGAAACTGGAAGGCAAATAAATTATTGCTACTTGAATTTTATTACACTTAATTATTATTTTATTTGTTAACTATTTTCAAATCTTAGCTGAAAAGGAACAACAAATCATACTGCATAGGTTTAAAAATACAGCCTTGTAATGATGTCTCTGATGCATGCTGTATCAATTTTCCTACAGCTGGCAGATACCTAGCAGTTATTAAAGAATTGCACATGATTAGGGAAATGCAGAAATCTGTAATGTGTTCAGATGCTGAAAAATACATGACTGTTCTCAGTTGAGTGAAAATATGATTTATACTCCTTATGATTTCTTATGAAAGAAGAAATCCTCTAACTTGCTTTGAAAAAATAGGACCCGTAAAGTTTCTACTTGTTTTCTTTTAAGATCAGGGCTTTTCTCTTTTACAAGAGAATATGAAGGGCACAATAAGGAACATCAAGAGGAAATTTGTTCAATTTGAAAGGTGCTGAAACAATTAATTGGAATGTCACTATTATAATGAGGCAATCATGTATTAACAACTATTACTTTTATTAATGATCTGCAGTAGGCTTACATTTGCAGCTAGCTTGGATGGACTTTTTACCCCTGAAACTTTGCATATCTCCCTGTCTCTCTTTAAATAGTGCTGTTAACTTGCTCAGAAATTTAATTTTCATCTGAACAGGAGAAAAAATCATTGTTAATGACAAATATATTAATCAAATCTTTGAAGAATCATGATGTTCCTTGAACAGTTGTACTGATTTCTTTTACAGCACAATCCTCAATTTGGGGGACTTTAATTCTGTTCTCTTTTATGTGAAAAGATATGCATTTCTTTTCGCTGGACATCATGACTGCCAAAAAAGTGGCTATGGCTTCATGAAAGTATCAAATTTATAAATAGCTTTTTCCAGCTATTATATATATATAGATGTATGGATTTTTTCTTTACTACTACACTGCACTTCCAAAAGAGTGTTACTGTAAATAATGCATTTTAAACAACTGAAAACCAGAAATTCTAGTACCAGGTTTTTAATCTCTTTCAAAAGACAAATCTTTTACTGTTGACTAGAAGGTAATAGTGGGGAGATGCTCAGGGTTGATGGCAAAGGACATTTTTAGCCATGTAAAAGTAAATGTCATATTTTGAAGTTATATCCTGAATGAGTGGGAAATACTCTTTTTTTTTAATTGAAGAAATTAAGTGCCCATAGATTTTTTCTTTGTTGACATGTAATCAGCCTCAATGCTTAATGGATCCTCTTGCTCTGCTTTCTAGCAACTGACCTGTGTGCCTCTGCCCTATTAAGAGATAGTATATTGTGCCTCCTCTATTAAACCTACTGACCAATGCCACTGGTTGACAAGCCACTTGACAATGGCAGACAAAATGACTCTTCTCCAAAGAGGATCCTCAAAAAATGGAAATTAATTCTAAACTTTCAGTTGTACAGTTGGTTTTAAAAACTTCTGTATAAAGCATCTCACAAATACTTTTTCTCCTGTTACACTGCTACACAGTACTGATGTGAAGATGGGACTTTTGAAGCTTAATTTAAAAGATGCAGAAATCCTTGTCTAGCTTCTTTGAATCCAGGGATGTACAATGCCAGAGTTCAAGCAAATTCTGTATGAAAGGATTCCTACATGATGAACAAGTAAAAGGTATAGGGTATAATATGAGAAAGCACAAAAGCACTTTCCAAAATTACTGTGGAAGGGGTTTATATTTTTCTTCTCATTCTTTAGCTAAGCATATTATTTATCACACAAGTGGTTTCATGTCAAGTAGGCAGAGGAATTATGTGAGCTCGAGTGATTAAACACAGAGATGTTAAACCTTGTCATAGCCTTGTGTTTTTCTCTGGGGCTATCACTGTAGGAGGTACCAGCTACTGAGGCCTGTCAAAATCCATTAAATGTGATCTGCTGCTTAATGCCCCGGATCTGAAGATAGGACAGAGAATCTGACAATACATGAGGAGTAGGTAAACGAAACAGTGCTCATAAAACAATTCATGCTGAAGAAGCAGCAAGTTTTCATCACCAGTTTCTGACGATCATTTTTAAATAAAAAACTGTGGAGAATTCTGGAAAAGGTGTGATTCATAATTGAAGAAGACATTCTTCTTTTTCTCCAAGAAAGAAATAGGAAATACCTGTCTCATTCAAGCTAAGCAAACATTGCTCTTCTTTTGATCAGAAGAATCTAAAGATTTTATGTAGTTGGGAGGGTCCTTGCAGTCCAGACCATGAAAGTTGTGGACAAGAATATCTCTAGGGGCAGAGAGATGGAACTAGAAACTAGGAGACAAGAGACAAACACAACATCAGACTGGCATTCACTGCTGCTATATGTAAACAAAAAAGGAAAAAAAGACTATCCCAGTAATTCCTCAGTGTTGATTACTCACACCAGTGCACAAAAAGAATTTGAGACATAACTTTTTCTGTTCATTCACTTGCATTGAGATGTGCATGAGCAGAAAAACAATGGGGAATTGCACGATTCCAGCGCCCTGGAGACCTGCCTGTCCCTGCCCACCTCAGTTGGCTCCCCCAACTCTGCCTATGGCTCAGGACCCTACTTCAGCCCCTAGGACTATCAACCCCTGTCCAAACAATGCCGAGACAGGGCATTGTATGGGGAGATTTTCCACACCCTAATGAGTCTTCATTAGTAAGATCACTGAAAGGAAGTGTTCCTGGTTTGCAGAAGTTTGTCATTTGACTGAGAAAAGCCTAACACTAAACATCTATTTGGTCAAAACTAAACAACACATTAAAAATTCATTACATACACTCAAGCACGATAAGACAGAACACAGTTAGATTTGAACTGGACTGATACTTTTACTGTACAGAAATTTATTCAGTGGCTAAAACATGAAATGTTTTTCAGTGCTCACAAAACAACTGTGCATCCTCCATTTTTCTAGGGTTCTTTTTTTTTATTGTCTTGTCATAAAAATACTAGCTTTAGAACTCTATACTTGTTTTGATACTTATGGGACTATTAAATCTGTGCTATTTCCTAAATTAATAAATATACACACAAACTTGCAAAAATATTAAAACCCTGGGAAATCTGCCCCCCAGAGACATAGTTTTATAGCCATGAGATTCTAGTGTTTTCCATAGGTCTGAAAAGAATCTCCTAGGTTTCTCCTTTTTCAAGCAACCACACACATGACTTAATAAATTCATCAAATTCCATATAGAAACTGGGATTTTGATCTCATTACCACTACTAGATGGCTGTTCAAAATATCATTTCTATAAAGGCTAGAAACCCCTTCCTAATTCACAGCTTAATTATGTTTACATAAGTAGTTTCTGTGTCAGCCTCATCCTTCAATTTAACCAGTTTTTCCTTCCAATTTTTGCAATGCACTTTCAGAAACAGGTGACATTGCCTCTCTGCTTTCTTCTTGATGGGCTAAAGAAAACCGGAATTCTTTGGAGGGGTTTGATTTTCAGTCTTTGTCCTAATACCTTATGTTTGAACCAGGTGCAGTTTTTCTTGATTGCAAATGACCAGAATAATTTATCATGTTCTAGATAATAATTTACAGATCATAAGAAGATATAAATCACCAATGAATTATATTCTGTTTTGATAATACAGTACTTTGCCCTTTTAGAAGATGTATGGCTCCACTCCCATTAGGTGGAAATGTGTTAGTCTTTATGGTAGTTTCAGTGCTGACTTCAGTGAGGCCAATATTTTAGCTCTGCTTTTCAGCAGATTTAGGAGTCACGGACGCATCCCAACATTTTGTGAGCAAAATAAATCCCTTTAATTACAACAAAATGTTAAAACTCCACAAATGTTCTATAGATATTACACAACTGGGAAATGAGGCAATACTCAAAAAAAAAAAAAAAAGGCAACCAAATATTTAAACTGAAGAAGAGATGAGCTGGGGAATATTATTTCTCTCTTGATAATGTGAAAGTGGAGTTTTATTTGTAGTTTTTCCTTTCTACTACCTCCAGAAACTGAGTGAGCTATCTGTTCTTAATGACAGTTGTTTCTTTGATCAGTACATGCATTTCTAAGGTTGCAGTTTGCACTAAGAAAGGCTGTGTATGACCAGACATGGAGCTCAGGTAATGATTAGTGGTATATAGTGTTGATCTAGACTGAATCAAAGGTGACTTTTATTTGCTGTACTGCAAGTTCAAGTTCGTCTTGCATCTATCCCAGTATTTTCAACTGTTACGTTATAAGTACCAGTCAGCAGCATCTCAACAGAATTGTTGCCCCTTCAGTACAGCAGTAACCTTTCTCCTGTTCTACTAACAGGATGCTAGCATGAGTAATGAAGAATTTTTCTGAGACACAGACTCCAGGATCTGATAAAAATTAGCATCATATCCTGATGGCATCCTGTTGCCTTCAGTAACCTCAATATCAAGTTTAATTATGTAGCTTGAGCTTTTTAGACTTGTCTCAGGATATAAAATTAATACCCATAAATCTCATGCTAACCTCATTCTGCTCTGTGCAGAGGTTAGTGAACAGCTGTCCCCCTGCCTTGCTGTTCAAGTGGGCTTTCAAAAGAGCTGTAGTCTTAGGTATAAATATTATTGAAAGACTGATAAACTTCTGCAAAACTAATTTTCCCATCCTCTTATCAAGGATTTGTAGACAAGCAGGCACCTAGAAACTGCTGTTTTAAAACTGAACTAATGATTCTAAATGAAATTGGCTGCTTTAGGTATATTTATATGTTATTTTATCTATTTCTATCCAGATTCATTGTCCCTCCTCTCTTCCCCTGAAGTCTTAATGAATAGTCATTCGCTTTCAATTGTCTGAAAAAGAAGGCAGCAGAGAAGATGAAAGCTCACCTCAGAGGCATTAGAAGGAATTGTATTGCTCAAGTTTTCTGTAGACTACTAAGTTACTTCTTGACTGTGTTGAAGACTTGTCCCTCAAAAAGTCACAGGAGATGGGCAGTGTCTTGCAAGTATTACTCTGAGAATTAACTGTCCCAAATGCAGATTGGAGGTGTGACTTTCAAGCAGTTGTTATCACAATTCTATATGTTTTACAGCATTTTTGAGTCTCTCGTGCACTCAAACTGTTAAGACTAGTGTAATTGTCCAATTATCCACAATGACATACTCAATGGAATTTTCAATATTTCTCAAAAGAGAAATAGAGAAGCATTTGTGGAATAACATGAGAGCAGAATGCATATCCAATAGTCTCCACAGCACATTTTAGTAGCTTCTTGTAAACAATGGACTTAACTCTGCACTTATGTACAACACGTGTATAATTTGTTGGCATAGTGGGAGTCTGTTTAAAATATAAGCCAGCAAAGTTATGGTTTTCATAAATAGAAGTGGCCAGAGTTTTTCTGATGGGAAATTTTATTAGACGGAAAAAGAGTTATTTTTAGGTAATAAATTTTAAATTGCAGATACCTATAGGTTAGTTTCAACAGTGGTGGAACTTATTATCAAAACAGGAGAATTTTTACCCACAAGGACAGCTGGTAGCCCTGAACTCCTGAGAATGAGGTAGGAGGACAGCATGAAGATGTTGTTTTGTGTGAGACAGAAGAATTTAATCTACAGACTTTCCATAGTTAGATGAGTGGCCTGATCATCACACATTTCAACTACTCTGGATGCATCTTTCCTTTTGGAGGTGTTCCGCTTTGTATTAATAATGAATTGAGGGAGAATAAAAGAGAGTAGTTTCAGCACTGCTTTTGGGTACAGGAGATGAAAGATCAGATACTGGTTCTGAAGGATATTTACTTACACAGCAAGTAGCAACTCCAACAAGAGACAGTAGAAAACTCTTCAATTTCCTCTGGCATTTGAACCTACAATACATATCAATTGCAGGGTAGAAAGGGTTTCATTCTCAGTGGTACCATCATTTGTTTGTATCAAGTGAAGTTCAAGCAACGTTCTCTCTCTAATGGTACACCAATCATAACTGACAACTCCCAGGGCATATTTTGTAGAGATAAAAAAGATAACTGTAGTAACCTTTCAAGGATTCACCTCTTATTCAATCTTTCAGACAAACATATGCTCTCTAATATGCATAAGTTTTCCAATATTGTCAAATAAATTACCCATCTACAGCATAAATTACAGATAGAAGTTCTACAAATAGATTTAGGAAACCTGGGGATTAAAAGATGTAACACAAAAATTATTTTCATTCTTTCCATATTAGGAGGGGTCTATTTTATTAGTAACAAGAAAAGCACAGTTTTGTCAGTTAGGTATTCCAAAGACTGTTATCTTTTATTTTTCTTTATAGTAATCTCAAAGTGCTGAAAAATATTTACACTTCTAACAGAAAGAAAAACTTTTCACACACCTCAATCCATTTAATCTGAGTGATGCCTATTTTCTTCTCCTTTCTGCTTTCATCCTACTGCATTTCTTGTTGTTTTTCTTATCAATGGATAGACATAAATGCTGTTGCAGGAACAACTGAAAAACAGGAATATATATTTATGTAAACTGATATTGATTCAACTTTAAAAAGAAAAAAAAAAGGAAAAAGGAAACTAACGTTTTCAATGATGTTCTAAAAATCATTATGACCAGGTATGCCTATGTGCAAAGAATACCTAAATGAAAACTGCTGATATTCCTTAGGTCTACTATGAATTTACAGAGTTAAAATTTTTATATGTAGTTAAAATCTCTGCCCAATATTCGTCATTAGGTGTAGATCCTTGTGTTGTTTCTTTTGGTCTCACAACAATGATGGGTGTTTTGTTTGTTTATGCAGCTCTGTGCTCTATGGTTGACAGTTTAACACCTGGGAACATCTGAAAAAAAGGTCATGTGACCTTTCCAACCATGGGGAAACTCTGTTCTTCTCAAGATGACCTAAAATGTTCTAATTATTGGTTATTCCCTCTAGTTGGTGATGCAGCCAACAAGCACGTAAAGTTCAGTGAACCCACAAGTGTACAGCTGTTATCTTTGACTTGTGGCCAAAATAAAAATTGGAACAAAATTTACCCAGACAAGTGTAAGGTCTCCTTGTTTAAAGCAGTTGTTTTCTGAGCCAAATAATCAGATTGAAACTAAGGAAGAGTGAATCCTTTTTCTAGAAACATTGATTCAAACCAGGATCAACATTTCAGAGACAAGATGTTAACACAGATTACTGACTCGACTACACAAGTCTACCAAAAAACAGCCAAGTCTCAAGTCTATTGGTATGTTTGCAGTTTTATCTTGTAATCTAATTGTTCCAATTTCATCATATATGTCATATTCTCTTGGAGAGTTGAAGTTGACTTTGTCTCCTGCATATTCAAGGTGAAGTTTGAAAGATGCCAGTGATAGGTTAGCTGATACAACCTTTGACACCAGTGATATCTGTTCTGATGTACCAGTTTGGAAGCACCAGAAATGAGAAAGCAATTGTTCTCTACTGTTTTCAATACTAGTGTTTCTCAGGAAGTTCCTGTAATTAACTAATCTGAGTCTTGTATGCGATCAAAAAGGTATGATAGAGATCAGAAACATAAACAGGAGTTGTATGCATCTCCTCTTCCTACTGCTTATCCAGGCACTGTTGTCTGGTCTGCTTTTCAGATCA
Source organism: Neopelma chrysocephalum (assembly GCF_003984885.1). NCBI lineage: Eukaryota > Metazoa > Chordata > Aves > Passeriformes > Pipridae > Neopelma > Neopelma chrysocephalum. The sequence goes on along the minus strand of NW_020897694.1, from coordinate 2,661,730 downwards.
ATTTCGTATAACCCAAGATTATAGGGAAGGGAGACAATGTAATCAGAAATAAAGTTTCATGGTGCTTTTCATAGCTGTGCTTGCCCGTGTTGTACAGAAAAAAACCTGATTCCTGAGCATATGTGAGTTACATCCGTAGTAAGCCAGAGGAGAGAGGTCTTCCCACTACAGTGAATGTGTGTATCAACTCATCCAAATGGGTATTTGATTTCTGTTGAACTGCATCATGAGTTACAAATCAGTTTCTACTTTCCAGGTAGTGTAGTCTGCCTGACTGATAACAAGGTTTAATTAATGTGCATCTGAAAAACTCCTTCCTCTCTCTTTATTTTGAGACAAGGCACGTTTGTACGGGGAACAGCACAGGTCTTACTAGCAGATGTTATCCTACCTAGAATTCCCCCTGCATTATCTGTTTGTGACAATAACAGAAACACAGGAGTTCACTGAGATATGAATTTTTTGGAATAGAAAGTACCTTGGATGCAAAGTCAATTGTAACTACAACTTACTACAACTTCTTGCAGCAAATTCTATAATAGTTGAAATGAATGGATGTTCTCACTTATATGTGTTCTACATCTCAAGAAAAAAAAACAGTAGCTGGATGTTCAAGTCATTCTTTCAAAGAACGGGTTTAAATGTGAAATTGCTTTAAAGGAGCACTGTTTTATACTGGTGAGAAACTGGATTTTTTACGAAAGAAAAAGGAGGTTTTTCAAGGTAATGCTTGATAGACTGACAAGTAACTGGCAACTAGTCAGTGGTTGGACAAGACTGTCTATAAAGGCAATGTTGCAGTCAAAAGTTTCTACAAACATTGCAGGTGATCAAAACATTTCATTACAACTTGTGAGAAATAAATAAGACAGTTTTATTACAAGCAGGGATTTCCATGGTTACCTCATGTTGAGATACCTGGAGATCATTTGAGGAGATTGAAGAGCCATTTTGTGGTCAGGAGCTGGTGGGTTGCAAGTTGTTCTGGTCACTGTTACTGACTGCTGCTTACTGCCTTGTTTGCTGTTCTTATTGTTCTGGTTGTTCTGATCACTGTTACTACTGCTGACTTACTGTTTTCTTGCTGGTCTAGTAAGAAGGCGAATCGGAAAGTATGTAAGACAGTGAGACAAATTTGGGCTCACTGCCAGGGGACCATGCGGTCAAGGGCAGGGAAACAACCTGATAGGTGGATGGGAACAACCAGTGAACTGTACCAAAAGGCAAAGATTGCCTTTTGAGGAAGAGGGGAGCAAGACCTGGCGTGGGAAGTGCGAGAGAGTGGTTATGTAAATCAAGAGACGTTAAAAAGGCTTATCCCCTCCCAGTCAGGGGTGCTCGAACCAGGTCACCCAGCGCTGTTAATAAAATTCTTTGTTTCACTTTATTTGGCCATCTCTGAAATTTTAGTTAGAGATATTTCTCACAAACTGTTGTGTGTTTTAGAGAGAAAAATGCTAGCAAAATTCATCCCCTCCTAAACAGCCTACTTCCTGTCTCTAAGTAGCCAATAAGTTCTTAGCCAGGAAATGGATTTTCTCTTGTCTTTTTCCTTTGAATAAACATATACTTGAATGTATTAAGCAGTCTTTCTACTTCATTAAGTTCTTACTAAGATATCTCCTCATTCTGTGAACCAGCAATTTAACAAATAAATTGCTGGATAGAGTAATAGTCATCTCCAAACTGCAGGTAGTGAAACAGAGCTGTTTGTCCTCAGTATTCCAGGTATTAATGCTTTCTTTCCTGTTTGACTGCTCAATTGCTTGTCTCAGGTTTTGGGGTAGTTTTTTTTCTGTACTTGCAATGGGTTGTCTTTGTTGTCTTTGATGTTTTACTTGTGTTATTTAAAGTACATTTTTCCGAGAAGACAGAGGGATATGAAAGCTATTACTGTCATAATCTGAAATTCTGATATCAGCAGAAAAGAAACTGCTAGGATTAAACAGCAAGCCTTGGGCAATAGGGATTGAGGGAAATTCCATCATCTAAGGACCAGAGAAGACCCACTGATATTCATTCATGTTGATTGTCCTGTCTCCTGCAGCAGGATATGGAAAGACTTTGTGATGATACTATCAGTCCATGCAGAAGCCTTTGTTTTCTCCCCTCCGTTGTAATCCTTGTTTCAGGAAATGTTAACCATTTTCCCCCCATATGTAATCCTTGTTACTGGAATTGCTAATCAATTGTGGCATAACCTGGCCCCCTCATTAGCATGTTCTGCCCCCGAGACCCTGAAATAGTGTTTTGCATGTTCAATAAAGATTCCAGTTTCTATCTCAAAATCTGAGATCATTTAGTTTTTGGACCTTTATGTATTACCAGGAGGCAAATAAGATGGGTGAATCTCTATGTGATAAAGTAATCAGATTTCAAGATAAAAACAGAAGAATTACCATGGAATGTTATGAGAGACGCACACACACTACAAGGAGGGAGGAAAGAGTATCAGACCAAATTATATATGTTTAAATAAATTTGCTACACAAGTAATTTGCCCTTTTTAAAATACACATTACAAGTAAAAAGCATACCAATAGAGTATTTTAAGATCAACTACAAGAAAAAGTCTTGTATTATGAACTGATTTTTTTACCATCTGAGCTGACTCATGTTTATTTCCCCTCAGATCCTTCTGTGCATTTCTGATGCAATTTCTTCTGTGGGAGGAGCTGGGCAGAGTCAAGTGCTTGGGTTAGGGAATGAAGGAATTTCTTACTTCTTCATCAGAAACCAGTACTTATGGGAAGGATATCCAGATGGGGAAGCTTGGTCTTTTGCCTAGAAACCCTGTTTGTGCATGACATGAGTAGAGCTTGACAGCCACAGAGAATATCAAGTTGCAGCTCAGGCAGGTATGTGGCACAATACCACCTGATGAGCCATTCAAATCTTCCTGTATCCTGCTGAGTTGATAAGATTTGTTATGTTTTGAGAGGGGAAAGGGAAAGAAACGTCCATCAGGCAGACTAACAGGGGGCTTAAACATTAGCTAGAAGGAATACTGGAGAGGAAATATTAATGAAAGGAGACCAAGATGACATGGTCTTCAGAATTCAGTGTGACATGGTGAGAACCATGGAGGAAAACCAGCTGTAGGAAACATATGGATAGCCATCATCAGTGAGGGGATGACAGATAAGAATGCTTTGGCTTTGTAAGAAATACTAAGGAGTAGGTTGTGTCAAAGGAGGAGTGTGTGTGTGTGTGTGTGTGTGTGTGAATAATAAAAAAGGTAATTCATTGAGTGGGCAGGAAGAAATCAGCTGTTAGAATGGCTGTAGGAAGATAGGTGCAGTGATGTTGAATAAGAGGAGGAAATGGTAGAGGCAGGAAGCAGACACTATTGGTGAAGGAAGAGTTGCATTTGAGGGTCAGAAATGGCATAGGGAAGTTACAAGACAGAAAAATGGGATGAGGTGGTATCTGGCAGAGAAATAAGTGAAGGATTTATGGAATAATCTAATTCAGGTATCTGGTGATGGTACTGAACAGTGTCCGTGTAGTGTGCTCAGCTGAGGTAGACTTGATGCTGCTGTGCCTTGTGGTCACTGAGAGGCTCACTGCCAGCACACTTAGCCCTCTAAACGTTAGAGAAGGAGATTTACTAATAACAGCCAAACAGGGAGATTCTGTCTGCCACTCTTTTCTTTCTTGTGCCATACCACTGTTAGATAAACAAGTTTAAAAAGTGTTTGCTACAGTCTGAGAAGGAAAGTGATTTTAAACATTTAGTGTCCTAGATTTGCAGTTATCCTCTGCACTGGTGCATCACATAGCATCATTAAGGTTCCTGTAAAAAACAGAACAGTAGAATTGCATGTACAAACAGGTCGCAAAGTCTGTGATTAAAAAAGAGTATTATAAACAGATTGAGTTGCCCTTGCACTATAAACTATGGCAACAACAGGACTGTTGGCTACATGGTATACTTATTCTGTTAGTTAAAATGTTGTGGTGTTTACACTACCTACAGGTAAATTATTCTGTATTTTAGAGGAAAAAATGTACATAAATGCATTAAGAAGGATATCTATCACTATCTATCATCTAAACAGGGGAACAAGGTCTAATGTACTTGGGAAGCACAAAAAGATTGTGCTAGATTTATGAAAGTCTGTGCTTGAAAACTAAGCTCTTCTATTTCCTGTCCTGCAGAGCCCCCTATCTATGGTCTTGTTCTGTGCAACTTGATTAATTTCGGGATGTCTTGCAAACTCATTTGATTTCCCCACACATTGTGAGATTTTCCTTGCCAGAAAACAATATTCTGTCTTTCTTATACATCAACTTGTTAAGTTTTCTTTGGTTTGTTATTAAATAAAAGGTTTCCTTTGAATCTCTTAGAACTGCAGCTTGTAAATTGATGCAGTTGAGGTAACTTAAAATATACAGTGCAACAGGTCCTTCTGAATAGTTATGCACTGACATGAACTGACGCCAGTTAGTGTTCACTGCTACAGTTCTGTAAGATTAGAATGATTTTTAATGAAGCCAGAAATCAATGTCTGCTGGTCTTGAGATGAAGTGAGTCTATTGCTTCTAAATGTGACTGCTCCTAGCTGTTGGTAAATCAGTTGCCAGCAAATGTGACATAAATTTATGCCAGAAAAAATACCATCTAAGAACTTCAGGGGGAAAGTTTGTTTCCTGGGTGAAATGACAAAGTCATATTTTCCCTTTCCTATTTTTAAGTGTGTGTAAGGAAAAGGGGACTTTTACACCATAAATTACAGGCATAGTGAATGTTCATAGTGGTTTTTACCTCCTTTTCTGCTTCAAGTGTGCCTACCTGAAAACAAAAATGCAGTGCAACTCCTGTAGGTTGCCAGCTCTGCTACAACAAAATGAAGCAAAAACAACACAGAGCTTAAAGCTTGCAGAAGAAGTCCGTGCAGACCTCAGACATGTAGTTACAAGACACAACCCTGCTGAGCTCCCATCTGCCCTCATGACACTGCTCACAGGACCCAGTTTAGCTAGTGTCTGGGATACATCAGTATAAGCTACTCTCATAATTTTGTAGTTAAGAGTATAGCGAGTAGGGCAAAGTCATTATTGATCTGGCCCCATTCCAGTGTGTCTGATGGAACAATCCAGCACCAGTGGATGCATGTCTGTTGCTGTACAAAACAGAGCCAAGAATCAAGTTTGAGCACTGTACCGTGGATGTCATTGTGTGGCTATTAGCTTTCAGTTTTGTTGTACATTGGTCTGCTTCTATTAGTTTTCTCCAAGACAGACCTTACATGACTGTTTTTAGATAGACAATATAGTTTAACTTGCAGTCTGTGTCAGAAAAGAGAGGGCCAGTGTCAGTATAAGAACAATGCTGTGCTTTAACTCAGTCCTGTGCTGATATTTGTTTTTGACTAATTCTGTCAGCATCTGTTAGAGATTTTCCACCTTGGGCAGCTATGAGTGTGTGTAAAACCTAACCATCTCTGCCTGGGGCTTTGGGGCTTTGGCAGGGGATGGGTACATATCTCCCAAGGCATTGCACCACTGAACTGTATCTAATTTTTAGGTGCCAAGAGAATGCATAGAAAGACCAGTATTCTGTTTCTGACTGTGACAAAACAGGATACTTTCTAGATAGAGTACATGGGCTTGGTTTCTTTCTATGATATTTCCCCTAATACTCCCCTGGCATCTAGAACTGTTGTATTAGAGTTGTTAGTGTCCATCCTTGTCTAGTCCTTTTAGCACCCCTTAACAGATGTGCTGTCTACAAATTTATCTAACCTCTTTTAAATCATGCTGATTCCACAGTCTCTGTAGTCAGAGCACTACCTGGTGCACAAAAAAACCCACCCTTTCTTTTATTCAATTTAAACTTATCTCCTACAGTTCAATCCAATATTTATCAAATAACAGTTCTGCATTCAGCTATTCTATTGCTTTCACTCTTTTGCAAACCTTGGTCACATCCCCTCTCCTGCTTACCCTCTTCAACCTGAAGAGTCTCAGACTCTACTCCTTATAAAGCAGCTGTTCCTCATCTTAGGCTATATGAACTGAACCCTCTCCAACTCCACTACACCCTTTTTTGGGATGCAGAGAACAGAATGACACAGAACTCAGCATGTGCTTAGCAGAGTTTTTGTACAGCAGCAAAGTGACATCCTCTCTACCTTGTCCTCAGCACCCATACTGGTGATGACTAAGATTTTGCAGGCTTTTTTTTCTGCCACTGTACACAGAGTCAATTCACAGAACAGTCAACTCTGTTGCTTTAAAATCTCTTTCACTATATTTAATATGAGTTCTGATGTCAGCACTATGTAGACTGGGTTTAGTTTCTTCTTTTCTAGATGCATTACTTCATGTCTGTCTACACTGAACACACCTACCAACCTTTTTGCCTTACGTGGTCTTTTTTCTGCAGACTAGGAAATGTCACTGTTTATTCCCTTCTCCAGGACACTGATGATCTCTGGGAAACTGCACTGAAGATTCTTTTTCATTTAGAAAAGTGACCATTAACCTCTCTGTATAGCACCTATTATTTAACCAGCTTTCAGTCTACAAAATAGTCTTTTCAATTCTTTCAGTGGCAGCTCAATTTCTTCGATAATTTTTGATGTAGAATCGGGTCCAAGACTTTACAAAAAACAAATATATTATTTAGACAGGTAGTATCTTTGTCCAGGTGCCACTTGTTCAAGTAACAGCAAAATAGTGTTGCAAGATTCCATTTTACAGAAGCTGTGCTGACTTTTTTCACAGCAGTCATTTGGGCTCTTAGTGACTTTATTCACTGTTATAAACACTACCATCTTAACAGCAGTGGAAGCCAGAATTCCCAGTCTAGTCTGTAGCTCTCAGGATCTCCTCTAGTGCCATTTCTGTAAGTGGGGTTCATCCACCAGTATGTTGGCACAATGACTGTAAAAATAGGTGTCGTGTCTTGGTCATCATCTCTACAATTTCACATTCAGAAAAATAAAATATGTAGTGGTGGAGGGTCTGTTAACTATTTTGGTACCTGACTAGACATCCAACTTTGCATATACAGTGGTTTCTCCAGTAACACATATAGTGCACATCCTTGCGTGCCTTAGAGCCTCTGTGTAAAGCTGATGTTGCCTTTGGCAACTACAGAATGTCTCTCACTCTCAGCTTCCAGGAAAATGGAAGATGCTAATACTCTCATGCTGTTCTTCACCTTGTACTTGCTGTTTCGCTCAGTGTGTCAGTACTTGAAAAGTGCCAGGCATATGTTAGTTGCTGCATGTCACTCTTGCTGTCTTGGAGTCTTGAGACACATACATTAGATACATGACATATGCTAAGAGCTGATGTTTGAAAAGGGTTTCCATTGTTTAACATCAGCTTGGTGAGTGATAGCCCTCCAGTTTCTCATACCTAATTCTGCTTGTCCCCACTGACGAGTCAACTCTGTGCTCTTATGAGCATGTACAGTATGCAGAATTTGCAACATAACTATTCAGTGAGTTTAATCAGTTGCTTCTCAACCCTTTTTTTTAAACTCAGTTTTGTGAAGATGAATTGGCAAATCCAAAATGCTTCCATCCCCTGCCCTACTGTGCATTCCTTCATCTTTCATCTGCTTATTTTCCTCTTATCAACTAATTATTATAATTTTTTTAATTCTTGTTTAATTCTTTTGTTCTTATTTCCCCATTTATCTGTATTTAATAACTCTTTAATATATTTATGGACTCCTTCCTGATTCTTTTCACTGTCTTTCACTTTTTCCTTTCTCCAACTCATTTATTCAGTTCCTCACTCTGCAGAGTTTGCCAAGTTGATGCTTACAGAAATAATTAATTAATTACTTGGGTCAGAAGAAATTTATAATCAGGGTGTGATGAGTTAGAACTACCTGGGACAAAAGGCTAGAGTCCAGTTTATTCTTAATAGGTCAAAACCCTGAGTATCATCTTTTCAAATGTTCTAAACTAAGCTTTGTTTGGACTGGATGATTCAGTGGCATTAGTACCAGTGGACAATTTGCCCCTTGATTATTTTTCAGTGAATGCTAGTTGTGTTGTGTGCTGGGATTTTTATCTGTTCAAGAAACTAAGAAATCTAAGTAATTACGTAATGGCTGTATCACAATGAAAATAATTCTCTAAAGATATTGCACATACCAATTCTGACAGAAGTATAATATTAATCAAGCCTTAAAAAAGACCATAGAACACCTTGATAACATGAATATAGTTGAACACAGAGTCATTGAACTTAATGTAGAGTGTTGTAACTGGGCTTTTCATTTCATCAAATAGAACTCCTAAACAAATTAGAGATGTAGTAGGAAGGACGCACCTGCTGTCTGCTATCTTTTATCTAAGAGGAGCGAAAATGCCTGGCTTACATGTAGAAATAACATTGTAACTGTGACAATTCAAGGTTTATAAATGAGATAGATTTAATTAAACAGCTGGGGGGAAAAAATACAAGCTTGATGAGTATTTTAGGGTGATTTAGAACAATTTGCATAGACACAGAGCATGACCCAGATTTGCATTCCTTCAGTCACTTCAATAATACATTTCTCTCAGGTGCAAGTGTATTTCAGGGGAAGATGAAGAAGGTAATTTTTCGCAGATTCACTTTTGCATATAATGTCATTGTAATGGTCTGACAAACCAGAGTTATGCATGATCTAATTTCTGAGGATGATGTCATATTTCATAAGCATCCAACAGAGATGATACAATAATTTCACAGAGGGAGCTATATGATGTAATTGCCAGCAACATGACATGGATCAGTGGCCCAGCAGGTTACATTCAATTCATATTTCATATGGTGTTAATATGTCTTTTTAACTGGTTTTTTTCATATTAAGATGTCACAGTGAAGAATTTTTTTTTAATGTTCAGATGTTTTATTTCAAATCTGACTTTTTTGTTTGTTTATCAAGTAGAGTAATTCAAAATGTCATAAGATTTTTAATTTTGGGGGTTTCTACTTGCTTTACCCACTTTATAACCTGATACCACTTGAATTTGCATGGGAAGGACCTGACAGCAGGGAGGCTACAGAGCTGGTTTCTCTGAGGACCTGCCAGAAGCTTCCCCCATGTCCAACAGAGTCAATGCCAGCCAGCTCATGCATGTGCATGGTCATTCTGTTCCATTGCCTTCTTTCTACTAGTTAGATACTACCAGCTGGTAACTAGTCACAGGATATAAACAAATATAAGACCGCATCATTATTCTCTTGCTCAGGATTTTATTGAGGCTAAGTGCTCTTTGAAGTCTCTAATGGTTCTGCCCAGATAAAGATTGGGTTAAGTAAGAGTCAGTCCTGTGAAACTAAGAATAATGAAATTAAAGTTGCTTCCACAAGCAAAGTAGAGACTAAATTTAGAAATCAGACAAAATTGTCCTTCCTTCCAGTCTTGCCTCATGAATTATTGTTGAGCAAATTCATTTCTGCCCTTTCAATGTTTCTCTTTTTACAAGAACTCTTCTTTGCATGTACATGTTCAGTTACACTAATCTCTTCTTTTTGCCCTCTTTTCTTTCTTTGGGTATTTTCTACCCTCTTCCCCATCGCATTCAAGCTGCTCTATTTCTGACGATATGCAAACAAAAATGTAGATCATTCAGGTTCTTTCTCTGAGACGATTGCTACTGTGATCCTTTGCATATTCTTCTTCAGGTTCCAAACCACAGAAGCTTAGAAAACAAAAATTTTAGTTCACATTCAGTATGTGATCATAAAAGAGGGTACTTGTTCTGTGTGAGTTTTAGAAGCAGATGGACACCAGTTTTGTTTTCTCATTACATTAAAAAAAGATCAGCAGCATGTCCCAGTGGCAAATTTCAGTATCACGTATTCTTTTTAGGTGTCCAGTCTCAGATTAAGAAACTTTGCAAGTGTGAAGTATTTCTAAATTGCTTAGTCCCAGATATCCATCAATGTTCACTTCTTATAGTTACCAAACAAAAAATGGAGTTCTCCCCTAACAGATATCTTCCTGTTAGGCCATACATGCCTTACAATATTGCTCTCAACTTCTATAGCTTTTATTAAAGCTTCAACAGCAATGGCTAATGCCAACACCCATTTGCCCAGCAAGTGAGTTTACCAGTGTTACCAGAGTAACACTACTCCTGTTGTACTCCGACTCTCCAGCAATACAGAGTCTGAGTACACAGTCTGGTTCCAGCAGTGAGCTTGTGTGTACAGCTTTCTATAAAGTCACCTTAGATAACACAAGTATTCTCTGAGCCCTGAGACTACTGTCCAATAGACACTGTTCATGCATTTTGAGTAGGAGAACTGAGTATTTGTTAGACAGGAATTCATACTCTGAAGAATAACCATCAGGACAAGTTTTGATGAAGTGACCATTGCTTTGTCAGTCAAGTCTAAACACAAGATGTCGTAGGAAGAGCTGTAGACACAACAGCCTTAAAAATACAGATGTAGGTTTTTTTCTTCTTCTCAGACAAGAAAGATTGGTTTTCTGCTTCTATTTGGATACATTGGAAAGATACAGGCATTACTCTGATCTGATTGAGTAAATATTTAAAATATATAGATCACATCATTCTGTGTTGAATCAGGATTAAGGAAATTCCAAAGATGTAGCAATTAAAAATTAAATTTAAAAGTAAAAATATAGGAAAAGTGGAAAAGTTTTCAGCTTTTTTTATGGTATTGTCAGTAGAAGCACAAGTTGTTAAGAAACTCAGTTTATAAATGTCATCTATCCAAATGATTTTGAAACATAAGTATTAATCCAGTTTTCTTAGTGTCCACAATATCATCCTGGTATTCAAACTGAGCTTACTGTTTGGTAATCTTGTTCATGTTCAGTTATACTCAGATCTGAATTAGATTTGACATCCGTGTTTCAAAATTGCCTCTCCAATCTCATATATTTCTTTTAGTTGTTTAAAACTGTATCAGGACCAGTTTGACACTTTTCACTTGCAAGCATATTTACTTAGATGTTTCATTTTCTTATTTGTTGTTCATCTCTGACTGCTCACAGTTAGGTGGTCATAGTCCTTTATCAAGGAACTCGTTTTCCTGGATGATATATGTAAAAATATTGAAAAAATGTGACATTCAGCTCTGTCTTATCAATAATCTATAATTTCTTATCAACAATCAATATTTCTTTAAGATATTTCTGGATAAAAATTTATTTATTTGAGTTTTTACGCAAGGGTCCTTCAGACAGTCACTGTCCATTGTCTTGGACAGAGCTGAACACTAATCACTGTTGCTGTAGAGACTAGCTCTTAACCAAATGCTTTAAAATGCAATTTGTTTGGTTCCACATTGAATAAAGAACTATCTTGTCCATCTCTTTCCCATTCTGACCTTGTGCAAACTTTTGTGTTCATTTCGAGAGCTCTCTTTCCTTGACCATGGTCCGCCCACTCAGTTGTACCGAATTTCCTCTTTAACAATAAGAAGTAAAAAGGGCTTACTCCAGAGCAAGGAACAAGAACAGAAATTAGAGGAACGTAAGGCTGTTGTATTTCATTTTATTTTTATGATGGATTCTCTGATTTCTTTGGAGGTGAATGCACAATTTATGCTTTTACAAGAACTGAAATCAAGGGATTAAAAATATGTTTTGATAGATCCGGGTGTGCAAAATGCGGATTCCACCATCTCCTCACGCCTATTATCTGTAGTTTGTTCTCTTCAAAAGAAAAAGAGGTTATATTCTGCTTAGACACTGATGATTTTTTAACTCTGATGCTTTTTTTTAAAGCCCAGACCTTCAAATAGAAAAAATGGATCCACCTATACCTACAGATGTCCAACTCACAAAGCTCAGTGATAGGGAGCAATATATACAGTATGAAATTTTCTAGTCAGGCTTGAACATAACAGTTAATATAATCCACTTAACAACTTCTGAAACATTTTTGAAATGTCTTAAAATAGTTTTATTATTTTGTTACAATTAGCAATTTTAATAGTACTCCCTTCTTCTTTTACGGCAACATATTTCCTTTAAAACCCTGTTATTGCTATCCTGTTGATGTTTTCTGGTCATGGTACTAATTAAAAGATTGAGGTATTCTTCCTTCATTCAATAACTTGCAAGAAAAATTATTTAAAGAGAGACACTTAGCATAGAAAACTCATAAACTTCCACCTAAATAAGCAGTTAGAAAACAGCAGATGTTTTTAAATTGCATTAGTAAGTGGTACAGTGTTATAGACTGATCAATACAGCTAATGCCAATTGTAATGCACTTTTGTCAAAATTATGCTTTTTCTTAAACTTAATTTCGGATTTATTTCATTTGCCATTGAATATTTTGGCAAACCTGGTATCTTTTGCATTTCATGTCTGCTAATGGAAAGCTGGATTCATCTGTGCATTTATCTGGCTCAAGCATATTAAAACAGACTTCAACATGCTTGATGGAAAAGCATCTCAGATATTTAGAGAAGACTTTTTTACTTTTTTGTGGCATTGTGTTAAGTTACTTGGATTGGTATAAGCTACGCAACATTCAAGAACTTTCAAAGTCTGAATTTCTTAGAAATCTAATCTCATGCACTTGTACAGTCACATAATGCTGTTGGCTTTGGAAGCTTAACTGTTGAATTAGAAAGCAAATTGGATTTTTTTGCTATAGCAAATAGCATGAAATCTTTTCCATTTGATTTTTGAAATGCTTTAATTTAAAATATATGTTTCTAATGTGTCGATTAAGCTTTCACGTAAGATCTTTGGGACAGAAGCAGTCCTGTATTCATTGTGTACAGTACCTGGGAGAGTGCAGCATTTTTCAACACTTTCAACTGATATTGTTGCCGCAATATCAATTGTAGCTGTTCTGTGAGGTAAAATGGTTGCTTTTTAAATAGGTCAGTTTATCCTACTCTGCTCTTCTGGTGACTCAAAAGCCATTTTGTAGGCCATTTTTTTTTCATAATACAATAAAATACACAATGTGATAGTGTAATAAAAGGGCACATATAAAAGACAAAACAAAGGCAGAAAAAATGGCTGAGACAACTGTGATAATGAAAGCAAAATGTCATTAACTCATTGAAAATATTAAAAAGTTATTATGCTTATGAAGTATTAAAAAGCTATTATGTTTATGAAGTATCAATATTTTCCTCCATACACTCAATGTATACCTATGCTATACCTTGCTCAATTTTAAAAGAAACACAAATAAAGTTAGGCTGGGCCTTCATCAGTCTGGTGCTTGGCCCATTGATTTAGCACACTTGTATTTTATACACGCTGCTATTTACATCTGCTCAGACAGCTCTCCCACCATTAATATTTCACAACCTGTATAATACTTTTTTTCCCTGATAAATACTAGTTCAGAACACTTCCTTTTCTGCTCTATTTTCTTGGAAGAAAATAGTATTATGCAAGTGCCTACATCAATACAGCTGTGACAGAAACAGAGAATATTGCTCTGAATTCAACATATACTCCCTAAAAAATGAACTGAAAATATTCTTTTTGTGAGAAAGCCAGTCTGACTTTTTACTACTGCTTGTACAAACACTGGCTCTGACCAAGGAAAGCTCTTATCTCATAGCCCCATCATCAATCTGAAATCATCTCATTAGCCTAATGAGGGCAAAGATGGGCAAGATTTAACAGAGCTGATATGATCAGCAGACATTAGAATTGTTCTTGCCTGGACAGTGGCGGACAAATACAGACTGTGTAATGACAGACAGGTCACCTCTGAATTTCAAGATGAAGGAAAAAGAAGGTTCAATTCATATTTTCACCTGACTTTTTAACATTTTGGCACTCTGTGTTCCCTTCTGAAATATTTCTTAATGTATTCTGATACTATTTAGATTAAAAATGTCATTCATATTTGGGTACAGCTAAACCTCCAGTGTCCCCTCATGCCCGTGTTCAGTTTTCATTAACATGGCTCTATTGACTAGGAGGAAATAGGGCTTTTTCATATTGCTAGGATTATTGGGAAAATGACCCTCTGCAGTTACTGAAATTGTCTCCCTTTGAAGTACTGAAAGATACAGTATGAAAGTTTCTGAATAGTTGATGTCTACAATATGTTGATAGGTAATTTTTCTTTCTCTTGGACTATACCAGATATTTTAATCCAGGGAAGAGCTATTTTGTCCCACACCAGGACTTCTGGGCAGACAAAGATGTAGCAAATGACAGATGTCAAGTGAGGTGCAATAATCCTGAGACAATGTTTTCTTGGAAAGCTTCCAGATTAGTCTTGCTTTTTTAAAGCCTGAGATCATCAGACTTGCAACCAGAGCTAAGCAGAGCTCCTGTCTCTCTCAGACAGTAAGTACGAGTTGTTCTTCTTTTCTGCCAAGACAGTGACTGAAAGCCAGACTGCCCTTTAGACTCCAGCAGTTGAGGAACGTGGCATGAAACTGTTATGTCTCCCTGATGTGGCCTCGGATGTAGGAGAGGAGTGACTACCCTGACCCTCTCCACCTCCCTGCAAGGAGACACACCAGTGAGGGAAAGGGAGGTGGAGAAGGAACTGGGTATGAAAACTTGCTTCTGGTGTTCTATATTTGAAAAGTTTTGCTGGAAATCTGAGTGGGTCTGGGACGAAGGAGATTAAGACCAGGTTTGAAAAGCCTGGTCCCAGAGCATGTAATTAATAGCTGTACACTCATGTTCTGCCACCCTCATATTTTCTCGCTTACCCATCCCTGTACACAGTAAAACTAGTGGCTCAAAGGCACAGATCAAAACTTTTCAGATATTGATTCCAGTCTCAGTTTTCACACAAAGCTTGATATTCACAGGTCACTCCGTACCAGTATGTTCCTATATAAGGTATTTGCCCAGCTCTTTGAAGTAAAAGAGACAAGAATTTATCATTTCCTAAAAACAAAGTCGATTTCTGTGCTTTTCCTCAAGAAGATACTTTCTGAAGTATTTCAGGATCCAGTACAGATTAAATTAATCTAAAAATGATAGAATGTAATAAAGGATTACACTGTCTCAGTGATGCAACTTCACAGACATCATTTCTTTTCAGACTCTAGGATTTTTCAAAAACCATGAAATGTCTGCATTTTAAAATAGTTTTCTGAAAAGAATAAAGAAAACAGAGAGAACATCAGTGACCTTAAATCTTCTTATGAATCTTTTTTTACTGTCTGATCATGGCAGAATGGTGACAAGCTACTTCATTTTTGCCAAAGTAATTAAATATTATTCCAGCCTTTTTGAGCGCAATGTAATGATAAAGGATTGCATACAGGAAGAGAGTTTGTGTGGGAGACATTCAGAGACACTTTGCTTGCTTCAAGAATATATAAGTGCTCAGTTCACAGAAACATGCTAACTAATTTTTTTTCCCAGCAGCAGCTTGTTACAGAGAAGTTTTGCACACAGTGCAAAAGCACTCATGTGGCACTTATGTCTGCTAGTGTGCCTATTCTCGCAAAACTGGACCACAACTGCAAGATCCTTGTGAAGATATTTCCTGTGAATGCTCGCTGAGGAAAGTGGTTAGGGAAAATTTTCATAGAAACATAGAATGGTTTGGGTTGGAAGGAACATTAAAGATCATCAAGTTTCAACTCTCCTGCCATGTGCAGGGACACCTTCCACTAGACCAGACTGCTCAAAGTCCCATCCAGCCTGGCCTTCAACACTTCTAGGAATGGGACATCTACATCTTCTCTGGGCAACCTGTTCCAGAGCCTCAACACCATCATAATAAAGAATTTCTTCCTAACATCTAATATAAACCTACTGACTTTCAGTTTGAAGCCTTTTCCCTTGTCCTGTCACTACACATTCTTGTCAAAAGTGCCTCTCCAGTTCTCTTGTAGCCCCCTTCACGTACTGGAAGGTGCTGTAAGGTCTCCTCAAAGCCTTTTTTCTCCACACTGAACAGCCCAAACTCTCTCAGCCTGTCTTCATAGGAGAGATGCTCCAGTCCCCTGATCATCTTTGTGACTCTCTCTGGACTCACTCCAAGAGGTCTACGTTCATTCATACAGATGTCTTGGGAGTTTTGCCTGAACTCCATTTTGTTGGGATGCATCACTCCTGAGCTTGAAGCAGGTTTTGCTTGGATATTAATCAACTTTCTTGGACCCCCACTATAAGGTTATCCTGCCCCCACACACACACACACTTTAATCCTGATCCATAGACTCTTGAATGGCTTCTCATTCATCCCCAAGTGGAGCTCCATGCACTCCAGCTGGTCATTGACATAGAGGGTGACACCCCCTCCTGGCCTCCCATATCTGTCCTTCCTAAAGAGCCTGTGTCTTTCCATTCCAACACTCCAATCAGAGGATCCATCCCACCACATCTCCATGATGCCAATAAAGGCACAGCCCTGCAGGCATGTGCACATCTCTGACTCCTTTTTTATTCCCCATGCTACATGTGTTGGCATAGAGGCATTTAACTCTGGCTCCTGAAGAAGTTGATTTACTGGCTGGAGTGGCTGCAATTCCTTTATGCTACTCTTCAGATGCTCTCCTGCTGACCTGTGATCCCTCTCCAGGCTCTGGGCATGTCTCACTGGTCCTGGCATTAAACTAGTAGGAGAGGGATGGATTGAAATTCTCTTCCCCTGGCAACTGTAGTTTAAAGCATCAGCCTTCTCTATTTTTCCTTCATGGATGTATATTTCTCTCACAGTTGGAATTTTGGTGTTCAAAAATAAAGTAACAGTAGATGAAACTGTGGTTAATCTCCATAGGCCCCATTACCTCAACAACTTGCTTAGTCTCTAATGTGTGATAGCGGGGTGCAAGATAGGCTGTTATAGTGTTAGTTCAGCTTCCTGTGTGTCTTTTTGTCTTAGTAGCTATGCAGAAATGCCAGAATAACACAAAAGTAATTGTTGTGCTGTGATAATCAGAATTGCTGTACTTTGTCAGCTCATTAGGAAGGCAAATATATCTCATTTCCAAAGGAATTTTTTGACTGATGATTGAAGTACAGGACTGAAAGTCTGTTACCTAAGATCATGTTTCTATCTCTGTGGTGTCTGGGGTTTTTCCTGTATCTTTTTTTTTTTTAATTTTTGTGAAAACTTTGATCAATCATGCTGTGCCTCAATTTCCTTTCAGGTACAAGGAAGATAATCTGTTGGAAGCTTTTGATTGACAAATTTAATGTTCGTCAAGTACTTTGAGGTGTTTAGATAAAAGGGTCTCTTGAAGTGCAAATTACAGAGGTAAGTATGGCTGAGGTGCAAGTGCCCCATTCCTACTTTGGAGCTGGCAACTGCCACTGTTTTGACTGATTTTTTGTGAAAGCCTATCTGACAGCACTGTCTAATGTTTTGTTTCATTTCATTTTATGGGGAGAGAGCCTTGTTTGGCTAGGAAGCCATTGATTTGTTTTCTTTTCCCTATAGGAAAATTATTTTTATGGATGGGTAAAGGATCTCTGTAAGTGGGACATATAATATGTATTGTATATCAGTAGTCTGGATTAAGTATTGGTATTTATTGTGGTTACTTTACTGCATGGGTGTAAATTCCAGATGATTAGGAACAATTAGTTAATGTTTAAGCCCAGGTGTTTAAAGTTTTAAATATGTGAAGTTCATACCTACCTATACTTCAAGCAAAACTTGTTATGAAACATGACCTCCAGATGTACAGTTAGAGTGCCTTTTGCCTCTTGAGCCATCCCCTTTCTTAGGTCATCAGCTATCACCTTTTTAGTGGGATCTTCTTTCTCCCTTTATGAATAAGACTTAGGTAAGAAGCTGTTCAGTTATTCCTTCTTTTTGGTTTTGCCACCATAAGTTTAGCTTGCAAGAATAACTGCAGGAATAACAGAAGTGAGTCAGGGTGCTTGGTATTTAGAGACTTCACATTGTCCTCTGCCCTCATACTAGGTCCTGTTTCATGGGTAGATTCTTTTGATGCTACCTCAACACAAATGAAAATGAATATTCCTATGGTAGTTCTTGGAAAAATGAAAAAGGCAGATATTTTAAGGGGAAGGTCTTCACTAGGCTTTGTGAATGAACTCTTCATTTTTTAGAGTTTACACAGCATTAGAGGGAAAATTAGACCTTATCAACCAAAAGGGATTTCATGTCAGGAGAGAGGATATGTAAATTAGTCTTAGTCTGTTCTATCAGAGGCTATTTCATCATGTCTGCATGGCGTTGAGAGATGTTGGCAACTGGGGGAAGCTATTAATTTTGCATTGTTTTCACTGTACCATTCTATTTTTGAAAAGTTGCCTTCGATTTAGGTGCAGTACTTTAAAGAAATAATTATCATTTATTTACCAAAACCTTTTGCAACCATACACAGTGATGTAAGTGTGCATGTTTGCATATCCCCATATCGTCTTCTAGCTACAAACCAAACAAGGTCAGCACCCTGCAGGAATAAGTCAGTAGGTCATCCACCAAGTTCACATATTATATTGACTTTCACTGTCATATTTGAAAGGTCATAAGTAATATTTACAGTATTAACTGTCTATTGAATATCACTGTCTACAATAATTACTCTCAGTTAGTAGTGTCTCATGGAATGCAACTAGTGATTTCCTGTTAATTATCATAAAACCTTGCACTCTTCCACTTTCATACCTCTAGAATTTATCAGAGAGGTGCTCAGTTCTCAGGAATCTGTCCTAATCTCCAAAAAGGAGGCAGTCTAGGTGTCCAAGAACACTTCAAGACAATGTATTTCAAAGTAAGCAAGGAAAAATGTAGCTCTATCAACAGCAGAGATAAGGAAGCCTGGTATCCAAAAGGATTTGGTCATCTCCCTGAATTCTTTGATCTAATTCAACTGAAGCTTTTTGCTAGCTGGAATGTTCCTAACGTGCATTTTTCATTGTTGTTATTGAGTAATTGTTATTATTCATTTGTTGTTATTGAGTAATATCTGCAGCTTTTCCTTTGGAGACGATGGGATAATAACGGAGATCCTTCTTTATTTACTCACTCATTTATGTAAGTAAAATTTTCCTGAAATACATCCCACATTCAAAAACAGTAAGGGAAAGGATAGAAAGATGTGCATGCACACTAACACTAGCACACATTTTGATCCTAAAGAGGCTGAAGCCTGAGGAATCCAGGCTGAAAATTAAACAAAAACCATTTAAATTAAACAAACAAATAAAAAAAACCCCTTTGCTGCATTATAAAGAATTGTTCTAAAGTAACAATTAGGTCCTTTTGATGGCAATATGCCTAACACATTCCTTGCAATCTCTGATGAAAATCTTAAAGCCGATATGAAGATAGGAAGCGCTTCCACCTTCCATTGTCCTTCCTCGCCTTGAGAGAATACAAGACCACAGATAAGAAAATTCCCTAGAATTCTAGAATCATAGAATCCTAGAATATCCTAAGTTGGAAGGGACCCACAAGGATCATCAAAATTCTAACTGCTGGCCCTCCACAGTACTACACCAATAATCACACCATGTACCTGAGAGCATTGCTCAGGCACTTCTTCTGAACTCTGTCAGGCTTGATGATGTGACCACCTCCCCAGGGAGCCTGTTCCAGTCCCCAACCAACCACCCTCTGGGTGAAAAACCTTTTCCTGATATCCAACCTAAATCTACCCTGACACAGTTTCATACCATTCCTTTGTGTCCTCTCACTGGTCACCAGAGTGAAGAGATCGGTGCCTGCCCCTCCTCTTCCCCTCACAAAGTTGTAGACTGCAAGGAGATCTCCACTCAGTTTTCTCTTCTCCAGGCTGAACAAACCAAGTGATCTCAGTCACTTCTTGTATGGCTTCCTCTCATCCCATCACCATGGGAAGCCCAGATTAGAAAAGTATGGAGACAACAATGTTGGTGTCCTGCTGTGATTCGCTTGACATAACTTTTGCACCCCAAGTATCCCTTGGACTGCGGGCTTTAAGGCTCTCTGATCTCTAAGCCTGACATTAAATCAAACTTGGGGCTGCAGCTTAGGTCCCCATCACCCTGTGTGGCCCAGATGTAGAAAGATGCAGAGGCAACAATCTCACTACTCTGCCATGATTCACTTGGTGTAGCTCTCCAAGAGCTTCTCCAGCTTCCCCAGAGCTGTAGGCTTTCTTGCTCCCTAAACCCTATCCTTAACCCAATTTACCAGTCATTGTTCAGAGGCAATAAGTTCTAGAGTCTGTTGTTACTCTATTTTGCTTTTGCAAACTCTGGTAGGAAAAGTCAGCACCGTTATGAAATCCATTATAATCACAAGTGCCAGTAGGTCTGGAGTAGCTGCAGGAACTCTTGAGTCCTCTAGGGAGCATTTATTTCAGTTGTTTCATTTGTTTTCTAGCTATTTAGATTGCCCCTTGTCTGGATTCTTTCTCTATTTTCTGCATGTCCAAAGCAAATACGTACCTCAGAGTCCCAACAGCTGACAGTTCTCTTGAGCTTAACTGAAGAACAATGTTTTTCTCCCCCCATCCCCATTCTGTGAATAACTTAAATGCAGTGATATGCTCTCTTGGGCTTTCATGTTTCCTAACTATACATAAATAAAACAGATGCAACTTTTTTTAGAGTGAGGTTCCTCTCATTTTCCATTTGTCTGTAAATCACTTTAGTAGCTGTCTTTGGTATTGCAAACAAAAAAAATCAGTCACATCTGATTAAGTACAGCAAATAATAATGAATAATAAAAAAAATTATACTCTTCAGTCTAGCTTAAAGAAGTATCTCCAGCTGTCTCAGGATTACTAAAACCTGTTTCTTCTTTCCATGTAAATGACCTGTTTGCGGATACTAAATTCAACTCACTCATGATTTTCACACAATTTTTGTAGAGTTTCTAATGTCCTGCTTTAAAATGATCCCAACTATTCTTGTAACCCTAGTGAGTAGGAATATTTATTTATTTATAAACTTATTTTTAGTCAGATATTTATTTCAACAGTGTATTTCAATATCTTCCTGAGACTTGTAGGATTTTGATTATAGTTTAGTTATACTTACAGTCATTTCCTTGAGGACTTCTGTCTTCAGACAACAAACATAGTCCTTCAGTGGTTCCTTACCTACCCCTGAAAATGTTAAGAAAGAATGATACCTGATTTGTAATGTTATCAAGCTCTTACATGACCATATTTTCCTCCAGTACATCAGCAAAAGTTACGAGGATTTTAGGATGCTGGAATTCAAATGAAATTTAACTCAGTTTGTAAGGGACAGTTTGATTTTACTCTTATACTTACTAGCAAAAATACCATGTGCTTCTGAATATGAAAATGATGCAGTGAGACGAAATTTGCATTCATAAAGCTTTAGCTGGGTACCATTTCCACCTGTTGCCTGGTAACTCCATATCATATGTATGTCCCTACAGGTGAATACAGTAAAGCTGTTCACAGTCCAGCATGTACCTGTGATAAGTCGAGAACAAGGCTACTTCTGCCAGTCCAAAACCCGAGGGCAGAACAGAATCTGTAAGTGAATGGTACCAAATACCACCATATATCCTCAAGGTCACAACAAGCATCCTGCCTGCAAAGGATAATTTCAAATTTAGTTTCTAGATAGTAGACTCAAAATCAGCCTTATAATATGTATAATTCTCTATGTAGTGTCTTTCTTTGTTAGAAATTTCTTCCAGACAAAACTTCTTCATCCAAACTTGTGAGCTCTCCATTTACTGAGTTATTAGTCACAGTTATTAGGCTAGATGTCATGGTTTAACCAGCAGTTCTTCAAGAGATTCCATGGACTACCCTCATGGACCTGGGAGTCACCATATCCCTCTCTCATCAGCCTGCCTGCCCCATGGTGGGACCACATGAGCTTTCCTGTACCAAGTCCAGACCTGTGTCCACCTGCCCCTCTGCATCCTTCCAGCCTCAAGGTGTGAGGTGCAACTAATGTAGCATGGCAAAACAATCTGAGATGTGCAGAGACTGACTCAAACTCTCTTGCTCTCTCTCAGTATAGGACCTAGCTCTGATTCTGAGGTTAGTTATACTTATGGGGTCCCTAGCCCTTTCCATCACAGTGTTGTCTTGGTGAGACCTAGATGAAGAAGTGCAAGACAGAAGAATGGCATGAACCAAGAGTGGGATGATGAGGAGCCCACTATTAAGCCTTGCTCTTTGGACTTCTTTTTATTCGTCTATTTTTATTTCAGTCCATTAGCTGGAACTTTTGTGTATACTTCTGAGAAGAAGAAAAGAAAGGTGTAGACTATAGCACCTTAGTAGCCTTTCTGAGAAACACTTTTTAAAGTATTTTTTTGAGAACCCCAAGGTTCAAAAGTCATCATTGCCTACAAAGGCAGGAAGTCTTGAATCAGGCATGGTGACTGATAAAATCCATAGTTTCTTGCAAGTAACTAGAATAGGTTAGTTAGTATTTACATTTCTTTTCAAGATTTTCAGATTCCTCCTGCAGGTCACAGGAAAAAAAAACCTTATAACAATCTCATTGATTCGAACTTCTAAATCCTGTTCTCGGAAGTAATTTAGGAGCAAAATTACATTAACTATCAAGGAGACTTAAGATTCAAAATGTCTGCCCACTTTGAAATTGATCTTTAGCTTCTAAATCTGGTACTTTTTGGAAGGTAGAATAGAGTACAAGACATTTTTGGAGAAAGAACAGATTTTAAAACTACAAGATAAATGTGTTGATAAATATGTATAATGAATATAAAAAAAAATTTTAGTTTTTCTTACAGCTGTCTGTAGAAATGCTTTGTTTTTTTGGAAAAGAACGTGAAGTAAGTGTTCGTCAAGTAAATAACAACCAATGCTATAATGGTTTTGAGTTTAGGCCTTCCTTCCTGGTCGCCAGGAAGGCCTAAACTTCCTGGTTGCCAGGAAGGAAGGGAGGAAGTTTTCCATCCTATTCCTTTACGTAATCCAAACATATAAATAGATGGAGAGAGAAGCCTCTTCCTCTCTTCCCTTCCAGCAAGGTTTGGAGACAGCAGATTCCCGCAGCCGGTCTCACTTCTGGGGGGAGCTGGGGCCTGGCTGGGTCTACGGGACCTGTTGTTCCTGCTGATCCAGAGTCCGGTAGCGTGACGGCAGTGTTTGGGCGATTGTGCTATCCCAAGGAAAGTAGTAAGATATTCTTTTGCTAATTCTTTAGTTTGCTAGATCCTGAGGGGGTTTTTTTGATTGTGTATATATGGGGGTTTTTTTAGTTTTTTTTCCCTTCCCCTTCCTTTCCCTTTCCCTTTTGGGATTGTATATAGTATTTCAACTGTATATAACTGTAATATACGTAGATACATTTATTTTAACATAGTTTGGCTAGTCTGGATTTTTCATAGCTTTTTTTCTTTGCTCTTTGCCAGAGGTTTTTGTGCTGGGTCTGGGGACCTGGCAGGGAGTCAAGTAAAACTTAGACAAATGATTAGGACCTTTAAATGTTGAAAGTGAAAGTCATCTGTTACTGAAAATATTTATCAGCAATTAATTCTAAGCCCTTCCTCTGCTGTATATATGTCTTTGCTACAGGTATCAACATCATGTGCACCCAGGGACCACAGAAATAACAACTATTCACCCACTGCAAAGAAGGTGCTTTTAAGGGGCAGGGAGGGAAGGATTATTTTTACTCATTTCTTCTAACTCAAAGGTTGTGGATAAATATGGGGAAGAGATATGTCTCTTCATCTTCTCTGTATATTTGTCAACAGTTTCCAAAAGTTTTTCAGACTTTTTACTGAAAAAATGGCATTACCAATCAAAGTCTCTGTTTTTTGTAACATATTCAACAACAAAGACTCACAAAGCAAAATTCTTCTTTGTCCTGCATAACCTATAGTGCGTGCACTAGCACGCCTGTTATCAGTGCAGTGCACTGTGCGACTGCAAACAGTAATACAATCAGGTTTTCATTTATATTAATGTGGCTAAGCTCTGTGTTTGATCATGTTAAAAGATATGTGCTTGCTAAATGTAATTCCCATATATTAATATTTTACCTACAAAAGGCCATTGTTTACACAATGTGATTCAGATGAGGATTCCGAATGAAAATTTATCAGAGATTGGTAAATATTCTCATTCAGTTTTAGATTAGAAGAATTTAAAAAATAAAAAAAAGAATTCACATGAAACCAGTAAATTGCCATTAGCAGCAGATTTACTATCAGCATCACAGGACAAAAGTCATCATTAAGTATAAACCAAATCCCACAGTCCTGTTCAGGAATACATCCACTGTTATTGAGTGAAAACGGAACTTAGTATTTCTCTTATGAAGAAATCTCCTTCTTCATGCTTGAGGAGCTTTGGTAAAACCAAATCCAGATCTCAGCACTGTGGCTCAGCACAATCCCTACATTACAATTACGGTTGTACCAGTAATGGATTTTCCAGCAACTGATATTCATGAAGTCGAACGTAACCAACAGCTTTTTCCACAGTAAAACAAGGGCTACAGATCACTCAAGAAGTATTTGGACAATACTCTTAGGCATGTGGTGTGACTCTTGGGGATGGTCTTGTGCAGGGCCAGGATGATCCTTGTGCCCCCCTTCCAACTCCACATATTTTGTGATTCTCAAAAAGAAGAAAACCTGACTCAGTGTCTTCCTTTGCTTGGAGGGACTCGAGCTTTCATTTCTTAAGCAGGTCCATTTTGCATTTGTTTTTAATTGAACATGAACTAGAACAAAGACTTGGATGCAAGGATTCGTGTTCTAAGACGTCTTACTCTCTGTTATCATAATCTTGTGTTTTTACTGACTGGACAATTCTTTTGTGTAGGTACCAGCACTGTCTTCAAACCCCTTCAAAAAAAAAAGAAAGAATTTAACCCAAGATCAACCATGACCTCAATAAGTGTGCTCCCCAATGAGGTATGAACTAGAAGGGGATTATATGCACCTACTTACTGTCATTTAGCTCTCTGGAGAACATAGGAAATTGAATTCTTCTGAATACTTCCTTATGACTTCTTTGCACTTAGTATAGATGCTTAATTTGTAATAACTGTAGTCCTGTTAGTAAATTGGAGCTCTGTTCCCACTTACTTAAAAAAAGTCTTTGAACAGCGTTTTATATTAATGTTACTTGGCAGAGGATGAAGCAATACTGATCTGATTGATAATCAGTACCCTGTGTACTTCCATTTCCAGGTAGAAATTACCCTGCCTGCCTAGACAGAGTTAAAGGTTTAAAAAGGTAAAACCAGGAGCATAGGGAAACCTACAGGAGATGGAAAAGATACAGTATTACACTGTTTTTTTCTGGAGAAGTTAGTTATTGAGAATAGTTTAGATAGGCTAAGAAATTTTAGTCTTCCAAGCTAGACCCAGAGTTAGAGGAGATACTGAAGCCTTAAAGATGTCAGGGTTTAGTGGGAATGAAGTTGAATAATAAGTTGTTACCAGCAAGTGGGTAGGAGTCTCTGCCAAAGAAAGGGGGGCATAAACTTAAGGAAGTGTATTGTGTGAATTGGGCTGACTGGAATATATCAAATCTTCAGAGAAAATTTATTTTGAGGAAGGAAATATCCAAAAAACGTTATTTTATTTTTTACTCTCTGCTCTGCATGTGTGTACCTTTGAAAAGGGAAGTGCTTTGTTCAGAAAAAAACATTCTGAAAAAACTGTAGTCAGCTCAGCAGTCACAAATCCATGAAGGAAGAAGGGTTCACAGATGCCAGATGCACTTGTCATGCTACCAGAGTTGAAGAAATGGGAATGTCTGGCCAGTGATCCATTTCAGGTTTCATCTTTTGAGAGAGTGGCCTAGTCACTGAGTACACAGAAGAAAGATAGAAACAGCCTAAAGGGAAGATCTCCCAAAGACAATGATGCTCTGTGTTATCTGGTGACAATTTTTAGCCCATAACAGAGACAGCTGAAGAAATCTCTGTCCCCAGGCACTTATTCTACAGCTTACTAGCCCATTGGTTTTGCAAACATTACTTTTACTGGCTGCACTGTAACCTAAAACATCAAAACCATCAGGCTAGAAAGAAATCAACCAACATGTACTGGGAACTCCTTCAAATCTCAGCTTGTCATTCTCCTGACCTCCATGCCAACTTGGCCACTCAGATACAGTTCAGTATTACCAAGAGGCGGACAGACAGCAACATTCAGGGCTAAGGGAACAGCTACAGGTGGTGAATGGGGTTGGCACCCTGTCAGCCCACTCAACCAGTGTGGTTTACGTCCCATTGTGATGCTCACACTGCTCACTGTGTGCATCAGACCCGGTCACATATTGCAGACTGTTGCATGTGTTTCTAAGTTATGGTATATATTGGTTGATGATTTACCATAGATTTGGGAAGATACAGTCAAATGAGCATGGGATCAATGTGGACAGAGCTCAGCTTTGTCAAGAGAGTGAAGAAGTTTTCTTTTTCTGAAAGCATAAAATACTCCTGATTTTCTGCTTTTATTCCACAAACCAGCATTCATTTACAGAAAAGCTCAGAATAAGAGATCAGATTAGCCTGCAGGCAATTAAAATCTTATTCTTATCCATGGGCAGTGGAATGACCTGGGAGGTACCTTTTATATTATATGAGGTAAAATATAAAACCACTGAAGCAATATCAGATGTCTCTTTGACAACATATTATGTGGTGCTGCCACATCACTGGAAAACTACTGACATTTTTTTAAGGGAATGTTGTGGTGCAGTTTTCCATGAGATACTGATTAATATGCTATTGAGTCTATAAATAAGGTACCAACCAATGACAGTTGTGACAGTATTTCTGCACCTTGCTAGGATGGGACTGAGATCAGTAAGTCAGTTCACAGAGACCAGTTATCTAGTGTAACAGTAATGAATGGTGAAAGGCAGAATATGAATTGCTATTTAGAGGGAAGATGTTCAGAAAAATAAGGACAAGATGAGAATTTCTTCATACAACTTTAGCCATGTTACAAACATACTCAGACAGAAAAATGAGAGAAGTGTCTAAGTGCAAAACAAGCAATAAATCTGAAGATAATAAAAAGCAGTGAGTGGCTGTCCAAGGCCACACATTGCATTTCATCATGTATAAAAAAAACCCACAGAGAAATAAGACCCCAAACAACCCTCCAAACTTTGGTTTAGACTTAAAGTAGTTAGCCCTGTAGTCTTATGTCTTTTCTTACTCAAGCCCTGCTTTGTTACAGACTCAGTAATTTGAATTTTGAGCAAATAAATAACAGCATAAACTTTCTTTCTTTATGTTCTGGACCAGATTCTAATTTTAAAATATCTTTATGGACTGCTCAGAAGTTTATACTGTGGAGATAGTGAGGCTGCAGTAGAAACATTGGTGAAATGAGAGGAAACAATGAATGAGTTCCCTGGAATTCTCTGTTTTGGGAATAACTCAAGCACAAGGATTTGATCAGGCAGTTCTCTGTGTGCAGTTTCTAATTTCTAAATTTCTGTGAGGAGATTAATGAAAGTCCGTACAGTCTTTTTGTCTCAGTTAGAAGCAATGAAATGAGGAGCTTCCTTAAACTTACCACATATAGTGGGAAATCTAAAGCAAATGGAGATTATAAGCAACACTAATTGTGGCGTATTGAAGGCATGGACTCAGTGGGAAGAGGAACTGAGACAACTTTATTCAAAAGGACGCAGCCTTTTACAACCAACACAAACATGGAAGTATTCCTTATAAGGCAAAAACTGTAACCGCAGCATCTAATTGGCTGTTAGCTGTCACATAGGGACATGGCAGGTTTTCGGGGTTGCAACTCATTCCTCTGATGAGTTGCTCTGTACTCTACTTGACCTGAAACCTGCTGCTAAGGTCTCATTCTTTCCAGGCCTTCAGCCTGCATATTCCCCACAACTAGTCCCTCACAAATTAATAATATAGAGTTTTGAAATAATAATATCTTCAGTATCCCAGATAGTGGTTTGTAACTAGTGGTGTGTGTTAAGTTTTCTTATGGCAGTTGCATATCCTAACCAACACTAGTTTATAAAAAGACTTATTTCAACAGTCTATAGCAACAATTTTTGTGACTTTTTTTTTACTTAAAGTTTTGCCCTGAGACTTCTCTTCTCCAGGTTGATCATCCTCAGCTTTCTCAGCCTCTTTTCATATAACAGATGCTTCAGTGCCTTATCACTTCCATGGCCCTACACTAGACTCATTCCAACATGTCTGTGTCAGTATTGCACTGGGGAGATCAGCACTGGACCCAGCACTCCAGATATGTCTCATCAAGGCTGGACAGTGGGGAAGGATCACCTCCCTCCACCTACTTCTAATGCTTTTCTTTCCACAAGGGCCTTCAAAACCAAAACAATTAAGAAACCCCTACCCTTTCTTTTGACAGATCTTCAAGAAAAATTACATTGGATGTAACTATCAGGAAAAATAACTTGTAAACAGTAATGGAATGTAGACTCAGCATACTAATTTAGGAACTGTCATATTCAGGGTATTGGCACAAATTGATTTGGGGCTGTTTGTATCTATGTTTGGAGAACAGTCTGCATCACATAGCAGTTAGTAGTGAATGCTTGTAGGATAACAAATGACGGTAGGCTGTCATATGGTTCCTAATATGTTTTCTCCTTACAGATCAGTCCTGAAACTCTTAATTCCACCTTTTTACTTTTGTTTGGCTTTACTGCTTGGCATTAGAGCCAGACAATTTTATTAATAGGATTATGTGATGACTTTCTTTAATTTTGCTAGTTTATTATTCTCAAGACTGTCCTGTGACAGTCCATTCCGCAGGATGGTCACAATTTTTTGGTTTACCTACTCAATCAAACTGTTCTTCTTTATTCAAATTTGGATTTGATGTCTTTCAGTGTATCTGGATGTCATTTTAGTCTTACGCAGAGAAAAGAAGGAAGAAGATAGTAATTATCTTTCTATAAACTTCATTATTTACACTTTTCTTGCATCCCTTGTGGTTTAAATGCTTTTGCACAAAAATACTATTTTCTTTTTGAGTTTTTTTTCCCTGAATTAATTATTCTTGTTATCATAAGGGCTTGTTTTTGCAAATTATGTCAGCAGAATCATTTTATGGCATTTTATCTTTGTGCTTAATGCTTGTATATCAAAGTATATAATCAGTTATGTCTGATGATTGATTGATTATTATTTTCTACATAAACATGTACACAGGTATTCTTTGTATTTCACCTTGACAGTGAAATTGTAGGCTATTTTCCTTTTGTTAAAACATTACAAAAGCCATTTGCCTGCTTTTTTGTATTTCTTACCTTTCCTAAGCAAAAATCCCATTCTACTCTTCATTATTTCCTTGCTGTTTACCAGAGGGATATCAATTAAAAAGATCAGGCATGATGAAAAGTCATTATTGCTTAAAGACTTTTAAATCCGTGCTTTTGTGACTCCCTTGTTACCTATTTTCATATAAACTCTTCCAAATTTGCTAAGCTGATACAAATTGAGATAAATTGGACCATTTGTAGCCCAGTCTTTATTGCCAAATTCAGATCAGCAGTCTGTGTGCTTCATTGTACAGAGCATGGCATTGTATGCTGGGTTCTCTAGCAGGACGAAATCTTGGATTTACCCTCAGTCCAGACAGTTATTTTGCCTCCCCAGCATAGATAGCAGTCTATTTATCATTTAGATAAAATCTTTCCTCATTTTCTTTCCACAATTGTCAACAATTACCTCCCATGTGCTAGTTCTCTCCAATGCTTTCTGTGTCCTGTGCCAGCATGTTTGATCGCAGTATCCCACACTCTTTTTGTAATTTTAAGAACACATATCTGAGCACACCCCTGCAGGTAGTGGTAGCTAGCATTCTCTGCTTCATAATGATGGCAAGGTACTTCATTGCACTCACATTTCTTGTTTACAAGGAAGGTGGAGATTCATTCATCTTAAATGACAATCTTGTTGAAACCTGGTCGAAATATTACCTTGACTGATTTTGAGCCAAATAGTAATTTTCAATTCGAGTATCTAATGAGACTCATACAGGGGAAAACATTTGTACTTGTGTGAACAGTGGTTGATTCAGTATTGAAATAAGTAGTTGATTTTGCAGTATTTGGACCTTCATTTGGGATTTAATCTACATATTTTTTAAGAAATTTTCATATTGTACAGTTCAGTTCTGTCTGTGGGACTCTGAAAGACTGCCGGTTCTGTAATGTTAAGTGGAACTTCCTGAATTCTTTTCTGAACTTTACAAACTACAGTGGTTTTGTATAGATTCTGCCTTTAAAAAAAAAGCCCCCAAGTTTGGCTTTGTAATAGTTGACAAGATTTTGAACATGAGAAAAAAATATAGTACATCAAACTACACCTCTGAAATCTGGCAAATATAGATTTGGAGAGCAAGGCTGAGATTACAGTAGGAGTCCTGGCAAGCTGCTGGATATACTCATTACTACAGAAAATCAGGTAACTTCCATCTCGGTTAAGAATTTGTGATAATGACAAAGCTGCAGCCATTTATAGAGACCTGATCCCAGACTGTGTATGCCCAGGACTTCGTTGATCTGCTTAAAATGGTAAGTGGAGTTTTACTTGCAAGACTCCTGTCTGCTTCCAAACACCTCAGGTGCTCCAAGGAAGAGGTATGAATGCATCATCTGTGTTTTGAAAGGATGATAAACTTGATTGATAGAAACTCTTCTACGAGTTGCCTTGCAGCATGTGTGTTGAGCAGCTGTTTAAGGAAGTTGGATCATGGCTGAGGCCACAATTTGAACGTGGGTGACATTTGAGAGAGTAAAGTGCTGGTGCATTAAGGATTGTTCAGCACACAAGAAAATGAAGGATTTGAGCACAAGATTAAGAATCACAAAATAACCAACAAAGGTCATGGAGACCAGCTGTTCCACCACAAACCAGCTATCGTTCAATGGCCACAAAAGCAGAGTGCATGGAGAAGGTAGAGGAGGTATTCACATTGTGTTGAAGCTGACCTGATTTACGAAAGTGTTAGCTAAAATTTTATTTCAAAATTACTTTACAAATAAAATCAAGATTGTGTTTCTGTGTATTTCTATTTCTTTGCAGCTTTTGGAGTGTGTTTAGGACATGATTCAAACTTGTCTTCACATACAGGAATTGTGAACCCACTCTCTACTCTAGTTAGGTCTGAAGCCCTGAAAAACCACCAAAAATGTTTCAGGACTGTGTAGCCCCGTACAGATAAAGTAACAAAATTTCACTCTATGTGATTTAAATTCTCAGAATTAACTTTTCTGGGAATTGGAGTATGTAGTTGTCATTTGTTTATCATCATGAGTTCAGGAAAAGACAGATAAACACCTCAGCCAAGTCACCCGAAAAATAAAAACAACTCCAAAAGCTAGGCATGGCTGATCATAGAGCTAACTTGATCTGAGGAGGTGGTGCACAATTTATGTTTTCAGAAATCAATGAGTAGGACATATGCAAGAAATAGGTACACGTCATTCTAACCTTGATTCAGCCTAAAATAGCTTGAACACCAGTCTCTAATAAACTATGAGAATGCTCTGAGTTCAAGATCATTGGAGCATTTTGTGTAAGAAGACTTAAAAGCTCTCTTTTGAGTGTGGATGACTGTATAGCCAGGCATGCAAGACAGTTCTTTGCATAGCTGGCAAAAAACCACACCATCCAAAAGAAACAACAAAACTCAAAAACAGTAACTACAAAAAAGCTAAGTAAAACAAACAAAAAGCTTGAACATGGAAATCCCTTCTTTAGCCTAGTGCACCTAGCCAATGGTAAAAATCAACCTGGGGGTTTATGTGTTACACTTGTGTTAGACCATCGCTAGATGAAATGAAATGCAGAACAGATTCCAAAATCTCCCTATCTAGTGGAGTGCCCTGAGTTAACACTGGCCTGCCTTTTCATGTCCATAAGCAGACCTAGTGCCTTTTGCTATCCTGACTGCACAGAATGTCAGCTACAAGAGGTTCTGAGAACATCCCACTAATGACTAAACCTCTGGGAGAAATTACATTGTTTGTGTTGAGTCTGAGGACCTCACCATCTTCTTAGAGGTGAGACCTTTGTGCAGTCACAATGCTCTCCTTCCTTTCTTGCAGAGAGGGCTGGTGACACTGAATCCTGACCCAAGTAGGCAGGAGCACTCAGTCTGAATGGACTGACAGGCAATTTCTCACCATTATTTCCTGTTCTCTCTCCCAATCTGCTATCTTTTTCTATAGTTGCTGTGGGCTGAGCAGCAAGTGACAGCACTCTGTCTTTCTCTTTTCCTGTCCCTGTCCTTTATCTTCTGTGGCTAGCACACCACAGCAGGCAGCAGAGCTGATGGGCTGGAAGATGCTGTGAGGACTTTGGCAGTGTTAGGGTAACAGTTGGACTTGATGATCTTAGAGGCCTTTTCCAACCTGAATTGTCCTACGATTCTATGACTATTGGGATGGAGAGATGGGGCTGCACTACCAGTGGCAGTAGAGGAATATCCAGTAAGACTTGGAAAATACAGAAATGGTGATAGCCTAGATTGTGCATTATGCTAGCTGCAACATTCTAAGAATTTCGTTGAGATAATTTCTTCTGTGAAATGAAATGTGGGATCGTCCTCCAGCATGCAAGTCCTGCAGACTCACCAGCTTCACTTTGAGGTATATTGTGCTGGGCTGAACAGACCTCAGCCATGACATGGTGGTTGACAGGGAAAAGCTGTATGAAAATCACTAGCATAAAGAGATTCATCTGTAAAAGAGATTCATCTGTGCTATTCAGAAATAAGAGTATTCTTGCACAATAGCTGCTGGAAGAGTATGTGATCTGAGCAGTTCTGCTTTGGTAGCAACAACGTAATGGAGACAGGATGGGAAGACAAGTTTTACAATGTCTGTTCACAGCATGTCAAACTGATGCAAATAGATAAAATGGGAAGATTGTCTGACAAGAATTTATGCTGTTAAAGAGATCATTGGCTGTAGATTTTGAAAACAAAATTAATGGCCAAAATGACTAAAAACTAGACACTTTGAGGGCAGGGGAGGGGTATGAAAAAAAAAAGGCAAAAAAACCCCTTGTTGAACACTTTTTGTAGCCAGGTTGGAAGAGGAATAAATCAGATGGCTCTAAGGAAAATGAAGTGCATGTTGCATTGCTGAGAGAGGATGGAAGTGAGGCATTACCATGTGCCAGTGGAGCTGAACGACCTCCACAGCAGATGTGAGCTGATATGATCTGTGAAGGTGCACTGTAACAGTGCAGAGCAGGACTGAAAACCCTAGTAATAAGGCACCCTCCAATCTTTGTGTATATGTTAGAAGACCTGGTGATACATGCTTTCCCCTGTGTGTGTAATAAAAAAGGCAAAACAAAAACATACCTAAGTTACTATTACGGGGCAAAGGCAGAGATTGGTTGCAGTAATGAGAATTGAACTGGGATCCTGTTTGCACTCGCAGTGTGAAAACAGTCATCACCAGATCATTCATTTATTCAAACAGAGTTATGGATCTCACAGGCTGTAAAATGCAGAATGTATATCCAGGAGGAGATCTAACCACAAAACCAATTATTTTTGCCCTCAGAGTGAAAATGACCTAAAGACCAATTTAGATTGGCTGGGAAACAGGATATCACTTCCCTAGCATGGTTGAGTGGATAACACTTAGGGATAAAAACATGTATATTGTTAACTGGTCATGAGTTTCTTCATTTAACGAGGACCCTCTCAGGGTACAAAATGTAATAAATTGGCTGGGCAGGCCCAGAGAGGAAGCTGGGGGACTGTTGAAAGGATTTGGCAGATACAAGTCCCTGGAGGTGTTTTTGTCAGCCCTATGTCAGTTTTTGTCAGCTATATGGTAAATTAGTGAGATAAATGTAATTTAGGAAGTGTGTTCATCCTCTGCTCTGAGGAAGATTCTACCATACCTACATTACCTTGCATTGTTTTGTGTCTAATCTTTTCCTGGAAAATCATTGACGATAGATGTCATGTCTGGGGGTGAAAGTGTACCTGTTGACTATTCATTTTCTAATATTTTTCATCTCCAATGGTGGCAACTTGCAGCACAAGCATCCTGTGCTGGCTCCCTGCAAAAAAAGTGTATTTGCCAGCCACTGTACCTCTTCAGGACTCAGAACTCTGCACACTGCCTTAAGATGACCGTTTCTACAGAGACAGTGCTTCCCAGTTTATCGTCTCCACCCTGGTTCATCTGTTGACATTTGGCTTGTCCCATGAAACTATGCTGTCTTTTTAATAAAACAAATTGCAGGTGTAATTATCCAGGCATCATATGTCAAAAGAGTAGATACAAAGGCTGAAAGAAAAAAGATTACAAGTGAAGTAAAATTCAGCTTAGCAGTGGGATACATCCCTTGTTTCATTACTGACCTGGGATGCAGACTGCCTCCTGTTTCCCATCTTTTTGGCAGAAGGCCTCCATGTTTCAGGATTAGCTGCTTCTCTGCAAGGAAAAATCATACCTGTCTTTAAAATCTCTTAGATTTACAGCATTCCATGCATGGTGCATTGCGAAAGTGTTGGTTGTGAATATGTTGGATTGTGTCAGTGCCCTGCAGCATATTCTTAGGTTTTTATTATTAAAAAGGTACCACAGGAACAGATATTCTCTCTTGGCTTTTCTCTTAGGTCAGGCTGTTCCCTCAGCTACTCTGGTGCGGGGGCAGAGTGAGACTACACTACTTCTGTCATAACTTAGTGATTTGGTGATATTCAAATCCACTTTTGTTGTGTTCTGAACTGAGTGAATTTGACCCTGTCTTTTCTTTTAGTGATTTTGGACAATTACTTGCTTTAGTTCCTTTGTGTGTATTTGTGTATGTATAAGAAAATCATAAAGTATATACATACATAATAAGTATATGTCTGAGTGAATATATAAGTAAATACACTCCAAATGCAAAAAAGGGGCAAATTACAATGGTAATTTGTTGTCTCAAAGTAGGATTTCTTGACAGTACACTGTTGGATTAATCAAGCTCTCCACATTTTTATTGTTATATTAATCCTCTTAAGTATTACTCTTTGTTGTTTATTGAATAGCATCATGCTTATTTCATACTATGTCCCCAATTTACAGAGTAATTTTAGACTTTAATCCTATTATCCCAAATACTTGCAAGACCTCATGGCCAGGTACTATCTGTACATTTTCAAAATGTAACCACTCCTGTAATCCAACCAGTTCAATGCAAACCTGGCATAGAATTAGGTCCATGGTCAATCTCTCCAGATCTGGTGAAAAATGTTCTCCTCATTTTATCAGTGAATACTTAGAGCAACTCACTGGGTGAGGCCTTTTTGAACAGCTATGAAGGTACCGTGCAACAATTTCATTTAGATAAAATTACACAGGGTTCGGTTAAAAAAAAATTATCTAGATTAACATCAGAAACCTTAGTAAAGTCAGAGAATCTCAAAAGAGATACCCCTCCTGATCCACCAGATCTCATCAGAGAAATGAGGTAGATCTCTCACAGTTTATCCTTCATAACTCCATGTTGGTTGTCCATCCCAACCTCAACCTTTAAGCCAGTGTCTATCAAACTGCTCATGGCCCAGGAAGATATTGTAAGTGGGCTGGAGCTGGTCCATGGTTAGCATCTGGTCCTAAATGGGACACATTCGTTTGTTGTCCTCTGCCCCACCATCCAGCCTTCCACGGCTCACCTCAGACCCACCCACTGCATGAATATGTATAAGGAGCTAACAAGGGTCAGGAGTGCTACTTCCAGTGCTTGCCAGTTGCTGTGTAGTAATGTGTTCTTGTGTGTCACCATGTATGAACCTTTAAATAATTATTCTTGGTTGCCCATGCTTTGTTTAATCAGATGGGGTATATTTACCTTCCTCTTGATCACTTTGGCTTGCCTTGAAACCACAAGTTCATGAAGACCATGAAGATTACAGAGTCTGCTTGGTCTCATTTCTTCAGTACCTTAGCAGACATTTCTTTGAGGGATATTGACAAGAATTCATTTAAACTATTTGAACGCTCTTTATTCTATTCCTCTCCTTCCTGACGTTTCTGTCTCCTTTCAAAACTATTGCTGTAAGTAGATGGTCACACAAAGGAATTTTTATGAAGACTGGTGCAAGAGATTAAATTTTTCAGATAACTCTGTTCCATTAATTATTGCTCTCCTCTGATTTGAATAATCAGCCTGTATGTTCCATTGTCTTTTTCACACTTCTGTTTTATTGTAAATGTTTTTCTCATTTCCTTTTACGTTCTTTGCTACTTGTAAAATGACTTTTTCTGATTTTATTCCTGCATGCCTTGCTGCTTCCTTAATACAGGTGTGATCAAATGAAGTGGTGGGTTCTTGCCTGTAGTACTAGAACTAGAGTGTTACCTATTATTGCAGGCAAATGTGGGAGTCCAGATCTAAAATCCCATCTCTGCAAGATGTTGAGATGGAAATCTTCAGCCCTGATGTTTTCTTGGGAAACAATGAATATCACAATGGGTGTGATCTTTAATGCTTAAAGAAAATTAGTTTGGGTCACCTGGAATTTTTTTTATTTCCTATAAATACAATGTGGGCATATCATACTGTAGCAAAGGGATAAAAGAAAAGTTTCCTGAGTAATCTTGAAAAGTTGGCTATTCAATATCAAATGAAATAATATTTACAATATTTACAATATTTACATAATTTTCTTAGAGTTGCTGTGAGTTTGTATGTTACCATTTTAAATCACACAGGTACAGCACAGCTGAGATGGAGTCAGTCTGCAGTGAACGGCAATAGTCAGGCAAGCTGTTGACAAGAGAGAGAAAGTGTTAGTGAAGGACAATTGGGCAATCCTTTCCACGACAGAAGTGTCACTCATTCTTTAATATCCTTGCAGAGCAGACAAGGCCTCATTTTTTACAGTCTCATATTACCATAATGGCTCTCTGTTACACTGAGGAGTCGCTAACAAGGCTACCCCTTGCCCTTTCTTTATAATTACTTCCAGGTTAATGCGTCACGTTTCATTCGGGTTCATTTGCCCAGGCCATGTTTTTCCCTTCTGGATGCCCATTCTGGCCTCTCTGTGCCTCAGACGCTGACAAAATGAATATCGGTCTCAAAGCAAAAAATATCCCTGCCTCAGACAACTCTGTAATTTACATTTAAATTTATTTGATTTCCCAGACTCTGCAAGTTACAGACCTGGGAACATTTTGGCCTGCAAAATCTTTTTCAAATAGCTGAAGCTGCATTCTTATCCTCTTTTCAGACCATCAGGCACCAGGTGCTGACCCAGTCCCATTAACCAATTACTCACACATCACACAATTAATCTCTCATTGCGATTCGATCAAGTTCATTCCTGTCTCCATATTATTCTTTACAATCCCACTGTGTAAAACCTGCACATTTTTGTCATTGTTCATTTTGCCCTGGTCTGCACTGCTTCAGGCTGGGAAGTGAAGTGACTGTAAATGTAATTTATAGAATCACTGGCTGTATAGAAGCTCTTTTCAGGCTGACCTGATGTGATAGGTTGCAATTGTTTCTTTGGAGCTACTCTGGTTTGTCATGTCAACATGCTTCTTCCTTTAAATATCCAAAATAACAGATTTGATTGAGCAGTATTAGGTGGCATTCAGAGCTCTATTGCTTTCTTACTCTTTGTCTCTTTTGTTTCACACAAGCTCTTTTTCTTGCAGCCTTCTGTTCATACTCAGCTTTGAGAAGAAAAGGAAAGGAATTGTAGCAGGCAAAAATTAGGTATAGAAATTGAAAACTCCACCCTCACCTTCACCTATTTGAACTGAATTCAGTGAAAGCCTTTGCCATGAAAGTTGAGTGCAGAACCACGTGTCTTCCTCTTCTGGCAGAAACAGACCTCTGTTCCCATTTTCCTCCCAGTATCCACATGTCAGGGACAAGGCTCTGCATTAGCATTACATCTGCTCAGCACAGGGCAGTCAAATATCATGATTTGGTTACAGAGAAAGAATAGCAATGTTGGCCACACATCTGGGTGTTAGCACCTGCAGATCGCCTTAGGCGTTGGAGGATTGCTCTGACAACCATAACACAAAGGAAGAGGATAAGTCTGTTTTCTTAGACGGACAAAAAAATAAGAGGGCAAGGAGAGATTGCTTACTTAATCCATGACCCTGCCATATGTCAAGTTCAACCCTAATTATGAAAATCCTGATAGATAATTGACTAAGCAGTTAAAAGTCATCCAATGTGGGGCCTGCACATCCTCTGCCAATGAGGGGTGGATTTGATGGTAGCAGGATGTACGATGAAAACACTGCCCTTCTCCATATGGCTAGGAATTTATTTATTTTCTGTCTGAAGCACTGTCACTTGAGTTTGCCTCTGACGTTCATCCTGACCATCAAAGGTTTGAAGAATAGAGTAGTCCTCCTTGTGATCCTTTTCCCTACTCATTTTTGTTTAGGTAAACAACCCCAAATCTTTCAATCTTTCCTTCTAGGTCAGCTTTGCTAGATCTCTGATTATTCTCCTTACTCTTCTCAGGATTTGTGTCTGAATTAATTATTGAAATGCAGTGCTGGAAAACTGGACACAGCTTTCCAGAGAGGTTTTGTCAGGACTGGATAAAAAGAGTTGGTTACTTTAAAGGTGTGCCTTAGATACAAGTATCTATAAGCCCCAGTAGGATGATTACACCTTTTTTTTTTTTTGAGATAGTATGCTGTCTCAAGTTACTTGTGCTTACTTAGGTTCGACAAAAATCCTCACCACATCTTTCAACATAGCTACTTACAGTTGTTTCTTTTTTCTCTATTTCCACAACAGATTACTTCTGTCTACAATAAAATACATTTTTCTAACCAGTTTTGTAAGCATTTGGGACTGGTTTTATGTGTAATGTTTTCCTGCAAGAAAGCTATGAAACGTAGTGTGAAAAGCCATGTGGATGCCAGGATATGTGACATTCTAAGGTATTGCTGTAACCCTCTTTTTTGTTAGGCACTATGATTATTGTTTTCTATCCTGATCTCTCATCCCTCCTGTACCCTTAGGAGTTCTCGAGGATGGTCAGTGAATGAACTGGAATAAAACTCCTGAGACTCAGCTGATGTTAAAGTATTTAACTTCTTTATGCCTTAAATGCTCCCTATCCTATATTTCCTTATTAAGAAATGCGATATTGTGCCTTACTCCTCCCTATGAACTGGTAGCCATCTGATCAGTTTCTCTTTTCAGCAAAGGCATGCCAGAAAGTTAAAGAGCTTTCCTGAAGCTGTCTCTTGATTGTTTTCCTTCTCCACTGAATATCAAACCAACAACTTTTCTTAATCTTTTTAGTAAAGCCAGTATTCTCACAAACCAATTTCTGGCCATCTTCCATGTTTCTTATTAGTTGAATATCATGTTATATTGTTCTTTTTTGTTTGTTTGTTTTGGTTTTGCATTTGGGGGTTTTTGTTTGTTCTTTTTTGTGACTGCAATATTTTTCTTTCTGTCCTTGGAAACCTGACTTATGTTTGTCCCATTGTGAAATCTTTCTGACTCCCAAATCCAATCTACTCATATCTGACAACCTTTTCTTCTACAGATTGGTACCTATTCCCATGTTTTGTTTGTTTTGTTTTGGTGGGATATTTTCTTAGGAAATACCATGTTTAACACTCCACTTGCTTTGGATGACATTCACAGATAATTTTACCACACAAACCTCTGAATTAATTTGTCTCCCTTTCAGAACCCTAAAGGTTTGTTTTGTTATTCTTCTTTTTCTGGTAAGCATATTGTGTTATGCCAATTCAGCTGGAGTTGATCATGCATCTAGCTTTCCATCATCTGTTCAGTTACTTGCATTAGAATACAGTAACTGAATTCCTCTGATTGGTTTAGCACCCTCCTCTGTGGACCCTGTGGGAGTATCCTATTGTCCCTCATTTTCAGAACAGTCTGTATAAACAGAGTCATAGAATGATTTGGGTTGGAAGGGACCTTTTAAGTTCATCCAGTTCCAAACACCTTGTACTGAGCAGGGACATCTTCCATTATATTAGGTTACTCAGAGCCCTGACCCACTCCACCTTGAATGTTTCCAGGGATGGGTTGCCTACCACCTCTCTGGAAACTTGTTCCAGTGTTTCACCATTAAAAACTTCTTCCTTGTATCTAGTCTGAATCTACTGTCTTTCAGTTTAAAATAAGCACCCTTTTTCCTGTTGCAACAGGCTCTGCTAAAAAGTTTCACTCCATCTTTCTTATAAGCCCCCTTTAAGTACTGAAAGACTGCAATGAGGTTTCCCTGGAGCCTTCTCTTCTCCAGAATGAACAGACACAACTCTCTCAACCTGTCTTCATAGGAGAGATGCTCCAACCCTCTGCTCGCCTTCATGGTCCTACCCTGGACCCGCACCAAGAGGTCACTGAGGACCCTGGAGTTGGATGCAGTCCTCCAAGTCAGGTTTCCCTCCTTTCATTATCCTGTAATAATACAAACACACTCATAAAGTTTCCTTAATCCTTTCCCAACTGCTCATTAAGTAACAGCCCACAGATGAGGAAACCAGTACTCCATTGCCACCTTCAAAAGCCTGTTTCTGTTGTTACCCAAAACATGATTCTTGTTAGAAACAATTGGCACATGTGAGGGTTTCCACCCATGCTCTATCTCCTTGTAGTCACTTTTGTTCTGCTATGACATTCCTATCAGTATTATTAATACCATACTGATGAGCAGTGCAGGGTAGCAGTTGGCGTTAGCTTTCACTGGATGCCATGTCTGGTTGAGAGATACATTCCTCTGTTGCCCTTAGGAAAGACACAGCAATCACCACCACTGCTCTTTTGCTTCTTTCTGGAAATGATGATGAATTGCTGAGCCTTTGGAGTGTGCAGCTTTTCCTAAACTGCCAGTGAGATTGGTGTTATACCTGCAACATGAGAATTAGGGCCAGCACACAGTGTCAGTAGGAGTCAGGTTCAAAATAAAAGGAGCTGCCGAGGGGAGTAAGAGAGCTGAGTTCCTTGCCAAAGGATACTGTGTACAAGACATATTTACATGACTGGAAAAACAGCAGAAAGAGAGATCAGTTGAGTACTAGGCATGTTTACAGGACTGAATCCTTTCCATATCATGTAACTTGCCACAGTGTAGCCTCCTAGACACAGATAAGTCCCTGCATTACACTTCAGGGATCAGAGATGGTTTGTTGCTGTTGCTATGTTCCCTTACCAGTATTCAATTATCTCTAGAAAAATCTCATGGTTTCTTTTGTGAACTGCTGGTATAAAGGTTTCTCTGCCTTCACTAATACAGAGATCTTTGCTTAGGAACAAAACCTCATAGCTTTTTGTCTTGATGCCGCGTCTCCAGCAGTCTTGGAGGATTGCACATTTTACTTTTCCCATTACTTATATAAAAAAAAAAGAATATCTACTCTAGGTATTTTGCTATCTGATAGCAGCTGTGCCTTTCAGAAGCCCTCTGTGCAAAAGTGGCACACTTCATCTTTTTGGACCATGACACTAGACAATTCTTCTTTCCTTCCCTGAGATGGTGCAAATCTGCCACAAAGCCAGAGGCTTTCAGTGTGCTGCTGCACCTATGGTCTACAAAGTATCTTGGAATACTGCGGCAGAGGATTATACAGTTCTGCATGTCAATATAATTAGGTGAGATAAAGGTGAAACTGGGAGGTCAGCATTCTGAGATGTCCTTGTTTTTGCAAGCTTAAGTAACTTATCATGTTATGTTCACAGGGTTTTCTGAGATAAAGTCTCAAAAACACAGATAGCAAGTCCTTTGCTATGTAATGCTTAAGTTGTACCTTCTTTTTGCTTTTATAAAAAAACTAGATTCATATTATATACCTGCAAGATGAAGATCAAGGAGTTGTTCTTGTCATCAAAACCTGAAGTGAAAATAAAACCTGCCATTGTACATTTTATATATATTATTTTTAAGAGAAAATTTTCATAGCTGCAAAATACGTGACGGTAAACAGCTTTTATAGGTGACTGCATGCAGATGCAAAGCCAAGACATTTGCAGAAGTTGCTTATTATAAGTATAACATAGGCCACGAATAGCTGTTGTACCTGATTCAAGGCACAGAAACATACTGGAAGAAGAGATAAAGAAGATACCTCTTTGCCATGAGATTGCTACAAATTCATGCTGCTGGTTTTTCCGACCTGCAGTTCCTGCTGCTTTGTTGGTGGCCTGGTTTTAAGTGAATCATTGTTTTGCAATAGGCTAAAGGAGTGACTGTTGGTGGATGGGTTGAAGATGGGAATTTAATTTCAAGGTCTAAACTGAGCAGAAACTCCGTGAGGAAACAGACAACACCACAGGGCTAAGGTCCTGGTTAACACATACGGAGTATTGGATCATGGTTAGGGGTTCAGCCTTCAGGTGAACCAGCATATTATCCATCATATCATCAACTGAAAGGCAACAGGAGGCCCCCAGGGAAAAGAATTGTCCAGGTATTTGTTTTAGGTTCTGAAAGGAAAAAAAGTTGTACTAATACCATTCAATGAGAGAATTTTCTGCCAAGAGGACTCAATTCACCTCCTTTTGAGAGCAGGAGAGACAGCTGCTGCTTCAAGCCTGGCAAGAAAGAACAAAGCACATGAAGTTCGTGACATGATACTGAGCAGGGGCTCCACCTTTCCTTTATTCTAGGTTTAGGTAGCACTTTGGTTTCTCTAATCATTTGCAAATGTTCGGATTCATCTGCCCACACCCGAGCTGGTCCCCTCAGGCTCTCTTTCTAGTCGAAGGAGGGAATACACATGGCTGCAGACTGGTTTCTCTCTTCCCGTCTTATGCAGTTGAAAGAGTTCAAATTGGCTTTTCTATGTAGGAGGAAAGCCGTGATGAGTGATAAAGAAAGGCCGAGATGAATGATAATCTCAGTTGGGAATTTTTACATCAGAAACATCTGAAGTGAAGTGATATGAAGGCTGCACAAGAGACTGTGTATTGTTCCAGGTAAAAAAGAGCTTTCCTTTCACTTTCGTTATTAGCTAGAGCAATTTGTATAAAATGCATTTTGCTCTCCATTATAGTTGTATTGCACACAGGGCCCCCAGGCTTCAGTGGCAATGCTCTCCTGCAGCCCTCAGCCTGATGCTGCTAACAATAAACATCTTCTTTTGTGCATGACATCTCCCAGGGAAGCATAGTAAGGTGTCGTATCACAGACTTCTGGGCCTCATTTTTATATAATTAACTAGTTTGCCACCTGAAATGTTGTAATTAAGCTTTCATGTGTAAAGCAGGAGCATATGCTACTGTC
The DNA here is from genome assembly GCF_003984885.1 of Neopelma chrysocephalum. Classification (NCBI taxonomy): domain Eukaryota; kingdom Metazoa; phylum Chordata; class Aves; order Passeriformes; family Pipridae; genus Neopelma; species Neopelma chrysocephalum. The sequence goes on along the minus strand of NW_020897694.1, from coordinate 2,618,675 downwards.
AAATGAATGTGAATGAGTCAAATCAGACATTTCATGTTAATTTAACTTTACCATCATTTTCTTCCACTTGTTAGTGGTGACCATGGGCAGAAACTACTGGTGGTGATTGCTGGTTGCACACAAACTTGACAGGTTTCTTGGTGCACTGTGCTGTGCACTGAAAACTTGACCTATGTTAAAAGAAAGAGTTAGTTCTGTTCAGCATGACTAATCTCAGTGATGCAGAGAAATTTTCATTCAGACATTTCTTACTTCTAGTCAGTATTAAACACTAGAGTTAGTGTTGGATGGACAGGAGATGTGTACTAACATACTTCGGTTTTATAAGAATACTAGACTGTCAATTTCAAGTTCGTAAAGTCTCTGAGTGGAATAATACAAGGGGTCATGGCATGAGCTGAGGCATTGGTCCACTATCCCCCATACTATATAATTGTTTACGTGTCCCCAAAGCAAGTTCTGATGCCAATATGCCCATGCAGTTTGTAGGGTGACACAACAGACAACATGGAGACCGTGTGCTCCTGGACATGGCCTTCAAAATTGCTTGCCCGTTGCTTTATCCCATAGTTGGTTCAGCCACTGACTGGAATGCTGCCTTGTAGACCACGTGTTTTCAATTGAGTGGACTTTATGACTGTGGCTCTAAGGAAAATTAGAACTGTACACAGTCATGACTCCTGTTTGACATAAGAAATCTGATTACAGGATCATTTTTGCCGGTTAAAATTTCAGGCAGTAATTCAACTCTCCTATTCAGCATGATATTTATTGGGCTGGGAATATCAAAATAATAATTATACTTAAAAACTGCACTAATTGGAGCTGGAAGCAATGAGACAATAAAGCCCCGCAGTACCAGCTGTATAGCTGCCTCCAGGCTAAAGCTGCACTTTGAGTCATCCCATTTAGGAGCTGTCTCCAACAGTCACTGAAGTCAACAGGAGCCTTTGATTTCTTCTCAGTAGGTGCTGGATCAGACTGCTGCAGTCTGCTTTTAAAGTCTAGGAACAAGGGGGCAAAAGGCAAGCTCAGTGAGCCACATTGTATGGATAAAATAATATCACTTTAAGAAGAAACACTCCCTTTGGAGGAACACAAAATTTGCAGGGGGATAAGAGTTCAGGGCACTGCAATTACCACATAATAGTAAAATTCCATCAGCAAGCAAGGACAAAGCTGAATTTCTGGGGCAATGCTTGGTGTGCAGCATGGGAGAGATTTGTAAAAAACAAATCTATGGTTGGAAAATGGGCAGCATTTCAAAATGAAAACCACAGCAATTAACTAACAGTGCAGTTTGCATGCAAGGTGCTTGAAGTTAAAAATGTGTTATACATTCACCTAAAACTTAACAGCGCTTTCAGATATATCTGCTATATATATGGTGCAACATGTCAAAAATTGCCCAAAAGTTCAGTGAATGAATTGGTTACTTAGAGCATCAAAAAACAAAGGGGTCCAGGAGGGATGGACATGCTTCAAGAAGGAAGTCTTGAAAGCACAGGAGCAGGCTGTCCCAGTCTGCCAAAAGGCAAGCTGGCAGGGAAGACAACTGGTCTGGCTGAACAGGGAGATTTTGAAGGAAATTAGGGTAAAAAAAGAGAGCCTACCAATTATGGAAAAAAGGGCTGACTACTCAGGAAGAATTTAGGAACATAGTTAGGTCATGTAGAAAGAAACTTGAACTTAATCTTGCCACTTCTGTGAAAGATAACAAAAAAGTCCTTCTACAGATACATCGATAGCAAAAAAAGTGGCAAGGAAAACCTCCATTCTTTATCGGACATGGGTGGGAATATAGTTATCAAAGATGAGGAAAAGGCTGAGATATTTAACACCTTCTTTACCTCAGTTTTCAACAGTAAGACAGGTTGTCCTGAGGAATCTCAATAGCCCTCCTGTAATCCAGAAGGAAACAGTTAGCGACCTGCTGAGCCGCTTGGATCCCCACAAATCTATGGGACCAGATGGGATCCACCCAAGAGTGATGAGGGAGCTGGCGGAAGAGCTCACCAAGGCGCTCTCCATCATCTACCAACAGTCCTGGCTCACTGGGGAGGTCCCAGATGGTTGGAAGTTAGTGAATGTCACGCCGATCCACAAAAAGGGCCGGAAGGAGGACCTGGGAAACTACAGGCCTGTCAGCCTGACCTCAGTGCCTGGCAAGGTTATGGAGCAGATCATCCTAAGTGCAATCACACAGCACCTACAGGATGGACAAGGGATCAGACCCAGCCACCATGGGTTTAGGAAGGGCAGGTCCTATCTGACCAACCTGATCTCCTTTTATGATCAGGTGGACTCGCCTGGTGGATGAGGGAAAGGATGTGGATGTGTCTACTTGGACTTCAGCAAAGCCTTTGACACCCTCTCCCACAGCATACTCTTGAAAAAGCTGGCAGCCCATGGCTTGGACAGGGACACTCTCCGCTGGGTTAGGAACTGGCTGGAGGACCAGGTCCAGAGAGTGGTGGTGAATGGTGCTGCATCCAGTTGGTGGCTGGTCACTAGTGGTGTTCCCCAGGGATCAGTGTTGGGTCCAGTTCTGTTTAATATCTTCATCAATGATTTAGATGAGGGGATGGAGTCCACCATCAGCAAATTTGCAGATGACACCAAGCTGAGGGGGAGTGTCGATCATCTGGAAGGTAGGAGGGCTCTGCAGAGGGACCTGGACAGGCTGGAGAGTTGGGCTGATTCCAACGGGATGAGGTTCAACAAGGCCAAGTGCCTTGTCCTGCACTTTGGCCACAACAACCCCATGTGTTGCTACAGGCTGGGCACAGAGTGGCTGGAGAGCAGCCAGGAGGAAAGGGACCTGGGAGTTTGGATTGACACAAAGCTGAACATGAGCCAACAGTGTGCCCAGGTGACAAGAAGGCCAATGGCATCCTGGCCTGGATCAGGAACAGTATGGCCAGCAGGACCAGAGAAGTGAGTCTTCCCCTGTACTCAGCGCTGGTGAGGCCACACCTGGAGTGCTGTGTCCAGTTCTGGGCGCCTCAGTTCAGGAAGGATATTGAGGTGCTGGAGCAGGTCCAGAGAAGAGCAACAAGGCTGGTGAAGGGACTCGAGCACAAGTCCTATGAGGAGAGGCTGAGGGAACTGGGGTTGTTGAGCCTGGAGAAGAGGAGGCTCAGGGGAGACCTCATCACTCTCTACAACTCCCTGAAAGGAGGTTGTAGCCAGGTGGGGGTTGCTCTCTTCTCCCAGGCAGCTATCAGAAAGACAAGAGGGCATGGTCTTAAGCTCTGCCAGGGGAGGTTTAGGTTAGATATTAGGAAGAAATTCTTTACAGAGAGCGTAATCAGGCATTGGAATGGGTTGCCCAGGGAAGTGGTGGATTCTCCGTCCCTGGAGGTTTTTAAGATGAGACTGGATGTGGTACTTAGTGCCATGGTTTAGTAACCACAGTGGTAGTGGATCAAGGGTTGGACTTGATCTAAGAAGTCCGATTCTATGATTCTATGATCCTATGATTACCCATTTCTTTCTGAAGGCCAGTCACACAGGGGTCAAGTTGTTCTGCCAGGAAAATGTCCTAAGGGGAATATTTTATTTTATTTTACCTTTATAAGCACATTGGAAAGGATTTTAGTCAAGTCACCTTTGTATATTTTATTCATTAGGGCACGATCCTGAAAGGCTATTGTAACCCTTTGATCAGAGTAATTTTATGCAGTCTGAGGATGATGAGTACTTGCAAGGACACGCTGGGGACCTCACAGTATTAGGTCCTTATTTTGGGCATCTGTGTTCATATATTGGACTGCTGAGTTGAAAAATGGGACAGGTTAATTCTTTGAGACAAAGTGCTGAAACTGTGCTAATCAAAGCATCCAAGCAAAGGGTACAAGATGAATCTTCTTGGGTTTATCTAATTAAAAGCAATTTTAACTTTAATATAGGTTTGTGTATTTAGTATTAAAGATATTGGAGATAGAAATGGAAGAAGTGATCCTGCACAGCCACTTTCAGGAAGGACTTAATTTTTTCTTGCCTCATGATTTTGATTCTCTACCTAGGTGCGATTGAATTTTAACTGTTTATTAGATCATGGAAAGATTTACTGTAGTGCAGTCCTTCTGAGAAAAATAAAAACTTCTGATCTCTCCTTGGGGATTTGTTAATCAAGGAATAGAAAATTGTATTTTGGAGCTGAAGTTAATGAGAGCTCGTTCTGTTCCTCGTGGACAAGAGTGCGCCACGTTCCCTGCTGAGGGGACAGGAACAAAGCTTGCTCTTCTCCCCTGTCATTCTGAGGCTTAAGCAATGAATTTGTAGTGTGGGTTTGCATGTTGGAATGCGTTACACCCCAAGCAATAAAAATTCTCTTACTGCTATAGTTACTATTCCTTCTGATTATCCACAATGTCAGTGGATTCAAGGACAGAGATGAAGACAGGGCTCTGGTTATCTTGTCATGATGTTGCAGCAGAAAATGGCAAGATGCCACCAACTACACATCAGGATTGTATTTTTTTCTGTCTAAGCATTTTTAATGCAGTGCCCAAGCACTTTGGAGATAAATTCGTCATAATCAATTCCCCTTTTAAAGGGGTGGAAATCTCTCATCCCATTTTTCTTTTCAAACCACTTTTTCTGGTTCCTCTACCTTAGTGGTTGTCTTTCAGGAGCAATGCTGATGGGCTGTATTTCGAGATTCATTACCGAAGAGGTAGTGAATAAAATTGATGGGTCTTGCATTCTACCATCAAGGTGACTTGTTTGACTGGACTGCTTTGCTTTCGTATCCATTAGCAGAAAGTACCTTTGTTAGTAAAAAATTCGATCAACAGACTGCGTAATTGCCATTTCTGTCTTACTTAATAGAAAGAGTCCTGTTGCACTGCGTGTTTTCAACTATGTGCAACAACCTTCACGCTGAAATGCAACAAATTAAACACAGCTTTTACAAAAGCCTTTTTTTTTAATTAACAGTTGTAGAGTACAAAGTTTGTATGGCCTGCTTTGGACTGAAAATTTCAATTCAAGGTAGAACTATATATAACAAAGAAGCCAAAATAATTAAAGGATTAAAGCTCCTCCTATGCAGCTTGCATGGAGTCATCAGACTTGGAGAGTTGATATAACAGCTGTCTTTAGGAGGCATCAGGACGATGTGCACATTCTGCTGCTGTTTTGACACCTGAATGTTTTAGAAGACAGTCTTTTTTATTATACTGAATGTGTGGCTCTAGAACTGTGGGGTCTTTTTATGGTGATCCCATGATTTGAGGCCATGTTTGCTGGCCATGGTTCCTGTGTCTTTCCCCACAGCCTAAAACACTGGGAGGGCAGACCAGTATCTGCGCCATCTTTGCTGTGCCAGCCACAACTGCAGTCAAGAGCAATATTGTCTGGCACAGCCTTAGAGAGGTATGGCCACCATTTGGACTTCTCTCTCTCCTCATGCTCTTCCTTTAGCTATAAAAGTGAAGAGGAGCAGGGCTGAGGCTTGGATTTAAGATGAAAATATTCTTGGGTTTTGTAGGGTTCATATTCATCTCTGTCAGACTTTTTCTTCTTTTTATTTATTTAAGGGCTTTGAGAATTAACAGCTCAATAGCATTGCTATTCTGAGGATATTCTGATATATGTCTTTGAAAAGACGAGACACCTGTGGCCATACCAACTCTGGATCACCCACCATCATTTCCTTCATGACCTTTAAAGACATCAGATGAGACTAGGTTTTTTTCCCCTTAGTTTCTTCATTCTGCACTGGGTGCAATTTTAGGTCCCAGAAGTAAAATCAGGCAACACATTTATCAACTCTGCTTCCCCGTCTCTGCAATTCTGTCTTTCCATAGTTTCTGTTTTCTGGCTAATGTAACACAGATTTAAAAATAGGGGTACATTATCCTCCCAAAATACACACAATTCTGGTATCAGCAGTGGAATAAGCTTATTTAGATAAAAGGAACCATTTTCTTTTGGTGGAGTGAAATACCTTATCTGACTCTGTTTGGGTTACATTCAAGTATTATGCCTCCTACGGTATATAGGGTTGATGTTGCATGCAAGTCATGTGTCTTTTTGGTAAGCTGACAGAAAATATTTCCCTTAATAATTCTTCAGTGTATGCTGTTGCATGGGTCACAAAAAGAAAAAGCTGCATTATGGAAGTAGAAGCACAAAGGGGTTTAAATGTACTCAGCTAATGTATGAAACTCTTCGGCTACCTCTGCAGCTGGAAGGGACAGAAAAATTGTATCTGGACCACCTCTTGTTTATTCTTCACTGGTGTCAGAGTGACCAGAGTCCTTTATCAACCTGTTTTTACAGCCCTGATCTAAACACTATACTTCAGGCAAAACACCCAATAGTGCAATGAAGAAAGTGTATTTGGAAAGGAAGAAAATGTGCTTGCTTTATGTGTCAAAAAAATGTAAACAAAGTTCATTAGTTGATGCTGTAGTTAATTTCATAGCTGATGGTAATTTCAGAATTTCTTACATATCGGAATCTTGGCATAAAATTGGACTGAAAATTGAAAAAATCTGCAATTTGTCTAATTTTTTTTTTCCCACAAACTAGACAAACAGTTCCTCAGACTCTTGAGTGAAGTTATTTTTCTGCTGCAGTTCAGTTGTGTGAAACCCAGACATCACATTAAAAAAAATAGAAAATGGTATAGTAATGTTTTATTTTGTTCAGGAGAAAACAATGTTGTCATGTAATTGCTTTTTTTGTTGAGCTCTTTCACTTGACCCTGGTTGCTTATTATAATGTTTTAGGTGCCATAGCTTAGGGTTTATCGACCCCTGCTTATTACCCATTTGTTTTATAGTTCCTGAGTATACTGTAAGGCTTGAAAAGATTAGTGTAAAAATTATAATTTGGTCCTGTTCATTAGAAATAGATGTGGAAAAAGTGTTAGAGTAAATGTCTTCTTTTTCAGCTTGTATTATAAAAGCCTGAAGGGCTGCAGAACCTCAAGCTGCTCAGCATTAACTCGTGCAGTTCTGGAGGCTGTGATTTTGGATGGGCCAGGCTGAGGACTGGTTGTATGAAGGAAAACACGGAATACTGTGTGTTGGACAAAAAATTGTTTGTAGCAACTGCATTGGAGACATTTTTCCTACCTGTGGTCTTTACAGTCCCCCAAGCAGTAGAGTTGCCATAATTATTGGGAACCACAAGTAGGTATAATTTTTTTCAGGTTGCTGGTCCATGCTTCTTTAACAAAGTGCCTGATTCACAGCAGTATTGTGTCTCATGCAAGCCACCACATCCTGATGGTGTTGTACTGTTTTATAATAAAGTCACTACCATCACTTTGCCTTCTGGGTTTACACACACTAGTGTATGGCCTACAGCCTGCGAGTCAGGTGTCAAGCTTGGCTTTGTGTGGCTTGAAGAGACCGACTGCAAACATTTCTATCATGCTAAGGTCAAAACAGAATATTATGTATGAATTTAGAACACCGCCATGGTGTCTATATAAAGAAAAAGTTGATGCAGTAATCAAAATTCTTTTACTGAGTGAAAAGTCATCCAAAATGCACATGAAGAATCAAAAAGATGTGTTAGACCTTTACAGTTGTACTGGTAAGAAAAGTCATGGATGTTCGTGCCTTCTGTCTACTCCTCAGTTAGGGAAGCAGCAGTGGAATGTGCCTTGCAAGATTATTTCAAATGCTTTTATATGAACAGTCATGTTCGAAGAAATCAGGAAGCTCTTTTTGTAAGGATTTAATTTTCTGGTGTGAATTACAGAGAGTTTGGCACAGTATGTGAAACCTTTGTCCATATCTAGGCACAAGTGGTTTATAACTCAATCCTTCAGTTAAAGAAGTAGACTTGATACTAAAAATGGCTTACTAAAAATGACTAGCATGCACCATTAAAGATCTACCCAAGTATTTTGAGATTGAATTAACTTTTAAATTGAATAAATGAATTTTTAAATTTTAATTAAAGTCATTTATTCTATATAATTTACAAGCTGAGTTTTATACTTTAATAAAAACATGAAAGCATAGAAATAGAATACAGTCATGACACTTTCAAAGTTATTTTTACCTGAACTCATTAGGCAATACAAGCATTTTTTCTTACCAAAAATGTCCTGTGTATATCTTTGCATCTAAGAGAAATTAAAGAAATATGATGAAAGAAAACTTACTGTGTACTTCAACCGGACCATGTACTTGAACTCTGAGTAGATCAAATTATGGTGGTACAAAGAACAGAAGGGGAAAAAAATAGATACTGTATTTACATGGATTCTCAGAAGTCGTACAGCTTTTTGTTCTCCTTGTAATACAAAAGAAACTGCAAATTAACTTCATGGCTGCTTGAAAGGATTAATTCAGAAACACAAGGACTATAAGGACTAGAAGTCCTGGAATACATTTCTAGAAGCTTCTCAAACTGTAAAAGAAAAGTAGCTCAAGTTCTATAATTTTAAAGATAAATATTTATTTTAAAATCAGGAGATGTTAGGCTGCTAGTAGCATTTTGTTCATTGAAAAAATCAGTAGATAGTTTTGTAACTTTTCTTTGCTTGATCAACTCACAGTAGTGTCTTGAACTGTTAGCTCTCTCTTGTGGACTATCACCCACTAATTCAAATGAACAAGTTTAATGTTCATGAAAATGAATTTGTACTTCTACCTACACTTGGTAGGTCATCCTCCTAGTATTTCAGAGATGGCTCTCTACTCCTAGCCCTTTAATTTTAGCACGCCCTCAGCAACTGAAGAGATTTGATGAATGGTTTACTCTTCTTCCCCTTCACATGCATTTGCTCTGTGTTTGAAGGACCTTTTTATTTAGTCAATCATATTGCACTTTGAAGACAGTCATTTTTACTGCACCCTGTAAACAGGGGTAGTAAGTCTTAATAGTGGAGGTGCAGAAGACCTTAGTGGAACAGCTACTAGTTGTTATCCACTAAAGATACATTTCAAGTTATCAAAGGTGTCTCTCTATGACAGCTGTGCCCACTATTTGCAAGGGGAGCTGGAGAAATGGCTGAGGCCTTCTCTGAATCTTTGTGACTTCTGTTTATACCTCTCTTTTTTCAGCTAAGGCAGGAAATGTAATTAGTGTACAGTGACAGTTAAAACTGCCTCAGAAACATGAGATTGATTTCCATGATGGCTGAAAAGTCCTCCATGCAGTATGTATAAACAGGCCCAGTTTTTGAGTTTTAATTAACTTTATTAATGTTTAGTGCGGGAAGTACAAAGGCAACTTAAACAAGGATATAAAAAGCACTGGAGCATTGAAACACTGGTTTCATGTAACTGACTCTTATTGAAAGACATATTTTTCAGCATTTTGTAAAGAAAAATAGAGTAATTTAAAAGAAAGATATTAGATACTTAATACGCTCTTATAATAAGGAAGCTTTAAATAATGGAGCAAAGATAGTAATAGTAGATTCCTATTTGGTAACATAGGTAGCAACTCTTTATGATGTGCAATTAATAAATATGATAGCGGACACGCAACAATGTACAATGACAGTGGGATAAAAGAGATACAATTACATGCAAGACTCCTATTGTGCCAGCAAATAAGACTTAACAGGCTACTGGAAAATGAGTTTGTGAAAAACCAATCTTTTCCATTACATGTTCCTTTTATAGAAACATATCAACTCACATGAAAAGATAAAATATTACACTGGTAAATAACTGTGAAGACATTTTCCCCAACTATAGACAGAATTGCAAAACCTTGCAATCACAGCAATTGTATATATTATTTTGATTAAATAATCATAACTATATATCACAGCAGTGATATATTAATCACACAAAAAATATATTATTTGCATAGATTTTTTTGTTTACTGCCCATGGATTACCATTTGGTAAATACATATATATTATCCAGCAAGCTTTGGTGCTCTTTGATGAACTCAAGTTGGAATATGGCTGATTTATACGATACATTTTTGCTATTACTGTAATTGTAAAGGATACTGTAATGATACATTTAGGGCGCTGAAACCTCTTAAGTACAGGAATTATAGTAAAAAATATAAGAACACCTTTTCTGTTATTTACTGACCCTATTCCCAGGCATGATGATTTAACAATATTTAAAAGATATTCCTATTTTGAGAAGCATTCAGATCAGGTAGTCAACAGTCTGTCCACTAAAAGGGTTGTGCCTTGGAATAATTTAGTTTTACTTCTGATACTTTTCATATGCTTGCTATGTAAAAACACATAATAAAAAATCATCTTGCAGTTATGCAAAAATGTAGTATTGTTTTGTACAGTCTTGCAAACAGTTTAGAAGTAGATCATTCATCCACAGAGAATTTAGGAACTCAGAAGTATGCAATGTCAATAATAGAAAATTATTGTATTTTTAAAGACGTAGACTATTATTTTTAGGCTTTTATTTAATCTTTTATATGATTATTCTATAGTGCTCGCAGTCTTGCCAAGAGAGCTTCTACTTCTGGAATGGCTTCTCCCTTAGAAGGAGACTCAATGAGATCGATTTTCTTGTCCTTGTTGCCTTCTCCATGACAGTCTTCCTTTCTCCCAACAGCCTTGTTCCATGCCTTGGAACTTGTTTCCACATCATATGTAACTTCTTTGGTGACTGGGCTTCTTGTCAAGTTTAAACTGATACTGTGGTGTGAACACGGCTTCTCTAGTTGTTCTTTCTGGTTCTCTGCAGAAGATAAATCAAACAAACCTTGTTTCACTATTAAAATACTCAGTTTCAATATTTTGTAATATAAAAAGATCTCTTGATCAGACAAATTTTACATGCAGATGATGCACTAGAAGGAGTAATGATTGCCAAGGAGGCAAGAAAAAATATATTATCACTTCAAAAGCAGTAGGCTTGGTCCCTTGGAAGTGATACAGACTTTACATGACTTCATTAGATTAGCATCCATATTTCTTACAAAATCACAGATAGAGCTTGACAGGATCCTCCTTTCTTACTAGAGTCAAAGAGAAAACAGAGTACCTAGCACCTCTCAGTGTCTTCCAAGGTTTTACCTGGTTAATTGTATTTCCTACATATTTTTAAAATATTTAAATATTTTTAAAATTTTAAAATGTATTAAAAAATCTATTTCAATTTAATTATCCATTATAATAACTTTTCTTTCCTTAGTGAACTTTTAGACAGCTGAGTCAGGAAATTGCATAATTCACTACATTATGGTAAATATCACTGGCATTGACTGTCACATGAAGTTGCACTCAGTTAATATCCAGGCAGGAGTTTTACAGGTTTGGTATGTATTAATAAACAGATTTCTTTTTTGTCATTCCCCACCCCCGCTTCCAAATCAAGTGACTGTTCTCCAAACCAGCATGAGTGGTCCCTCTCATAGATCTCAAACTTTTTAAAAACAAGACTACTCAATATTCATGTAACCTTGAGCAAGGCTTGAAAATGGCTTCAACACACTTGACATGACATTTAAAGTTTTTTGGTTATTCACTGAAAGATGTTCCATCATCCCAATAGTAATGACTTTGGAGCACAGGCAGTCACTCATGACAGTGTGTTTTATGTGAGTGCTGAAAATTCCTACCGAAAACAGCTTGTACATTAAAAGGCAGCTGCTGAAGATATTTACTGCACTGTCATTCCCTGACCAGGGGCTCTCAGTGATGGATGAGGATTTTACATACTTTCTTGGACAATCTCAGCAAATTTTGTAAGTACGATCACCTTTTGGAAAGTGAAGGAAAATAAATACCTCCTTTCTATTATCTTCTAAGTCAGATAAACAATTCCTAATTAAAATTTCATAAGACAAATTTTGCACTTAGCTGAAAAATGTAATTTTTTTTTACACTGTGGAAAATAACTTGACCTTGAATATGCAGCAGCACACATTTCAGTGTTCCTGAATCACAGGAAGCCAAAGACTTATTTATTAACACATATTTATAATTACATATAATAAACCCATCATATATAATTGAAAAATCCCTGTTTATGTACACTCTTAAATATCTCATTCTACTTAAATGTTTATGCTTATTGATTCTGAACACATATTTGCAGGCTGATAAAAGCATGCTACCTGTGTCAATATACAAACTACTAGCTGCACCATAGATCTTTCTGCTTACATTCAATCTAGGGGCAGCAGGAGAAATACCTGGTGCTTCAAAAATCAATACTTTTGTTTTAAGTAGAAGAAAACATATTGTCATATAATAAGAGATTAAGTATAGCTGTTGGACTTTTAAAAAAGGCAAAAAGAAATTAAGCACTGAAAGTAAGCTTCTCAAATGTACCAACAACCAAATTTTAACTTCTTTGCAGTTCAGCAGTCTTCACCCCAAAATACAAACACATGAGGATCAATTAGGTGTGGTGAACTAGACCGAGTAACAAAAGTGGGGAACACTTATGAAGTGAGGCCTCAAAGTAAAATCCAGCAGTAAAATTCCCCAGTTTCTCATAGTGTACGAGGGGCAGAGTAAGGCGCCTTAGAGTGAGATTTAAGACAGAAAATAGTCTAAGCAGGGAACTGCAGCAAGTTAGCTATTAAGTAGTAGCTGTTGGGATCTATCCAAACTCTTTTACTACTTTGAAACTCTAACTGATTGAGGCTTGCACTTCAATGTGTCCCATAAATTGCTGCCTACAATATGGACTTGTTGCATGGGAATAGGACAGAGTAAAGCTGAGGACAGCTGTGCCTTTTTTTTTTCCTTAAAACAACAGCAATCATGTTGATATTTTTGACTTTCTATGCATAGACTAAGGAGTGGAGCATTCAACTTGTGTCTTTCCCTTCTCTCTGAAGGGCCCTGCAACAGTGAAAAATGGAAAGTGAGTGAAACGCTGCTTAGTTTATGTCAGTAGTCCTCGTTTCATCTCCTTTTCAGTGATGATGTCATGATTCACTAGGAAAATCACAAAGTCTCATGTTCTTAATACGTGACACGTTATGCTAGTGATAAGCAGCACTTCCTAAATAATGAGAATGCTTTGGTCTCAGCCATGCTACAAATCATACTGAGCAGCTAGTGTCAATTAAAAAAAATAGTACTTGCACACACATATTTTATCTAAATCCAGTACTATCATCTCAAAGTTGTTATTTCAGCTGCTTCCTAAATCATGTGGCATCTTTACCATGTATGTTCCTTCAATCAAGGAGAAACTTCTCCACACAGCATTGTTATGCTTAAGTGCAAGTCCAGTATTAGCATAAGTGCAGGTAGGAGTTCCCTGCTTTATAAATTGGCTGTTGTTAATGTCATTTAGAAACACTGAACTTTGCTAGTCCTGGCTCAGAAAACATACACATTTACCTACAACCCTAGATTTCACTTTGGTTATTACGCACCTAAAGAATTAACTGCTGTAATACTTGAGGTATTACGGCTACTGGTGGTATTCATCAAAGTGAAAGATCACTTCCCTTTAAATCAAACTGTAAAATTAGTTAGATACAAGCAAGGTAAAAAGTCTCACTAATTCCTCAGTTTTTTATTTTAATCCAGCAGGAATTAATTTGTGTTAAAACTAAGCTCTTAAACACTTTGTACTTCTTCACACAGTTTCAAAACTTGCATGCATTGGTGATTGGGTACCTCATCCATTCCACTGTCCTGACTTGGGATTGTTATCACACCTCCCTCAAATCCTATGCTACAGTAGTAAAACCAGAGAAGTGTATTTTCAACATGTATCTGTTGAAGTGGGTGCTTTAAAAAAGCCAATGCACCCTGCATGTGAATTTAGAACTACACAGTTGTAAGCTGCTGCAGGTTAGCATGTAACTGACTACTACAGTGGAAAAGCTGGACTTCCTTAGTTCAGAATGATAAAGGCTATAAAGTTATTTACTTTTAAGAAGAGTCCAAAGTCAAGATTACCTGACAAAATAAGCACAAGAATAAACAGCCATTAATATACTGATATTAGACATTAAAGCCTTTGAATCATCAGAGTAATGAAGTTTTGGAATTCACACATATAGAACTGAGAGCAAGAAAACATAAGTCATAAGAAGGAATTTGATCTGGTTCTGAAGACAGTATTTGATATGGCTGGCTAAACGGCAAGGAGATGGCTTAGTGACATTGGCCACTTACGTTTCTATAACAAGGGAACACATAGAAAATCCACAAACCATATAGATATTAACAGACATCCTAAACTGGTTTGAACTGTTATATCATAGACATACATAAATTTGTTTTGTGCCTGTGACAGTAAACTATATTCAAAACAAATTGCAGAATAAAAGTAATGTATCTACACGCCTACATGCATTGGTTCAAATACACATTTAAAGAATTGAATATAACTAAAATTACAGAAGGCTAAATGAAAACTACTCATGGAAGGGCACTTCTGCATGAATTCTTGTTAAGAAGAAAGCTTACATTTCCGGAGATGCACTATTTGTCCACCTACTGTAGCAAGGTGTACCTTCTGGCAGTAGCAAGACAAAAAGAAATCAGTCATTAAAAATCACCAGATAAAGACAGAGCTTATTAATTTGCTGTATATACTGGAAGCAGTTGAGACAAGTTTCTACTATTTGGTCACTTTTAACAACTGAAATTTGCCATTTGTCATATCAAAACAATCACTATGCAGATTAAAAAAAACCGCAAAACTTTTGAATTCAGGATTAAGTTTTCTAAACACTGGGTTGATAAGACATTTACCCATAATAGTTTTGACTTTACTGCTGGTGAATGCCTTCAGGCACACGTTAGGCAGAAATCACATTGTACACTACAAAAGTCTCAGTGTCCAGATTCCATGACATTTAAATAATTTCTTTTCCCTTGTTCAATATCAAACCCTTGTGGGTCCTCCAGTCCTATTAAAATTCATTTTGTGCAGATAATAATTTCTTTAATATTGCTGTTAATCAAAATCATCTTAAAACCATATTCACATAACCTAGACCCAAATAGTTACTATTATCTAGATACAAGTCTTTTAACAGCAATGCTTAGGAAATTTAGTTGACAGAAAATTTTGCTTAATATAGCTTTCCATAGTTTATAAACGGTACCCCAACATAGAATAACTTATAACAATATGCTTATAATCTATTAAAGGCTACATACTTCATATTCAGAAAAAGGAAGTAGTGCACCAGCATGTAAACAAAAAATACCAGTAGTATGAGATCTGCCTGCTGTGAACCTGGGGATTGAAAATATGATCAATTGGAGATTTTTAAATCCTGCATAATAGTGTTATATATTACCTTTAATAAATAACAAAAATGATTGCAAGAGACTAAAGTTGAGATAGATTTTTTAAAATAACTAATAAATATTTAAAATTAAAAAGGACGTTGAAAAACTTTATTTCATCACATAGTTTCTCAATAAAAGTCTTGATACTAAGGACATATTTCGTTTTTATGTAAATACTTGTACGCTGATTGAAAAATAAACTTCGAAATACAATAAGAAGAACTGCATTATGTGGCATTATATGCTTGTATTACTGTCATACATCTCAATGTAGGGCATAACAAAATTGTAACATAAGAAAGAACAATTGCAGTTACAACCTCATTACATCTCTTACCAAGTTAACAGTGAAAAATGCTGAAAAACCAAGTGGAATATTTCTGATCTCTCTGACTTGTGCTCCACATACTACATCATATTCCTGAAGCTATGTGTATGCCAAGATTTTCTAAAGCCCACCCACACAAACATTACCCACAATGCAAATTGTTTTTACATTTTACATCACAACTTGGCTGTCCTAGACTCTGAATGCTCTGGTGCCAAATGGCTTTGGCTTGGAAAAAGTAAGAGCCCTAGCTATAACTCTTAACCATTGTCTTCCTAGTGTGGTGTCGTAGTTTGTCTCTGGTTCTGTGTCCCTGATGCATGGAACCGAAACTCAAGGAAAAGCAACACCATGCTGATGCTGTGCTCATGTATTTCCCCAGCAAAACATCAGGGGAAAAGGAGCATGCATTTTTGACAGCATGCCATGTACTGATTCTGGATGCAGCTGTATAGCATTCCTACAAGCTGGAATGCTTTCAGCAGTCCAGCCTCTGTCAGGAAGTCCTGCCCATTTCCCACAAATTACACTGGTCACATCATCATGCATGTCCCAATGCAACCTTAACAAGTGAAGTGTATTTAGACAATGGTCATGTACCATGGACCTTGTGAGGATATTCTCCATCTAAATAAACAGCAGCCCTTGAGAAGTCAATCTGGAGATGTTCCTAAAGGGTTTCCTTGATGATACCAAAGTGTAAAGCATCCCTGTTTGCTGAAGGTATGAGGAAAACAGTTTCTAAGCATGAACTACTTTTTTGATATAAACATTGGCTAATGTTTCAAATGGTGGACATTTTCTTAGGTAAACCTTATTTTGAAAGGATGAGTATGACCACTGCTGGCAGACACTTCGAGGACCTCTGTTTTAAGTTCAGGACAAGGCGGAGATTCTGAATTCCCACTTCAGTTGCATCTAGCTTCAGCTCCAAAGTAAATAGCTGTATTGGGTGTAGGTAGTAAAGCTTTGGTAGCAGGGGAACTGCAGGAATGGCCTCAGTGAGGAGAGACCGTGATTGTCCTGTGCGGACACAGCTGGTTCCAGATGGCTCCAATGTACCCCCCAACAGGCTGAGCCAGCCACTCCTCTGTGCCATTAGTTGTCTCAATGACAGGATCTGCAGTGATAATTAAGGGGTGGGACACAGGCCTAGAGTGAAGTCAAGCCTGAGAAAGTAGGAAGACTGTGTTTTAATTATTCTGTTTGTTTGGTTGTTGTTTTCCAACACCCAAATCAGTAGTGTGCATATAAACTGGCAATGAATTAATTTGTTCCACGTCAAGACTGTTTTGTTGAGTAACTGCTGAGTGATCTCCCTCTCTTTATCTTGACCCGTGAGATTTCCTGCTTCCTAATCTCCTCCCCATCCCACCCCACCAAAGTGGGGACCAAATGAGCAACTGAGTGGGAGGTTGGCTGCCACCCAAGACCAACCCATCAGAACAGCTTAGAGATAAGATGACTCCGTCTCTTAGCATTCCTGTTTCAAATAGTCCATTAAAAAGCCTCACCAATTCTCAGAAATGTCATGTTGAACTTCCAGATTCCAAACTCTCGGTCAAATCTGCCTTATGACCCAGAACCAGAATTTAGACATAATATGAAAGGCTGCTACAGCTAGAAGGTCCATTCCTATTACATAACATCACTCATAAAAAATGTGATAGCTCCTTGCTGCATACTATAATGGAAAATACATTAAATACTTTTTATTGGTTTCATATTTTTCCAATGATTCCTCTGATTGACAAGCATAGGGTTGAAGAATGTCCCTGGTTAAAGGAATGCTATGTATTGTTACAACTTATTTCAGTTTGAACCTGCAGGTCCAGCCCTAACACCTAAAGGAGTGGGAGTTGTACGTGAAAGATCTTTGCTTGATAAGTAATTTCTTACATCCTAGTATTTCATACTAAATGCTCACAACTCTACTAATCTTAAGCAGACAATAATTCATGAGGCACTAAAAAGTGTTACTGATATTTGGAACCTTTTTTTTTAAATATGCACGTTTCATTTAATAGTTGCTGCTGTTCTTGAGTGTTACATTAAAAAGGTGTGAAACACAAGGAATAAACACTATGAGTAAGCTCTATTTAGATGAGATAAAGTTTTCAGAAACACTGAATTTGGGTTTTTATGTTCATTTCAAAGGCAAGAATAGAGTATGTCAGCACTAAGTGCGGCTAATATGGAGGATTTATAGATACTAAATTTCAAAGAAAATCAATTACAAACTGTGAGCAAATTAATTTCTTACGAGAGGAATTATGCTGGACCAGCTCCCTTTCACTTGGCCCTAAAGCAAAGCCTTTAAAAATTCTTTTAATCCCTTACCTACCTACACTTTCTCAAAGACTACTTCAAGTTCCTGCTAATCATTCCATTCAAACTTTAACCTATATTTTCCAAAGGTAGTTTGCATTTGCATTGAGTTGGGACCAATTCCTCTGTTTAAACTAATATATTCTCACTTGTGATAAGGCAAAGATTTTTTTTTACAAGAAATGCAACTTTAACTTACTGGCATTTTAATGAAAGTCTTGAGTGCCTGTCAAGATGATAAGAGAACAAGAGTGTGGATCAAGCTGCTGGCAGAAATCACCCAAGCTTTTTATATATATGAGAGAAGAAACCTCTGAAGGTGTCTGAGGACAGACTTAGGAGTTTGGCATCCTTCCTATTTCACCTTGAATTACAGTGGATCTTCGTGTCTTTTCATGCATTTTTCCCCAAATGAAGGCTCATTTGTGAATTTCTAGGAAACTGCAAATGGAAATTTCCAAAATAAAAATCTACTTTGTGGTCATTATTGACTTTTAGAGCACATGGTTGTAATCACTCTTGAAAAATTAAATTCCAAGTCTCTTAATCTCAAAATGGATAAATCATATGGCATAGCTTTAGTATTAATAGTTCATAAATTAACATTCTTATTATGTCAGGACAAAGGGGGTAAAAAGGTAAATGTTGATCGACATGAATACCCAGCAGAAATCTTCAGGAAGTGGGCAGAAATATTACACAGCCTAGGTGTTTATGGGATTTCTCCCAAGGTACAAATAGAATAAACAACAATATTTGCTTTTCTTCAAGTCAAGAAATACCCAGGAAATGACAATAATAAAACTAGAAGTTAACATATTTAGACTATTTTAAATTCCTGAAATGTGGTTTATTACTTGCCTTTTTTTTGTTCACAAGTATATTGTGGCTTGCATTGTAAATCGTCTTTAGAGTTAATTGTCAAAAATGATGGCTGTATAACTTAGTGATCAGTGACAAGATAACATAGGGATCCATAGTCTAAAGCTACCCTCTATTCGGCTGATGATAGTTAACGTAGTTCCCACATACTAAACTGCCACTGATGCCTTTGAGCAATAGATACATTTAGTCTCCAAACCTGTCTGCACAGCATCTACCTGTACATGAATATTGGTTTCAAGGTGCACTTTGATAAAGAACTTCAGGAATATGCATAAAGACTGCTGCCATCAAAGGAAAGCCACTAGCAGTTGCAATGTGGAATGATAAGTAATATGCTGATGAAAATTACTGAAATGGAAAAGAACCACACAATTTTGTCTTCTTTTACCAATTGTTGTGGAAAAACACAGTAGGAAGCCTCCTACCTCTGGAAAATAAACTCCCCAACAAACCCAAACAACAAAGCAAGTCTTAAAGACCAATTTTGTACCTATGAGATTCTACTCACTGCAGCTCTAAATAGTGTTGTTGCTTTTGTTTAGTATTTACTATTTAGCATACACATAAAAAACCCAAACCAAAACAAAAAAAAGCAAAACCCACCAAAACTGTGCCCCATCACTGAAAGTGTTCAAGGCCAGGCTGGATGGGGTCCTGAGCAACCCGATCTAGTGAGCGGTGTCTGTGCCCATGGTGGGGGTATTGGAACTAGATGATCTTTAAGGCCCACTCCAATCCAAACCCTTCTGTGATTCTATGTATCTATGTCTAGTAATTGCCTTAAAAGCTTAACACTAAATTATTTCTTATCCACTACGCTTGATATCAAAGCTACTCCCTAACTATTCCAGTGACTGCTACAAAACCAAACAATTTTTAGTTCTTATTTTTATCCCAAACTTCCATTCCCAGGCTATTGGTAAGTTGCATTGCTTGAAGTTACAGTACAAATACTTTGTAATGTCAGATCAAATCAATGGGAAAAACTTTCTTTCTCTCATCATCCGCTGCTCTTCTCTCCTAAGGAATCAAACTGCTTCTAAGCAAAAGGGGGCTTTAGAGACTCTTGGAAATATTTTTGAGAACAGCATAAAGAAGAAAGGCTAGAGCTGATAGTAAATTAGGTGGGTGTTAGTTTTAATAGTTGAGTAGAAACATAATTTCCTCATGTTCCTGTAACAGGTACAGGACAAATGTCCTGGGGCAGTTCTTGTCCACGCAGGTCACAGTCACAGTGGGCTGTCATTCACTATTATTCAAAAGACTGCAAGAATAGCATATGGCTCTCAGGCTTCTCTCCATTTTAAAACATTTTTAAAACAAGTGTCTGGAATGAAGAGCAACAGAGAGCATTGCCTGTTAATGCAATGACAGGGAAGAGCGTAGTGATTTACTAACCTGGAAAAGTATTTATGAAAACTCCAAATTCTAATCAGTGCTTTTTTATAGCATGGGTGCTTCTCAACAGGATGGAAGCAGACCTGACTGTGAAGTTTAACTTCTGTTAACTAACATCCAAGATTGCTTTCATGAATATACTGGATGGAAATGGAATAAAGCTGAATCATCTTAGTTCATGTAACTTTCACATTATCATTATGGTCCTTTTTTTCCTCTGACAAAGCTCTGCAGAAAACAGTCAAAACTATGCTACCCAGGAGACTGAAACTGTGTAGCAGGAAATAGTACATATTCAAGAAGATCCTTATACAAAGCTAAATATTGAGAAATAAAGGCAGAGGAAAAGTGATTCATCTTTCCTTGCTCTACAAGATTGCCATATATATTCTTTTGACAATTCTTCCCTCACTCCTAATATGATGCTCTAATTAATGCTATGTGCTTTCACTTAATTATTTCCTCTCTTTGGGATGGACTGTAATTGGGCCTTGCTCATGTGTGGAGAGACCTGGGATGTAGAAAAATGTTTCTACTCCCTACATGTGAGACATTGAAATGGTTTATGGCTTAAACATTGTTAAAATCACCGAAGGACTTTTGTCCACTGTAGCAAACTGTGCAAGAAGTAACTGTTCACTGAAGCCCGCCCCTCCCTGAATATGCCTACTAATTTGGACTGTGGCGGGAACTGAGATAAGATAAAGGTGGCACTATTGTCCATTTTTCCCAGGAGAAGAATGTATCCATGAGTGGAAAAGAATGGAATGCTAATGGCTCAAACAATCAAGATGCTGATGATGTGCAAAGTAACAGCCCAGGTGCTGAGGGCGTGCAGATTTGACACCTCAAGGTACAAGCTGAGTGTTGGACAAGATAAGGAAAGAGGCAAATCCTGCAAGGTGGGACAGTGTTTCTTTGTCCTTACACAAATGACTCAGCTTCAATAATCCCCACCTCCTTTCCCCAGGGAAGTATCAGAACAATTCACATGTAGCCTGAAGATATTAATCTCTGCTGATGGGCAATGATCTCAATGGTGCTGACATAACAGGTAGCTGTAACATCTTAGAAGGGTCTCCTGAAATGTCCTGTGATCCAGTATTACAACATCCAGTGTAAAACTTCTCACCCCAGGGGAGGTATCAGGGGCATTCCCACCTAGACTAAGCATAATAAAAGCCACCCTCGGGCTTTGCTCACTACATGGGACTTTTCTTACCACCCTGGGCTTTGTGGACTTCACTCAACACACACGGGCTTCTTCCCTCCCCACAGGACTTCCCTTACTGGCATGGTCTTCCCTCATGGCCCAGACTTCATTCAACACCTGGGCTTCTTCCCTCACACGCATGGGCTTCTTCCCTCACTATACGGATTCCTTCCCTCACCACCACATGGGACTTCCCCTACCACCACAGGTTTTTTCCCCTCACCACCCCAGGCTTCCCTTGATGGATCCAGACTGCAACCATCACTCTGACAAGACTAGAACTTTCACCACTGAGAAAAACACAAGAGGAGGATCAACAGGATGCTATCAAAACCTATGGAGTGGTGATATTTTTTCTACTTAATCTGTCTTTCTGTCACTCTCTTTCTCTCCCCCTTTCTCTCTTTTTCTTATTTCTCTCTATCTATGTCTCTCCACCTCACATTTATTATTAAATAAAAATCCATATTTTTGACTTTGGCATATGGTCTCGTTGGCACCTTAATTCAAGCAGAGGCATCTCTACAATAATTTTAAAGAACCTGATCACAGCAGCACATGATCCAGCCATACAGTCATCCAGCACACTTTGCAACATACCTTTGCACTTACAGAAAAAACCTCTTTCTCATGGAGGAACTTGAAGACAAAATGTCACATAGAAGATGAAAAAATGAGACTGAGAACCTGAACCCTTTACATTCACTAAGAAAACAAGGCAGAAGGCAGTAAGACCTCCTAAGCCACTGAAATAGAGGATTTGTAACCATAGACTTGTTTTTCCTTTTTCAGTTTTGACTTATGAAGCAGTCTTGCAAATGTGTTTAGCTCAAAAGGTGATAATAAAAACAAACGGTTAGAGATCATCATGGTATATTAATTATGCAAAAGAATCCAAACTGAATTGAATAAGAAACAGAAGACTTCAAACAGGAAAAATTGTTTCTTGTTTGGTGTTGTTTTTTTTTTTTTAATGGAGACGGTTAAAAAAACATTTATGGTAATGCCAGAGCATCTGCTGATTACAGTCAAAGCTGCAGGACGCTAGCATTAAATCACTGAACCATCTTGACAGTTTCTGGGTACTTGAATTTCATTCTAATAATAAACTGCTGTGAAATTTACACAAATTGGAAAATTAGCCAGAAAATGTTTACAAAGAATATAGGTAAGAGTAAATAAAGCAGATACCAAATTCATTTGCATCTGAAAAAACAGATCTAAAATACATGTTTGGCACTCAGACATTTCAAGGCTGCATATAATTGGTAAATCTCTAAGAAAGACTAAGCACTTTAAGAATAGAATATGATTTTATCATTCATTTCCTAATGATTTTGACCTATCACTTTTTTTGGTTTGGAATTGCTAGCACGCTTGTTAATTTAACATAAACACAAATTAGCCATTTGAAGGTGGCCTGCAACACTTAAAATCAATTTTTAATTCCTGACACCTGAGGATTCCACACAGAACAATATATTTAATTGTAAAACTTTAATTGATGCATCTATGTGCTGCAGAGGGTGATTACTTGAATAATAAGTATAAGAGTGTGATCTGGTTGCTAAGCAAATGTGAGTAAGAGAAAAAGCCCAAGAAACGACGTAACAATGAATCAAGGTGTGATGACAGGATAATTATTCTATGCGCTGTCATGTCGAAGGACTCTCAGAACATCGACCTGCACATGATCACACATGAGAAGATTACCCAAGGGATAATTAAAATAATAATACACAAAACCAGTCAGTCACAAAGTGAAAAACATATGTTTAACTTATTTCTCTGAAGCAAGCATGGTCAAAAGCATTCTCATGTTAAATGTAAATGCTTGAAATGCAAGAATTCAGAGAACAACACATTACAGCAAAGACCACTGAAGTTTATCTGAATTATCATGAATGCTTTTCTTTCTTCAGTTACTCTGGGCATTCAATTAAATATTATTCACACTATGACATATTAAAGCATAAAAACTGTGAAGTGACTTTTTGAAGGCAGTTGGAAAAAAATGTATTCCTTTCAAAATGTGTTTAAGGTTGGAATGTAACACATTCAAAAAGAATTACTGTGGTGGTGGTTTGACTGGGCAAACATCCATCCAGCCTCTTTATTTCGTAGGGTGAGGAGAAAACAGAAGGTGAGAAGACTCATGAATAGAGATAATCACAATTTAATACAGCAAAAGCAGTGTGTGCTAACAAAGCAAAATAAGGAGTTCATTAATTTCCTTGGCAGGCAGATGTCCAGCCACCTCCTGAAAAGCTTCAGTTGCTTGTGAAGACAAATACCATAACCATAAGCATCCCCCCTCTTTCCTCCTTTCCCTGAGATTTTATTTCTGAGCATAGCATCACATGATTGAGTATTAGTCTGGGTCAGCTGTGCTGGTTATTTCCCCTCCCAACCTCTTGCCCATCCTGGCCTCCTGGCTCTCTGTGTTTTGGGGATGGAGGGAGAGAAAGCCTTGACACCATGCAAGCACAGCTCAGCAATAGCCAAAACACTGGTATGGTGTCATCATCACAGTCGCTAATTCAAAGCACAGCAGCTTATGGGCTACTACGGAGAACATAAAGGCCACCACAGGCACACCCAGTAAAACTGCAGATAGTAACAACTCTGTACTCACTCAGCTGCCATTATGTATCTGAATTTGATGGAAACTGTTCACACGACAGATTTCAGACTTTAGAGGCAGACTTTAACACAATTCCATTTTTTTCTCTTTAGGCTTTTTTTGTTTACTGTATATTTATATTGGCATACATCCCACTACAAGCCTAGGCTTTAGCTCCAAGCCCATACCATATGATCACATCTGAGCAATGTATTGTACATTTCCTTCTCACACGTGAATGTGCAGACATGTTTCACGGCCTTTAAACCAGCCATTGCCAGTCTTGTTCATGGTACAAATGTTCTTTGCACTCTGTGCTCTTCAGCCTGCTTTTGGGGTGAGCTTTGCCAATTGCATGAAACCTGGTAGTAACTGATGGTTACTACTTTGCAGCTGTATTGGCTATAGATGCCAACTTGGTGCAGACAAAAAAAAACACATTAAAAAAATCTACTTCCAGAAGCAAGATAGTCCGTCATGGAAATCACCTGAGGAATAAATTCAGAAATCTCCTCACTTTCCCCTCTGTTATTCCATATGTAACTGAAGAAACTAGAACACAGCCAGAAGTTCTGTAGCTACTCTTCAAAAATTTAAGACCACTCAAAATATGTGAAAAGATTGTTTTGGAAACCAAAGTAAGCATACAGTTTAATGTGCACATAAATTCATTTAGACCAGGATGCCTATAGGTTACTCTCATGTTGTATACTGATACCCTAATCACGTGGTTCTAATAAGGAAAATTCTCTTTCTCCCACCATATTCTAAAGAGATGATAAAAACACCTTTTAGGAAACACAATATACATAATAATTATTATAATGACACTTCTTTCTAGAACAAATATGTTCTGTAAACTCATTGCTAGCTCATCAATTAAGTTACTCACTCATACTAAATACACTGGAGTTATATTCTCAAATCTTTTCCAGCACCTTTATTAGTGCTCATTTCAAGAGTAATGCTACACCTGAATAGCTTTAAATGCTAAGGAGGAAAGCAAATGCTATTGGAAAATCTCCGAGTGCTCAGCAGCTCACTGTGATCTAAGTAAAATTTATTAAAATGCAAATTTCAAGCATGATACTATTAATTTCAAGGTAACAACCTATGGAAGAAATATAATTTCCACTTTTGTGTAATAAAATAATACCACATACAAGTGGTATTATTATGTAGATTCTCAACATTAGCCAGTAGTGTTAAGAAGAACAATTCAGCAGGCTTCAAAGACATTTGTAGAAATTTTGCAGAAAAATAGTAGGCCAGATATTTATATATTTTTACTTCAGGAACATCTTCACTGAGAAAAACTATGTGGAAGAGAGTGGGGAAGGCAGAATATCCTCTAAGAATTCAGCTATGGCATTTGAGATTTTATCTGACATCCTTTAAAAATATTTGCTTCTTCTGAGCTTACTAACCACACAGATTTTTTCTAGAAGCTTAGAATCAGGACAGTTTCAATAAGGTGAAGCAGATGTATAAATTTATAACTCTTTGGTTATATAACAGCAAAAAGTTTAATTACATTTGCGTAGATGCATTTCCCTTTTCTTTAAACTGGTTTTGTGGTAATGAATATTCTAAAATATTCTCAGTTACATTTAAAACAAGAAACTACAACTTTAACTGGGCTTATTATAACTACAACTATGAAATAAATATAATTTGTTGACTACAGACACATATGTATTGCAGCTACATAAATAAAACGGTAGTTTCAACTTTTCTTCTCTGTTGTATAAAATTATTTGTAACAAGAGCATGCTTAGTCCTGTGCATCCTTGCGCCTGACCAAAGGCCCTTGATCCCAATGTGAAATTAACTGGACGGAATTAATTTGTGCTGGTTGCCTCAGGCTCCCTTCACAGTCAAAGAGGAAAATCAACCACTTCTAAACTGCGCTTCATTTAACCCTACTGTAGAAACTTTAAACAGGTAAAGAGAGTCTGCACTGGAGATATCTGAAGGTAACTTCGGTATCTGGAAGCTTCACATTTTTGACTGCAGCAAAGTGTGCATAAAAGGTGGATTTCCGAGTCTGGACAGAGATAATGGATCGTTGCGATCATATTTTCACTATAAGGGAGGACAGGGCGCAGATTCAGTGATTCTAGGGCCTGATAAACCAATTTGAGTATTCATTTTACCACTTATTTAACTCAAGTTATAGAATTTCACGAAGTTTTTTCTGGCTACATAAAGAATATAGTTAAAATAAATTATATTCTGGTTGTTACAGTGAACAGTTTGGATACAAACAGGGGAACTCTGTTTTATATGCAATATGCTGACATGAACTTTAGATGTGAAAGTTGCCATTATTAAGTACTTGTTCAGCCATTTTTTCCTTTTAAAAAATCCTTCATGTTCACTAACCTTTATCTTAAGTAGACATAGATCTTATGTTTAGGGTCTTTTCTCTTACAGATTTGTGATACCCAAACTTTTGTGTAGCTTTACAAGTTTCTGAGAAGCTTCAAACATATTCTGGATTTACAATCAGCCTATAAAATAAATGATTCCTACTTCTGAAATGGTATATGCAATCTTACCCTTCATGTGAAAATCTTCACTGCTTTAAACTGAAATTGGCTTAGATTTAGTCCTGGCCATGCAAAACTTATAAACTCCAGTAGTGTACACTTAAGAAACTCACATCCACAGAGGACTAAGTGTTTAAGTTTAGTCTTTACAGATGATGCTTCGAATGGCAAGACAACTCTGTGATTGTTAAGATATTAGTCCTGTGTGTATGAATTTTTGTTAAGATAATTAATCATTAGGTAAAAGAATTAAAGGAAAAGTTATTTGAGTCCCATGAAAATACTTTATGAACTCTTTCAAAAAAACAAAACAAAAAACCCAAAACAACAACAAAAAATCCCATACCATTTCTTTTGCAGAGTATGCACCAAAAAAAAAGGGATAAAAATACTATGCAGTGATAAAAACTATAGCAGCACCTACTTTAATTCATATAGTCTCATTGCCATTCAAAATAAGCAGTAGAAAAAATATTTTCATTGAGTCTTATAATATTTTACACATATATTAAAAATTATGTCTCTCTCTTGTAAACATACTAAACATGACATTTATTCCATAAAAATAAAGAACTAGTAAAGATGAGCATTAAGGTTTCAACATGGGAAAGACAATGACAACAACAACAACAACAAAAATAATAATAATACCAACACACAAAGATGGTTTTGGTATGAAACAAACACATGCAGTTCCTTAGGACTCAATTTTTTGAAAAGACTATTTTCATCAGTCTTTTCACTATGTTTAACAGACTCTAACATATATTTCATCATTCATTCAGAAACAAATCCAAATGACCTATGCACATCAGAATTAAAACAGAAATACCATTTTCCTCATCAGATTATGCACAGCTCCATATTCCTTCATGCATGTAGGAAAGACTGTGATACACAAAGATCCAGTAGAAATGTATTTTAAATTTGGTGACACCTCATTTATTGGAAAATCTATCTGTGGGTGGCTGAGTTTGTTTTGTACTGTACTAATTACACAAAATACAGAATTTTTGAGAGTAATACAAAGTGTGGGATGTTGTCTCTAGATCCTATGAGCCCAGTAGTGCTGTATTTCACTATAATGAAATCATTGTAGAGCATGGTAGTCCTGGTGCAGAATCATTATGCCTGACTCTGCAGAACAATAATGGCAAAGAGATTGCACTGTCAAGGGACTAGTCAAGGGAAAAGGCAATCTTCAGAGCACAATTAAAAGCACATACTTTAGGTATCTATTGGCTTCTTTCGATTAGAAAGAGAGCCTAGCTTAGATTAGTTTTAAATAGATAGTGAGGGCAATCAAAATAGATTCCATGTAATTAAGCAGAATATATCTACATCTGACTGTAAACTTTATTTACCTGTTTTACATGTATCTAAACATGTCCAAGAACTGCCAGCTTTGAATCATAACTTCTGACCAGTAGTTTCTAAAAAATGGGTTTTTTTTCAAACAGAAGTGGTGTAAGTTGGAAAGAGAAGTGGGCTGAAGTACATAAACAGAGTATATGAGAGACAGACACCTGTAAGAGTAGCACTGTGGACACCTGGTTGGCTATAGAGGGCGCACTGACATGACTGCTCAGCCAGAAAGACTGGTAAATCTTGGACTGAGAGTCCTCACCTGCCTTAGGAAGACAATTCTGCTATTCAATGAGAACAGTGATTCTTGACTGCTTTAGAGGAGACGCAACCATCATTAGGAGGAGACTGTACTTCTTGTCTTAGTTCAGTAACAATAGTGTAGTTTCAACTGTAATTCTTTCTTGAGGATTTCATTGTAAACCAGGTCCTAATGAGAGGATAGCTTGCTTTCTAACCGTGGGACGCTTACCAGTTCTAGTTTCAACCAACTGCTTTCCTTTTTAGTTTCACTTGCTTTTAAATGGCATTTAAGATTTCTTTAAAGACAGGTTAGTAAGATAAGGATAAGTAAGTATCATTAGTAAGCTAATGATAACAAAATTACTGTGAGATATAGGTAATTTTATCAATTTATATGAAGCATTGATTATATATGATCTGCATTAGATGATAAAGAATCCACTTATGATGGATGCAATAATTTTAGAAAAACATTTTCAGCTCCACCTAAGAGCATGTAGGGCAAGGAAGGATAGTGTACGCCAAGATAACCAAATTTATGATTACATAAGTCTAGGGCTCAGAACAGTGTTTCAATTTTGTGCAGACTTATTTGACTTGGAGACATGAAATCCACTAAAGAGGAGTATTTAACAATAGCATGTTACAATACAGCAGGGTGCTGGGTTCAATTTAAGAAACCACTTATTCACCCGTGCTTTCTACGTTTGAAAAAAAAATGGCAGAAAAATATAAATTAGGAAATCACACAACTATAAAATAAACTCTATGATGTGTATTTTTTACTGATGATTATTTCTCTTTAAATCTCATTAAATGTCCTTTATTATTACCATATCATAAGGGTTTTTTTATTAGATTGTAGTAATATAAATCTAGATATAGCATTGGTTAAGTATTTTATCCTCAAAAACATTTATTACATTTTCTTGCTGTATCCACAAAAATATAAATAATATAAAATTTAGCTATTACAGGGTAAAGCAGAATGTTTACTAATGTGAAATCACCATTCCTGAGATGTTTTTATTTAAATGTAAATATTTGAAGGGTTATCAAACAAAATAGATGATCTCTGTAGAGTAAACCACTAGCTTTTTCAGACAAAATTTAAAGTCTTTTTTTAGTGAAGTCTTTGTGTAAAATGTTTCATTGAGTAATTGCCATAACATTTTCCAAAATAACAACGAAATGCAACAGCTGATAAAAGATAAATGTTGTCACATTTCATTCTTACAATTTGGAGGAAATTGTATTTTTGTCTTTGAAACTGCTTTAGTTTACTAACAGGTTTTACTCCCATGAATATGAAGCATTACTTTTGTCCTCATTTGAAAATTTGGTCTTCAGTGTTTAATATTCCACACGTGATAAGTCAGAACTCAAATATACAGTATTGTCCCTTTTACAACAGAGAAGGACTGTTTTATAGTATCGTGCCTATCACGACTGTGGTAGCTGTACCACAATGCATTGGTAGCCAGAATTTTCTAATAAAAGCAATTGAGTAGTAGGAGAGAAAATATCCTTATTTAAGACTATAAGGAATACCTAAATAGACAGCAGCAATTAAAAAGATACGCACTAGTTCACCTTTTAGAAACAGGCGTTAGGAAATATCTAGTGACCAATGTTAATTAAAGACATTAGACATTTTCTGGAGAAATTAAAAAAATGCAAAACACACCCCACTTTGCATGATAGTGTATATGAAGAATCTTCAAGTCTTTGAAGATCGATTTTCAGCACACTGGCCATGAATCAGTTTACTGTAAATATCACTTTGCTACCTAATGACTTCCTTCTTGGGAAATCAGTATTCTTCTCATTTTCACTGCATTTATTGCTTTTAAATAGTTGTAAGAAAACATAATTTTCCAAAATAAACAAAACCATGTATAATTACTTTCTTTCTTCTCCCCCCAAAAAACAGTAATGTTGTTTAAATAACTGCCATTTAAAAATACCTGATTTTTTAATAAATCTATCTATCTATCAGCTGATTTCAGTTAAAAGAAACACCAGACACTTATTAATGGTGCATTGCTAAAATATTAAACTAGGGGTAGTTTAAAAACCTGTCACTTGATGCAGTTACCGTTTCACAAGGGAAGCAGTAATTTCTTGTAGAGTGACATGTTTCCTTATGTCACAGCTATTCTTCCTTTACAAAAGCTGTTACTTTGATGGGGAGGACAAATTCCTGCCATCTATTACTATGCAGTCCATTACAATGGGTTCATTCATATTTATAATACAATCTGTGATGTTGATGCAATCACTTTAGACTTCATTGTTATTTCAGACAAATCCATAACAGAGAAAAAGGCAGGCTGTTGACAGGAGTTAATGTGGGTTTTACTCTGTTTACAATTGCTTTCTAATCTACTAAATGGCTGTGAAAATTGATGCACTGTTAGAAGTGCTTTTATACACTACTACAGATAAAGGGTTGTTATACTGCAGTAATCTCTGCAATGCTAAATTGAATTTTCGACAGTGGTTTTTTTTCGTTTTTGCAATTTTTTCGGTTTTGCAATTTGAAACAGGGTAGGCTACTGCATTTACAGTGAGCTTAATTCCATCAATGCAAAGAATTTTTCTATCTTTATTAATTGAGATGCCTATTATTGAGATGCCTAGGAAGAAAACAAGTTAGAAATAAATCTTGTGACTATCACAGTATGCAATTTAGGAAAATCTCTTAGTGACCAAAGCATAGGGCAGAGTACCTAAATTTTGCCATCAAGTTTGTGATTTATTGAAGCTATGCAAATGAATCCTCAGTAGGTAAAACATAGCAGTACTTCTTGCAGAACTTCTCAGCTTGCCATGAAGGCAAACAGGTTCTGCTTAAACATTAGGAAAATAAAATTTAGTATTAAATGATTTGCTAGTAAGTAACTTTCCAATGGGATTTTAGGGAGACATGTAAAGATAGTGGTTTAGTTACCTGACCAATGAAATCACAGTCATAAAGAAATCCAAAGAATGTACACTTTAGTTTATCAGCCTAAAAACGTAGTCAGAAAAAAAATAACAAAGCCTTTTAAGCCTCAGATTTTCCTTATAAAGAGGGAGCAAAAATGTCAAGGCTGTTGCTGATATGAAGCACAAGTACAGACAACTTAGGTACTGTAGAACAGGTGCCACAAAAATTTCTGACACATCTCTGAAATGTCTGTTGCCTTATTAAAACCCAAATCTAGACAAAAACACAAAATGGCTTTTTATGCTAATCAAGAAGCTTATAATTTTTATATGAATATGAAAATAGTGCTAAAAATTAATTATCAGAACTTCTACACGAATTCTGATGGAAAGAAGTCCTTTTTGTATTAAAGACATTTATTTGCATGTGTAGTAACTTTAAAATTTGCTTATGTGTTTTAATTCTACACAATCTAATGAATAGATTTAGTTCTCTCAGGTAATAGAACAGCTCAGGTTGGAAGAGACCTCTGTTGTTAAGTTGGATCATAAAATTTTTCAATTTAAAAAGACTGTTAAAGATTCAAACTTCATAATTCAAACTTGGTGATGTTTAATCACATCGACTGAATTCAGTAATAAAACATAACACAAAAAATGCCCATGCATTTCCCGCAGGACAGTATGATTAGTATATGCAGAGTAGTAAGTATAATTCACTTAAACAGCCTATCAACTAATGGACACAAATATGTAGTAACCAAGCTTCCTGAACAATAAAGATCACAGAACAGTTTGTTTATTTCAGGGTTTGGTGGTTTGTTTTTTTTTTTCTGTATGACTTATTCCTTTTCTTGAATGCTCACTTTTTCCATCTTTGGAAGAAAAAAAGGGTTAGGAGTTAAATTCGGGAATTCTTAGTGACTCAGATGAAGAAGAACTATTGTTAGGTGCCACTGAATAAGTCGTATGGATTCTGCAACATAAAGAATAAGTGAAAGCTTGAGATGTAAAGACTGAATGATTTTAGAAAATGACAAAACCGTAGGAAGTTACTTCTGGAATTGCTTTAAAATGTACTAGGTATGGTCATCACTTATAAGCTATCTATCACTGATTGCTTAGGAGTACCATGTTGATTGCAGGTGAAAATGTAATTTACTCTGCTACAAAATTAGGCAAAATATTACACTTTTCTACAGAATAGTGGTTATCTTGTTTGAGCAAGATTCAAGAAGAAGGAAAAATCTCCTGCACACCTGTCGTTCTCCAAGATTATTTTCTTATCAGTTAATGCAACCTCTTAAGAACAAAACTGTTCCTTCAGATAATTAGTGGTCATCTTCTAAATGCTGCTAAGTATAATTTCATCCCAACTTGTAGTTATTTCTGAAACACAACCAAAGAAGTCACCTAGTTTTAGCACCCCAGCTTACTTCAAATACTGTCACAGAAGTTGCTTATGTTCAAGTCTACCATTTCAGTTTTGCTCCGCAACACTGCATTGTAGAGCATTGCTTTCAAATTTTCAAACATCTAAAACTTTCCTTTAAAACTATACCAGAACAAATAGAACTTATTATGAAAGGTAGTTTTATAATTTGTGAAAGTTACAGAAAATCAGTAAACATATCATTTGAGGCACTAAGGTTAAACTTATCACTCTACTCTCTCTAGGCTAAGGGAGGCTATTGGCTTCGTTTAGTCACAAAGTTGAAAAAGTTGATATAGGAAATGTCCTCCTTGGTGTATTTTATTTACCACATAACACTTCAAAATATGACTGAAAGGCTTCATGACGTACAACTCAGTCCAAGCTAATCTGCAGATTAACACCATTCAGATATCTCAAGAATCACAGGATTTTTTTTCTCCCTACAATTAATAGAGGAACCAGATTTTTAACTTAGAATTGTTTTGCTTATAAAAACATTTGAAGGAACTCAACAATTACAGTTACAGACATGCTAAGATATAGACTACTAGGTCTACAAGTTTCCAATAAACACAGTAACCATCAAATCCCATGTTATAAAGACATGGATACATTGTGGGAGGCTGACTCAAACTGGAGAGACATGGATTTGATGGATGGGCTATTCAGTGGATAAGGAATTGGCTGAATGGTCACATCCAGACAGTTGTGGTCAATGGCTCTATGTCTAGGTGGAGACCACTGATGAGTGCTGTCCCTCAAGGCTCTATCTTGGGACTGGTGCTCTTTGATATGCTCATCAATGACTGACAGAGGGACTGAGTGCACCCTCAGTAAGTTTGCAGATGACACGAAGCTCAGCAGCTGACATAACAGAAGGATGGATGCCATGGATAGACTTAAGAAGTGGGCCCATGAGAACCTCATGAGATTCAACAAGTCCACGTGCAAAGTGCTGCACGTGTGTTGGTGCAACCCCAGATATGAGAACAAACTGGGGGATGAAGTCATTGAGAGCAGCACTGCAGAGAAGGATTTGGGGGTTCTGGCAGACGATAAGCTGGACATGGGTCAACAGTGTGCACTTGCAGCTCAGAAGACAAACTGCATCCTGGACTGCAGCAAAAGAGGGGTCACCAGCAGGTCAAGGAGGGGAATTCTACCCCTCTAGTCTGTCCTCGTGAGAACCCACCTGGAGTTGTATGTCCAGGTCTGGTGTCTTCAGCACAAGAAAGACATGGTCCTGTTGGAGCAAGTCCTGAGTAGGCCCATGAAGGTGATCAGAGGGATGGATCATCTGCCCTACAAAGACAGGCTGAGAGAATTGGGGTTGTTCAGCCTGGAAAAGAGACAGCTTAGGAGAGACCTTATATCTGCCTTCCAGTAACTTAAAGGGGGCTTCTGAAAAGGAGGGAGAAGGACTTTTTCTATAGGCAGACAGTGACAGGACATAAGGCAATGGTTTTAAACTGAAAGAGGGTAGGTTTAGATTAGATGTTAAGAAGAAAATCTTTACTCAAAGGGTGGTGAAGCACTGAAACAGGTTGTCAAGAAAGACTGTGGTTATCCCATCCCTTAAGTGTTCGAGGCCAGGTTGGATGGGCTCTGAGCAACCTGATCTAGTGAGTAGCGTCCTTGCCCATGGCAGGGGGGATTGGAACTAGATATCTTTAAGGTGCCTTCAAACCCAAACCATTCTGTGATTCTACGAGTAACTGTTCATCTAATGAGTCGCAACATGCAGCATGATTCTGGAAGTCTGGATTTCTTATTAAAGTACAAAAGTGAGAACGACTCAATAGAAAATGTTGCTTCTGTGAAAGCATAAGCATCTCCACTCTATCAGGCTGATGTGCATGTGACAGACCATACATCTGCAGTGCTAGAGTACCTTACCATGCACTAGCAAGAAACTCCTTACTGGTAAACTGTCTTAATCTGTAACAATCTGGTGTACTTGTAATTTCTGGAAATTAAAATTACCTACTTTGAGTAAATCCTTTGTGTTATCTGCAGAATTCATCCGGAGCAGAATTTGAACATGCTTAACAAAAATAGCCATGGGCAATTAGAGAGAAGTTTGACATGGTATTTCATAAATATACCTACTTGTATATCACAGAAACAGAAAAAGATTATAATTTAACTGTAGTTGCCAAGGGGTTTTGAATTTTCAGTTAACCTTTCAACAAGAAAGGAGCTTTTCTTGAACAGTATCATATAACTGTAAGATCTTGCTCTGTCTAGGAGAAGAAGAGATGGAAATATGGCAGTCAGGTCAATTGATGCTTCCTTTATTCCTTCTCCTGTACTAGCAAATCATAGTTTTACTGCCTAAATCTGTTTCACCTTTTAATAAATTACATTTCCTGAAATGCTATTCAATGAAAACACAAAGGAAATGATGATGTATGGGCAAATACAATTAAAATCACAATAAGATTTCAGTATGTAATATTGGTAATGTTTAAAGATAATGACACATGGTTTTGTCAATAGTATTGGGCAAAACAGCTTCATACAAAAAAAAAAAAAAGCAAGGTGCTTTGTAAGTATTCATATCTCTCTAAATTTTGGGTTGAAAATTATAAAGTTTATCATTTAGCACCTGCGACTGTTGCCTTTTCCCCTATATATCTTGTTTGTAAAAAAGAGAAATAGAAGTTAAATACAGCCTTTACAATCCCTATTTCTTGTAATGCTGTCTTAAAGAAATGGATAGAAAAAAAATGGACAGAAAAATCAATCACAAATGTCACCACAGACTTTTTAGACACATATTGTAATATTACAGAAGCTGTAGTCTAGAAGTATATAATTTAAGTCCAGATTGCCTGATTTACATTACTGACTTGCTGCTCTAGTGCAGTTGAACACTGAATTTAAATAAAGGTGCTTGAAGTCAGGAGGGACTTATGTATGTGCTTATATGCTGTGCTGAATCAACATCTCATTGCAGCAAATCAC
Organism: Neopelma chrysocephalum; assembly: GCF_003984885.1. NCBI lineage: Eukaryota > Metazoa > Chordata > Aves > Passeriformes > Pipridae > Neopelma > Neopelma chrysocephalum. Next base: position 2,583,219 of record NW_020897694.1, on the reverse strand, counting down.
AAGTACAGTATGTTTAACAAGCATAACATGGCAAGCATATTTATGGCATAACAAAGCCAAAAGCGACACCTCCTCTATGCATTTTTGTGAGTTAGCAGGAATCAGCAGGCAACAATAACCTTACTTTTCCTTACCTACTTTTCCTTGGAAATAATTATTTAGTATAACAAACCAAGACAAGAGTACATATTTTGAAGTTAAAAGGAAAAGGTCCAAACTGGCATGCTTAAGCTGTTTGTTAACTGCTTTTCTCCTAATGAATTGCCCTGTTGCTCTGCATCACTCTAATTTCAGCATAACAGTTTTCATTAGTCATTATAAACACGGCTTTGTGCCACGTTATTTACATTCCTATAGTAAATAGCTAGAACTTCACACTGTAATAATTCAGAGTAGTTCTGCACTTGCTGAAAAATAATCTGGTAATGCCTAATACATGACTTTACCTTAAAGAACCTTAAGCCCAGATCTAAAAGTTTTTGGGTTTGGGGTTTTTTTGATACAACTTTGCCATGAGCATAATTGCACTATGGCCAAAATTCTTGCCAATTACAAGGCTAATGGAATCAAAATTTTACTGTAATTAAACTTTGCAAACTGGGCTTCTCTTCTAGTAGAACTGTCATAAAGGGAAATTTATATTCAAAGCTTAAAATATTATTATTCTTTGAAAATGAAGTAGCACTGTAAATACGCATAAAAACGAGCTTAGGAAAAATCTGAATCACAAATATGAACAATAATAAATATTAATCAGCACTATGATTAATTTCATACTATACAAGTACTTTCTAGATATTTTCAGTAACATTTCATTAAAAGGCTTAATTTTCTTCAACACTTTAGCAAGTAAAAAAGGAGGACAACCACTGTTATCTGAAATACTGTTTGACGGTAGAGATTCTTTGTAAAATAGTTTTTTATTAAACACATTATTTTACCCAGGTCAATTTAAAATCAATGATTTTCAGACATAACTGACCTGCTCTGAACTCTAGTGAGTGATTTAGGTACAAAAGTCAATGTGTTTACCAACCAAAAGTGGAAAATTTCACAATTTATAATGTACTTTTTTTAAAAAACAAACTGTTTTTCTTAAATTGAAAAATATAAGTAACAACCTCTAAATCTACATTGAACAGAAACTGTTACAGAGAATATTTGTTACTACTGATATTCTTGAAACCCCTGATTTTGATACTACTGAAAAATTTATGCCTGAGACTAACAAAAATATAGTTACAAACAGATGAAAAAAATGATGTCTATAGACACTTTATACATATGCAAATATTATGGTTACATATACATTACATTCAGCTTTTTTGACTCAACAGGCTTTAGTATAACTATTAATGCCAATTCAAGTTCTATTAATAATCTACGCCAATACTTCAAAACAGCGACTTCACAAAATCACAGCTGTCAGTCTAAGCTCAGTTATGAAAAGGCATTTCACTTTTTAACTAATTTATTCTGAGAAAAAAAGATTTATCAAGTGCATTACAAGGATTCAAAAATAATATTTACATAATCTAATGGGAAAGAGTACAAATACATGAAAAGACATCTAGAAATGAAGCTGAGTCAACAAAAAGGAAAATAAAAGATAACAGTCCTTTGAAAGAGGAACAATGCTAGTTTTAAAATAATTTTTAACCTTCCTAAAATAAGAAAGAAAACTTCTTTTGTTCAAATATCAAGATCTTTTCAATGAACAGATGAACAAATTTTATAGTATTTAGCATGTTCCTCTCTGTCTAGCTAAGTTTATAATAATCTCCTTAAATTCACGTTGTGTACAACATCTCCTGACCCACGCTGCTGCTAAAGATAAATCTTGTATTGAGTTTTCCTGGCTATAGGATTTCAGCAAGTAGAAAGCAATTTTAATTCGATGGATGTGATATTAGGTCTATTTAGTCTGTCATCTGGCTGCTTTTTGTCCCAATTACATCTTGGCATCACAATCCTTGAAAAGGTTTCTTTCCCCTTGTAACTGCACATATTGTAGAATATACAGGACAATAACTCTAGAAGGTAGAAAAACATATGTATGGGGAATTCCTAACTATATTCAATAATATGTTGAACATGATATGTTGAAGATAGGTTTATAATATCTAAAAATCAAGGAGAGCTTAGTGTCATTTGGTGTGCATGTTAATCATTAACTACAAAGCCATTGTGCTGTCTACTCTCTTATATGGTTCCGAATCATGGGTCATCTACCGCCACCACCTGCAACTCCTAGAACGCTTCCATCAACGCTGCCTCCGCACAATCCTAAACATCCACTGGTCAGATTATGTGACCAATACATCTGTTCTTGAACAGGCAGCAATCACAAGTATTGAGGCCATGCTACTGAGAACGCAGCTGCACAGGGCAGGGCACGTCTCCAGGATGAAGGACCACCGCCTCCCTAAGATCCTGCTCTATGGTGAACTTGCCACCAACTGCCACAAGAGAGGAGCCCCGAAGAAAAGATACAAGGACTCCCTGAAGCAACAACTCAGCCTCGGCCATATTGATCACCATAACTGGTCTACTCTGGCCTCCAATCAGGAGGCCTGGAGACACACCATCTATAACGCTGCTGATGCTTTTGAGAAAGCATGCAGGATCACCCTTGAGGAGAAAAGACAATGCAGAAAGAATCGAGCCTTGCAGAATATACCACCTAAGGAGTCTCTCTGCTGTGTCTTTTGCAAGCGGACATGCCTATCTTGTATTGGCCTTTTTAGCTACCAACGCGCCTGCAAGAAACGTGGGTAGAGCCCTTCCCAAATCTTCGTTCACGAAGCCCAGCCATGATGACTGACTAATCATTAACTATCAAATGATCTCAGACTCAAGTAATCTGAAACGTTCTGCATTTCCCAAATGCTGCTACAAATTCAAATTTTTCCTACTTTTGCAATTTGATATATTTAAAAATTATTTTAAGTGTATTATCTGCCTTCAATACTGATCTAGCTGAAGGCCAAACAGATCGGTATGAACAGCTTCCTATCTTAAGCTCTTAATACGGGAAATGAGAAAATTTATCAAGCAGAAATCTTACCAGAAAATGTATTTTGAAATACTCCAGATATCTGAACTGGTGTCAGACAACCTATCTATATTATTTTCTTAGATGCAACTAAGAAATGAAAAAAAACTGGTTTTCTCCAGAAGAATATATTTTTCTATTGAAAAAAGGATGTTTTCATTGCATGTAGCACTTTACTCAATCTTCAAGAGAGAAATTATTACTTAGTGTTGCTTATTAACAAAAGCAGTTAGGAATACCAACATTCCAATTTAGATTAATGCTAGAAATAGTTTATATTGTCAAAAGAAACGCTTTTAAACAGGAGAAGTAAATACAGGTTTCATTAGCTTCGTTGTAAATACTGCCCAACTTATTTTTCGCGAAGGAAGTTCCCATAGCAATAAATACTAGGAAAAAGAGGACTGAAAAATATTGGCATGTTTCAACAAGGCAATAGAAAAGTAACAAAAGCCCATTATCTCAAAGTAGAGAAAGTACAGAAAAGGTAGTAAGAAATCAACTTGATTAATTCACGAAGCCTTATATGACTTGAAATTCAGAAAGGAAAAACAGAAACTGCAGTCATTGGAGAGAATTAGTGAGGATGAATATATGCAAAGAATAATGCAATTGCTTAAGGACAAAATAATAACATCAGTGCCCAGAATGAGATACAACTACCAAAGAAAGAATAAAAATCACTCTGTAAGTGTACTGATAAGGAGGAGACGAAATAAAGACTTGGTTCATCACTCAAAAGGGAAGAAAAGTTTTGAGTGCATGAGACCACTAAAGCTAAATAGTTTAATAACTTCTTTTACTCCAACATTCACTAAATTTGCATTTTGAACATAATTAATGCCAGTGACAGAGCACTAATGCACAGCTGACTCTATTTTAAACTCCACCAAAAATCCAAGTCACACACAATCAGACCCAGGACATTAGTTAAAGTAGCCTCGAAGCAAATTGCAGCTATACTTGATAATTTTTTTTAAAAAGATTTGATTTAAGAAAACTGAAAGAATCCGGAAGTTATGATTCTAGTAATAACAAAGGAGAGAAGTGTCAGAGAATCACTCAACAGAAGTCAAAATACCAAGCTGTTTCTGCAAGGCATGAACAGGACATCATCTTTTAAAATACATGAATCATGCCTTCATTCTCTCATTCATCAACTTTGTTTCTTTGTCCAGTTTTAGACACTGATCTACAAGAAATAGGGTGACTGTTTCCTTTCAGGTATCAAGAGACTAATAAAAATCATGGATGTCTGAAAATCTTAATTTGCAGGGACAGACAGAAAAAATTATTGTGCTGTTTCATCTACAGACAACAAAATACCAACAAAAACATGGGATGATAAAGGCACCTCAAAAGTCCACATAAACCTCTTATTGCCAAGATCAATGCTGTCTGTCTTCTTCTGCAGTGAGATACTTCATTCAGTAATTTTTTTTAATATATATATATACATATATATAAAGAAGCAAAAAAGGAAACAAATATGCAAAAAAGAAAAAAATATACTGCTCTTTTTGAACAATGTGGATGTGTTTGCCTAATATTTTCATAGAAAACCGCACTGAGAATGGTAGTTGTATCCTTGAACTCACAATGTGAAAGGGAAATAGATTAAATAAACTCTTAACTATCCATTAAGTTTTACGATTCTTAAAAATAATGAAAGGAAGAAGAGCTATCTGACATGTGAAAAAGTGACTTTATTATTTCTCCTGAGTAATATAACCATATTTTGTTTTACTCAAAATCAAAGGAAAAAAAGAGTACAGCAAGAGCACTAATCAGATATATAAGGATTTGTTGGAAAAAAACCCTGTGGCTCATTGCCACACAAAACATGAAACTTCATGTAACTCTTGTTAAAGTATCAATGAGAAGATGCACTAGACAATGTGATAACAGTTAAATTATGTTTGTGAACCATCTTCTGAAAGTAAACTTCCTTCTGGCATTCATTAACAGAAATTCCACAGTGATAATAAATAGAGTTGAAAGAGACAACTCTAAATTCAATTACTTATATATCTAAAATCAGATTAATCTTACTTAAAACTCAGTTTTCTGGAAAGTTGAACAGATATAAAACATGGACATAAGAACAGACTCGTACTGCAGCACCCCAGTGAAAGCATGATCAAACTTTCTTAAGCTTTATAGTCAATGAAGTCTACATTTCCAACTGCAGAAGAGATATGTGCAGTGATAGTCTAAGAATTTATAAATACTACAACTTGAGTTAAAGAATATACTGATTTCATTTGGAAAGGATTGCTGTATTCACATTAGAAGCTTGAGTGACCTTAAAAAACAAGGAAACTAAAACTATGTAAGAATTTCTACCATCACAAGCTTAAATTGCATTTATATGCAAAAATGAAGTACAAAATGTACTACTGTGTCAGTCATGCTTATCAGGTGATAACACTTCTCCCTTTTCTCCCTGCAGTTTTCTTCCTGGCTTCTGAACTTTCTTCTAAGTACTATATTTAACCACTTGTTTCATTAGATTTTTAAAATGTAATATTCTGTAGTGATGAATATGGCAGTTATGAAGTAACTTAGTGAATGATCAGGTGAAGTAGTCAATTAGAAAATATTCACATAACATTTGGTAGAAGTGAAGGCTTTAATATTAGAATGGCAGTTGTAAACACCCAGGCATTTAGTTCAACAGATCAGACCATGTACTCACTTCCATTCCCAACTACAATACTTCTGTGGATAGTTTTTCAAATGGTTATTTTTTACATGTCTACGACTGATCCATAGTGTAGGATTAACCATCCTAGATTAAAATTACCAGTCTCAAACAAAACTAACAGGTTATTTTCCTAACTCCTCAGAAATCCCTACAGGATGATTGGGAATAATTATTATCCCTTTCTGGTAGGTTTCCCCTTAGCTGTTTTCCCCCTGAATTGAGATAAGACTCTTAATTGTAAATTTTCCATATGATCAGGTGCCTCAGTACCACCTTACTAAGGAACGACCATATCCTCTTTTTTACGATTCGTACAGTACATTCAGATCCTTTTCTAGCAACACGGAAATACACACTATGTATGCAATAATGTCATAGCAGCATTAGAAACCACAACCTACAATATGTTTCTAAAGCTGGTTCTTTTCATTTGGAACATATCTTCACACACAGACAACATGCATTACATTAACGTACTGAAACTGATGTGAAAGCAGATAACGAATATTATAGTCAAATACTTGAAGAATTAATTCTCAGGTATCTGAAATTACAGATAATTTGGCATGGCTAGGGCTGATTTTGAGATAAATACGTATTGATAATGTAATAATATATGTTTTCAAGTGCTACAAGTGTTAATATGCTATAAGCGTGCACACACACACACAGGTGGGAGAGAAAAGTCCATTGCTTGTCCTAGTAAAATGTCTTACTATAAAACTACTGTGATAGGTAATCGCCACATTGTAATTTTTAGGTTTGCAAAGTTTTGGAACACAGAATCTTAAAGAACATTCTAAGAATAGTGAGTCATCGTTTATATTCTCCTCTCCACTCAGGAAAACAGATAAAATATGGTGAAAGGGAAAACTGGAAGGTTTTAGGAAGATAAAGAATGATGGAGATTGTTCATATCTCAGTAGGATTTAGCAAGGCATTCGTATCTGATTAAATGTTTTCAAGTGCTTTAGAAAAAGGACATAGTCAACTTAGAAATCACATTTGCCCAACTGCAATTCAAAGAAATAAAATAAAGGAATAATTCCCCTCTATAAGGGAACATTTTGCATTATTTACCTCAATTTACTGATTTCCTCTTTTGCATTGGTCTTTTGCATAGCAATAATTCACGGAAAACAATGAAAAATATAATAATAAACCCAGAAAAAGAAGAAATGGAATACATAATTAGGTTTAAATGCATGCAATTAAAACTTCAAGTTAAAATCACCCATGGTGAAACTCCCTGCCCTGGGCGAGGTACTGGGCATTCCCACCTGAACCTGAGCATATATAATCTTTGGGTTTTGGGACTTCTGGTACCACTTGTTGGATCCAGAAGAGGACCAGAACTTCAACTGAACTGCGACTGCCACACTTTACACAGAACTGCAACCATCATCTGAACCAACAGGTTTCCTTTCTTTTACTTTGCACCCCAGGGGGCCACGGGGTGCTCAGCACAGGGGCTAACAAACACTGTTCTGTTCTTGTCCCAGAGTGCTGGGTTATACACCTGTCTTTGTGGGTTAAAACCAGTTTTCTCTGTATCTTTGTATTTACTGTAATCTTTTTAGTAAATTGTAACTCTGACTTGTAATCTCTCTTGAGTTGGGTTAATTTCTCCTGCCGGTTTACTATTAAATCAGCACACCTAAAGATTCATGGACAACATCGCAGAGACAAACACTGAAAGCTTTCTTTGCTCTCCTACCCACCAAAGCATTAGATAACATTTAAACCCCTTGAAGTGATTTTATTTATCTCCACTTAGTTCTAGGTAACAGGATTATACAGAAAATAGCTGTAAAGTTTGTTTGTTCACAGTTCACTGCACAGATGCAGTAACATCCATTTTGTGAAAAGGCCACAGTAGCAAGGAGAGAGGTTGGCTGTTTACCATCTCCTGACCATTGCAGCGCAGGTGAATTTGAAGTTTCTAGAGATGGGGCAATTTGCTTCTTGCTTGAGGAAGTAATCTTGCTCAGCTTCAGCCAAGTTTCTTAATGCGGAATAGAGGGAATGAAGGAGATGAACTTTTTTCAGAGGACATTGAGGGCAGGATTAAAATGGGTTCTGAAGTTTTTAAGGTCATCCAGTTCGCCCACCAATTTTGATTTTTCACTACATACATAATTATTTTATTCTTTTTATATTCTTAGACAATGGGAAGATAAATAGGGAGCCTTTGGTGTCTTTTGGTACACTCCCTTCAAAGCTCTGTCTGAATCGCAGTCCCATCATTATATTCTAATCGAAAAACTTGCAAGTTCCTAAGGGCTTTTGACATACCAGCTTCAGAGGCAAGACGCATCTTGGGAAATCTCAGAGGTGATTTGGTCTCACACTATATCAAGTCAAAGAACAGTCTGATGAGATACTATGTAAATGTTAATGAAATGCTCTCTGAAATGTTAATGGTCTAATGCAGGTGACCAGAAGGAGAGTCTCTGAATTAGTACACTAAGAAAAATCAGTAGCTACCTATTAGCTTCATAAAAAGTTGCCCAAGTAGTGAAATTACATTTATGAAAACAAGTTATTCATTTTATCGTTCTGTAACTAAGCTCAAATGCCATATCTTATTTAGTTTACAGGGTATGTAAAATTAAATTTTACTTTTTAATGGTTTAATAACTATTTAGTACAAATACTGGTTTTGGAAATTACTATTATGTGGCTCATGTCAAATAGTTATATTCAAAAAAGAGAGGGCTCACAGTATCTAAGAAAAGATAAGAAATTTCTAGAATTTTTACCCTTAGGGTCAGAGGCTGGAGTATTGATGTTACATTCTAGTGAATTTTGCTAAGAGGACACAGGAGTCTAAAGCAGCACACAGAAAATAAAAATTGTGGATTAGTGGTGGAGAGAAATACCAGTTCAATAACTGAAGTGATTTGTTCAGATTTTTTTTAGGGTAAGGCAGGAGGTAAAGGTTGGAAACCGATAGCATAATGAGCATACCATGAGTGCAGAGCAGCCAGTTTTAGCTCTGATCTCAGTAAGAGTCCTCAGTGCACTGCCAGCTCTGTAACGAGCAAGCAGTCTACACAACTGAGGAACTCAGTGTATTAAACAGATCACGGGATATAAAAATACACTGCTTGTGGAAACAACCATGAAGAGATCAGCATTAATGATGAAGCGAGGCAGATAAATAGTGAGACAAGGACGCAGAGACACCACTAGTTGAGAAGCACAATCACCTTTGACACAAGCAGTTTTGATATTTCAGTACTCTACCTATGTCAAAGCCCATGAACTTCAGCATGTTGGAGTGGTGTCTTAAAGGTTACAGCTAATTAACCCAGATCAGCTTCTGCAAGTTCCAGACCTGTTTCTTGTGGAACAGACCTTTCAGGGTATTTTACAGCTTAAATTGACTGGATTTACAGTGTTACTCTTTAATATAAAAATGGCATAAAAGTAGAGCAATCAAATGCATAGTTTTCTATGAGAGAGTTGTGTAGGGTTTTTAATCACTATTTGTACATTTATTGCAGTTGCTCAGTAATCTGCAGAAGCATATTACACCTGTGCTCTGATGCCTTGCTGTGAATGTGCCTAGGTAAAATTTTAGATGATAAACAGACTGTATGAAGTGCAAGTTATTTAGATCCAAATTCTTTAGAAACTTTCTTCTCATAGGGTTTTTGGGTATCTGTTCCTAGAATAACATTTAGGAGTTGGAATAGTGATCTCACTACAGGTTTTTCCTTGTAGAAACACAAGGTCTTCAAGATTATTCCCATAATACTGCCTTTACTTACATGTTTAATCCTAGTTGTTTCAATTTTCTTGCTCTCTGCAAGTTCCTTGCAGACTTCAATACTCCTTTTGTGTTGTGTTTAAATCTTAGCTTCAAGTGTTTTATCAAAATACTCATGTAATTGAAGCAGATTTCCACTTCTTATCCACGCTCTCTTTAAACTGGAATATTTTTTAGAAGCAGTATGAAATATGATCCCTCTTATGTCCATCAGTTGTCTTTTCTTTCTTCACCCTATCTATAATGTTACTTTGAAAATAATATCCCTCAGCCTAAACAAAATAAACATTTTTTGCTTTTTTTGACACAGGGATGTTAATAAAATTGAAAGAACTTATGGAACCCATATGTATTTAAAAGATCTAGCTATACTTGACATTGGAGTGCAAAAATGGGAATTAACTGGGAAAAATTAAAAATTAGTGTGAAAAAAACCAGTTAAAATATAGGCTATAAGTATTAAGAGATTCCAGTTCCTTAATTATATTCAATGATAATGTTAATACATTTTCAGTTGCTGATTAATAGATGAAATTTTAAAGTGTTTGACCAACCATCGTACTAGAATGCTATTTTTCATTTGTTACTAATCTTCCCTTATTCTTGTGTTTATGCTGTTAATTCAACATTTCTTTTCTAACATTTACCCTCCCAAACATATGCAACATATTGTATATATAGTAACTGTATTTAATTATATTAGATATAATACATATCTGTGTGTATTTTATACACACACTCATATATGTTCTCCTTGCCTTCCCCCTGTTAGACTAAACAAACGAGCAAATAAGGCTGTTTCAATCACTTAATTTTAGTCTATTTTTCCGTGTTAACCTAGCAGCCCTACTCTATATTTACTGTAGCTGAATCAATTATTTTTGAACACTGCTGGACAGTATCCGTATTTCATTTTTTTATTGCAAAAATACTTTCCTTGCTCCAGTCAGAGAATTACTGACTTTTTGTATGGACACGCAGCAATGGAATTAAAAATAAGTGATCCTTTCACCTACTTAACTGTTTGAGTCCGTCCTAGTTCATGAATCCTCAGTTTATATAAAGTAAATGATGCTTTCTCAAGTTCTCATATACATAAAATAAGTATCATAACATAGTTCCGTTTGGGAATAAACTTTGTATCTACTTGTTATAATTCATACTTAAAAAGAGGAAAAGGGGGAATGTATCCATGAGTTACACATGTTTTGAATATTTCTTAAGATAATTCAGTGTTATTTGTTTTCTAATCCTATAATGCTTACCCTTTTAGGGAATACCGAAGACTGTCTGTGTTTGTTAATTAACTCAGGTGGAACCCTAAACTTAAAACTGTTCAGAAATCAGAAATTCACAGAGAAACAATAAGGTCTTCTGGACATTACAGAAGAGAATACTTTGGGGTTACCTCAGAATTAAGTCCCTAAAGCTTTATCCAATAGTTCTATTAGGTCTTCAGTAGCCATCATTATTATTTTATTTCTTTAAAACACAAACCCCAGCCTATTACAGAGGATCAAAGAATAATAGTGATACTCTACAATCACAGTAGGCATAACTGGGACAGATACCATATCAGGGGAAAAGCTTCATCAAAAGACCAAACTGAATGAAATCATGTAAGCTGCTCTTCAAGGCAAAGAAAAGAGGGGGAAAAAAAAAGTCTCTTTACCCATGCAAATCCTTGTAGGTCATAAAACATCTATTAAATTAATGCTACAATATAAGATAAGCCCTTTTCCAGAGTAACCGCAAAACTGTATGCTATCAATAAATCGCATCTCAGTCTGAAAATTCTGATTTATAAAATGTTTTGACAAACATACACCTTTAAATCATACAACCTGGCCTCTGAGGAGCCATGTCACTTCTTTTTCATGTCAATTCTCTACTCTGCTGCATTGCCACGATGTGCGGTGGCCACTAGAGCTCAAGTCAGACGGAGCTATCAAATCAATTATAACAGCCTGCCACTGTCTTACACCAACAACAAATGATTGATAACAAAACCTGCCTACTTTCAGTTCTCATCTGACAGCAACAAAACAGTCCCTGCCCGCTTTTACTGGCATTTGTCATAAATCAATAGCAATTTCATCACTCAGAAAGGTGCTGTCAACTCTACTCAGTCCATCTGGTTTCACTTTACTGTTATAATTTTTAACGCATAAACTATTCGGGAAGGTTAATGTATAAAACTGGTTTCTTTTACAATCTCCTATACACTGGTACCAGAGCAACACCTAGAAAATATAAAGCATCAATCATTTTTAAAGATGGGAGGACAAATTAAGATAATCGTGCTCTGTAATCTTAACAATATATTGACACATCTTTGCTGGGAATTTTCTCTTTATTAGGTAATACCATCACCTGATCCCAAAAGAAATTGCTCTTTTTGACCCATTATTATGGTCTTACAGTAATTATACCTGCAAGTTGAACAGTGAATCATTTAAATGAAATGCAGACTTTTCAAGTAGGAGATGATAAATAAACTCTGTATTCTTCCTACTATGCTCAGCTCAAGACCCACAACAACCAAAATGAGGTCACACACACAGGCTGGTTGAAACTCCCTTTCTGATGTTCCTCTGCTGCTGCTACTGTTTTTGTTTGTTTGTTGTTTTTTTTTTTTAGTTTGTTTTAACTGAGTGTCTTTTGAGATCTTCCACTTGTGTTTATAGCAAGATTATGAGATTATAACCAGTTTCCACACAACTTGTCTTTCTGAGTTTCCTTCCCTGGGTACTTAGGGCAAATCACATGGACTAACAGCCTTCTTGGATACTTTGTATTGAACAGGTAGACTAGTGTATCCAAGAACCCACTGATTTTAAAGGAACAAAAAGCGTCCAAATTTAGAATGCTACAGGTGAATTAATCAAGAGGCTGCTTTCTTACATTACAGAAAGTCAAAAAACTTCACCTGCTACCCAATGAACATTTATGCCTACAGTGTTATCTTACTACTGTCAACCAATTACTTCAATCTTTAATGTGCAGCGACTTCAAAAGAATACGTTTTTTTTCCTTATGCATCAATGTGACAGATGTACCAAACTCTAGGAATTCATTTAGAGAAATGAGTGGGCTGATGGGGTGATGGAAGATGTTAGCAAAACAATTTAAAACTTAAGAAAGAATGAATTAATTTTCTCATAAAATGTATAGACTAGGAAGGACTCGTCATTTGGGATTAAAGCCTAACCTAAATGCTATTTTATATCTTTCTGTTAGTGTAGGAAAATATGGTAGGGACATTACAAACATCCTCTTCAATGCTTATCTTAACCATAACTAATGGCAAAAAACAAAAACAAAAAAAGATAAAATACCCAGGAAATGACTGGTTAGTACTTGGACACCAGACCTTAATACATATTGATGAACATTTGACAGAAAAATACGAGACATTTTCCTGAAAGTGTAGAATAATTTATCTTGTGTCTGCCTAAATTGATTCATCATCTTTTAAAAACAATTTCTGCCACAAAGGTCCCAGAAAAGGGCAATGAGGGAGATGATCTGGAGAAATACAAAGTGAAATTAGAACAGTAACTTTTTTCAGAAGTTGCTGTGTTAATTTGAATCCTGTAGGAAAATGTGAACCTCCAAAAGAAAAGAAAAGAAAGAAAGGGGGAAAAAAAAGCATAAAGTAGTAGTATTGGTCCTATGATCCAGAGAACTATGGCAAACACAGTAGCTTTTATTCCCAAGGTATTCAGGGAAGGTGCCTTGGGATTTTGTTTCTCCAAGGACAGATAAAAAAAAATTGTCACTTATTGTGGCATGTTTTCACAGGTTATTACAAGAAGAAGGGTTGTATGAAAGATGTGAAAAGAAAGGCTGCAGGCATGTTTTCTTTTGATTCTACTAGCACATCATCCACACAGAAAATGCTGCACCTCACAAAAAAGGCCCACAGATCAATCTATATCTTCTTAGATTTTATGCCCTGACCTAAGGGTTATCTAAGTTGTAATAACCAAGGCCATAAACCTTGCAACTTCACCTAAAAAGTAAGCTGATGGTCCAATGCAGTGGCTGGATGTCTTGATTAACTCTGTCAAACCCCTTTCTCACTGAGACTTAAGTTAGACTCAATCCATTGGGACTGTTTCATTACTCATAGATATTCAGAGCATGCAGTGATTGGGAAAGAATAGCTAAGCCTGGTGGGTAGGTGACGTGTTTATTTCTAGAAAATTCACAAATATTCTCACACAAAGGAAAGAAACTGAATCTGTGTCTCATATCCTGGCTAAATGATGAAGTAATCTGGGTATTGAGCAAAGGCAGTAACATCCATCTCCTTCTTTCTCAATTGTTTTTTCTTCCTTTCTCTCAGAAAAGCAAATATTTCATGCCAAATGGAAAGAAATTTTGGTTTTCAATACAATGCAGAAAAATGCAGGGTTTTTTTGTAAAATTTATTTTTTCTCTTTGTCTTACCAACAGGGAAAAAAAGAATAGATATGCACAGCTCTGCTCCAGACATTTCTCTCAGGTAATATGTTCACAAGCTCCCCATCAAATAACCCATTCCATTACTCCCCCCTTTCCCCAAATACATCTACAGTGGCAGAAGTGCTTCTTCTTGATGGCAGTCAGCCTTCTGTTCAATGACAGACTCACTTATGGAAGAGTTACCACATTTATTTTCAGCCTAGGATTGCTCCTAAATCTTCCTGGGTGTCGCATTACAACTTCAATAACAATATTCACCACCTCTTCCCCCTCATCCAAAAAGAAAAAAAAAAAACAAACAAAAAACCCTGCAAAACCAAAAGAAATGCCAAACTTAAATCCAACAAACCCCTCATTTTACGGGAAGTTTCAAACATTTTCCTGGAGTTGAAGGAAATAACTCAGTGAAAGGATTGGATGTTATAGATATATGTGCACAGACAGGAGAAAAAAGCAGAAAAACAAACATTCTGCCTTTTAAGATCATTGATGTGGTACAATGGTAACACAAATCTCAGTCATCTAAAAATACTGTAACCGTTTTAACTGAGGAGCAATTATCACCTTTCAGGAACAAACACAAATTATGTCCTTCTTTGATGAAATTTTTAAGGTTGAATGTAATTGGTTATTCTAAGGATTCTTTTTGGTATGTAAACACATGGCTTAAAAACCCCATCCAGACCTGAGTAATTACAATGCACATTTGAAACTACAGATAATGCCCACTTGTGCAGGAAAAATTATGTGACTGTGCTACTGCTTCAAATAACAAATCTTATAACAAATATATGTAATAAAAAATGGGAGAGACCATTTCAGTTTTATGTTGTTTTCCTGGGAGGCAATTAAGAGTGCTTGTGCTACTAGTAATCATATGCATTCCTACATAAATATAAAAAAAAAATTAAATAATTGCATCATCACTACTTTCCCTAGAGCAGAAACAGTATTTGTTTTCCATATCTGCCTTCTAAGCTCTACGTTTATTCACCAGATGCCAGAAAGAAACACCCACGACTATAAAGTTTCGCTGAATGTGCAACAGCTTCGGAAATCTGGCAGCAGCCTTCAGCTGGGCGTTGCTTCAGCCACGGAACGAAGACATTTTACCAGAACCAGGTTTGGGGCGGGGGTCTCTAATGCTCATCTGCCATCCACGGTCCCAGCGAGGGCCCAGGCAGCAGCAGCAGCACTCAGTACTCGTCCCTCGGTTGCGCACTGTCACCGTGGCAACTCAGGTTGCCTGGACGATGCGGTGGCATCTCCTGGGTGACGCTCCCAACACAGCGGCTGTGGCTCAGGCTAATACACCCGTACAGCCACACTTCACATCCTTCCCCCTTTATTTCCCACTTTAATTCACACGAACCTGGCTTTCTTCATCCTTCCGCCCCCTCCTTCCCAGCCCAGGGTACATCCAGGTCAATTTTAATAGCTAGGAACAGCTGAAATACCTTTTTTACTCCTTCCCTTACACAGCCATAAAAACACCTGGAATACAGCCAGACAAGCAAATGCAAGAAGTCTGTCCAAGTATGCTAATTTTTTTCACAGGTGGTTTACATTCCTTTCACAACAACTGATGGGGAGAAGAAAAGATTTATCCCAAAATAACGGAGCTGCTATAGCAATGAAGTAAAAGCAGCTACAGGGGTGGGCAATAGTCTGCATGGTGAGCCAAGATAAGAGGAAACAGTAATTTAATTATCCCAAAGCACACAGAGTTGTTAATTTGAGCTGAATCTGAACTAACCAAAAATACTGTACCAGAAAATAAAACATGTAAATAAAGTGTTTCAGAGACGCTCTTCAAAACTTTTATCCCAAACAAAACAGAGAATTTACGTTGCTTTTTCCTTTTGGGCCACACATTTAATTCAGGAAGCTGCTGTGAATTGTTAAATCTTTGAAAACATCAAAGACTTAATACTATTTTTTGGTAATGTTTATGAGTTTATCAAATGCAAACTCCACTCAGAATAATGGCTATAAACAGTCCTTCAGCTGATTCATGTTAATGCAGCTGGGCTGATGAACTGGCTTGGTAATTAAATATTTGCCACAGGAAACTAGTACATTTCCAGTCTCCAAGAGTCCGTTTGACTACGATGTCAGCTGCCACATTTTTTGACAGCTTCCTATACTGCAGAGAAAGAGTAAAAATGTAGATACGTCACTGATTTCTTTCTGCAAAGTTCTTTTTCTCTCTCTTTTTTTACCATGGGGAGAATGATTATTACAAGAGTAGATTTTAAAAAGTGAAGATAAACCAAAATCTCATTACTAGCACCATAGTTTGTGTGAAATAATTTATTTCCCTATTTCCTTTAATTTTCAAAAGTATCAAAGGAATGGGCACAAACCAAACAATTTCTAAAAAGTAACAAGAAAAATCTATAAGCACTTTTTCTTTAAATTAATAGCCCCTCTGCCCCAAGTTCAAGTTGTAATTATTTCTACTGCATTAGAAATGAAACTCTTAGGTAAACTCTGATTGTGATAAAGAAATATGAAAATTTCTATCATAAGTGCCTGTGATGGCACTCGGAAAATTTTTATATTATCTTTTTGCTGCTTTGGAAGATAGCAAGCATTAATTTAGTTTGACAAATAATATTGGTTAAACCACAGTATTTCTTCTTTCCTTAAACTGCTGAAAATGTAATTTGCCAACAAGAAAGAAATAAGTAATATTCATTGGAAAACTATTTTGAAATAAAGAGTATCCCAGAAAAATCACTGCTTCTGTTTGATTGATGCACTGTGATCCAGTGAGTTTCAAGGTTGACTCAATTTTTTGTTAATAAGTAATGGGACTTTATTTACAAAAATGCAAAATGAAAATGAGTACAGATACTTCCCATGAATACATATTACAACAGAACATCTCTCGTGCATTGATCAGTAATGAGTTATTATATGCACTCCAATCATAAATCCCAGTGGAAAGTTTAACTGATAGAAATTCTATTCTTAAGCTGACTTAATAAGCCTGGACTTATTTACTGAGTAAACTGAAAGATTTGTTCACTTTCACATACCACTTCTATACAAGTGTAAGAACTATTATTAAATCCGACACTGCTCATATACTTCAAAGATAAGAAACTCCTCAAAGGCAACAGGTGAAACATCTGTTAAAGTATGTTACTTTCATTAAACGGAGGAAGGATTTCAACGTATACTGAAAATGGCATAAGCTCAAAGCTCAACCTTAATATCTTTAATACACCATACAAGAAAATCACAAGAACCTGAAATACCAATTATGATACTTTCAGTATTGTGCAGCGTGAAAACCACCAAACTCTTTTTGTCTCAAAGACATGCAACAGAACTTGATACTACAGGGGAGCACTGTGCTTCATCAGAACAAAACAATTCAAGAACAATATACTTTTCTCATCAGTGTACCTCATGCAAGTGTACAAATTATACCATTAGCTCCAAAATCTGAAAATGCTGCAGCAGTGTTTTCCGAACATAAAGGACCTGGAAGTGGACTTCTCCACTAGCATGTTCACCATATTCCAAGAAAACTAACAGATTATAAAATTTTACTGCACTCAATTTAGTTTTTGAAGGTGGACAATTTGATGTAAAGAGAATTATGCATTAATAACTAAAAATAAAATTAAGGCTGAAATCTGCAACTGAAGCCAAGAACATAAGGCAGTGGTGCATGTCCTTTTACTAGCATACACTGTGGCAAGCTTAATAAGAGCTTTTCCATTTCGCATCTTTTCCTAATTCTCCCTAACCTGTTCCGTTTACCTTCAACAAAACCAAACCTTGGAAGATTAATTTTAGTCAGACTTTATTTCCATATAAAATACAGTTAGTATTTTTGTTAAAAATTGTTCTTGACCAAATAAGTTCTTTTATCACTTGCAGAAAAGTATTATTTATCTGTAAACATTGAAATAACTTTCACTATGTCAATGAAGGCTTAGGGAATAAAGATTTTCAAACTAAAGGTAATAAGCAATTCCTGTTTGTTTGGTGATTTTTTTTTTCAAATGGGCTAAATCAAAAGCAAAAAAGTGCTAAGTATAATAAAACATACCCCACAACTACTCAGTGCACTGGCATTGTAGAAGCACAGATGAAAATTGTTTTGGATTGTATGGTGCAATCCCACAGCTAGCAGATCTTAAAGTGCATCTTATAGTAATATCTGAACAAATCTAGATTCTGAATGACAGCCAGTTTTGGATGGGAGATCTAAGTGTATGATGTTTGAACCCTACCCCACCACCTTTTCCCCAGATCTTTGAGAGGATGTAAACTGTATGGCTATTTAAAAATATTTTATGAAGTTTGGACAGTACATTAAGTTATTGCTGACCTGCCTCTCATTTAGCTTTCTCTTAAGTAGCTGGAATACAATTTTTTTAATACATCTCTTTGCACTTTCAGTTATTAGAAAAATAATAAAAGTATACTGCATTTTGGGTTACTATAGCTTTCCCAGAAAATGTTAGCTGGAGATGTCTTTGCAGGCTTTCTGGTTATTTAGTTCCTTCAACATGCACAATTTCACCACAGCTTTATTACTAATGTGAATGTAAAAGACTTCTCTAATAAGTAATATTCTCATTTAGACCACAGTACATTTTATAGTTTATTGGCACAGGTCAAAAATGCCCTTTTTGTTAGGCTAAATCTGCAGTTACAGACTGAAGAAGGAGTAAAATGTTTTATACACTAGAGTTAAGTGGTACTGTTGAATGTGCTGATGTGCCATAGCACTGATAGATGAGTAAGAAAGATGGGCTTAGAATAATGATGCAACAAGATGTGGTCGTGAACAAGTAAAACTATCATTAGGTATCACTCATACAGCTTCAGACATAAATAGAAAGGAAGAAAAAAGATTCATGAAAGAAGATCAGACCCCAAACCAAGAAACTGGAATACTTCTAGTAGCATCCTCAATTAAAGATAGTCATAACAGTTTATTTTTTAATTTTCAATAATGAAGGTAAACCTTTTCTAATTTACAGGCTTTGGAATGTGGAAAAGGAAGAAATTAATTCCACCTGAGCATGCTTTGTTTTCTGTCCCATCGGATGCAACTATTCCAAAAAATATAATCCAATATTAGACAGTAAGATTCATGTATTTCTGACCCCACTGAAACAAATCCAACATTTTATAATAGGAGATCTCACTACATAACAAGTTTTCAATAAAATGATCTTGGAGCAACTGCTGTTAGGTGGATAAACAGAGACTGGGTAAACTCAGCAGAGAGTAATTGGCTGTGTCCTGTTTTCAGTCAGCAGTTGGCAACAGAGAAAGAACAGACTTAAAGCACTGGGGTAAGCTTGGAGACTGATTAGTCAGGAAACTACTGCTAAAGGCAGCAGGAGTAGGAGCTTTCCCAAGAGCTCTCTCACAGCAGTTTTCTCTGCCCTGTGAGACACAACTGGAAATCCCTTAATGCACTCTGCCCTTCATTTATTTTTGCTACTGGACATTTGAGAGCATTTAAGAACGTTACTTTTTTGAGTAGTTGCCTGATGATGGATCGCACAGAATTAAAATTATTTTATATTTCTTAGAGAAAGGGGAAGACTACCATCTACAGTACAATTATAAAACTAGGGATTACTTGATAGAAAAGTACTTTTTATTCTGTGCCAAATAGTCAGAACAGAGTTTGCAACTACTCATGCATCAATCCTGATTTACGCTGATTTGTGCTGAAATTATGAACTCACCTTGCATACCACAAAGGTTGCATAATTTAAAGCCACAGTACTGATTCATTTACTTTTAATCCAGCTAGTCTAATGAAACATGAGTACACTCAAAAATATTATCATTGCAGCTAGCAGTGTAATACAAATTACACAAACACCCTCTTTAGTAAAGGAAAAGAGCTGAGTCTCAAAGTACTAGAATTTGGAGACATGACAAAGTTAGTTATTCAAATTTAATGCACATTTTCTATGTATGCATGTAAGAGAATTACTTTTTTTTCCCCCTCAGAAGCACTTGTATCATTCGTTGCCTAGGACAGAATACTAACTTTAGGAGCAGCTATTCAAGCTATTGTTTTATCTGCAGTATTGAGTGTGCTGTGCCCTGTTTTATTAACTTTATTATAGACAGAGAACTAAAACATGGAGAAACCTTATCAGGTCTCTCAGCCTCAAGCACTTTAAATTAGAGGCCTGAACTCATTGACTATTAACAGTTCATATAAGCTAATTCCTGTCTAAGATGGGCATGTGCTTCTCTCTATCCACTACAAGGAGCCTAAACACCCTAAACTGCGCATTTTTTAATAAGGTATTTCATCTCATCAAGAGATTAAATACATAGATTAATTTTGGAGGTCAGTTAAAAATGCTTAATACCTGATATACCTGAGTAATTAATGTTATAAAGCAC
This sequence comes from Neopelma chrysocephalum, assembly GCF_003984885.1. Classification (NCBI taxonomy): domain Eukaryota; kingdom Metazoa; phylum Chordata; class Aves; order Passeriformes; family Pipridae; genus Neopelma; species Neopelma chrysocephalum. The sequence continues at coordinate 2,562,807 of NW_020897694.1, read as the reverse complement.
TTTATGTGTTTAGTGCTTTGATCCTACTTTTCACTGCAATTGTAGATGCCTGCAAAGCAGATCTTGGAGATCTCAGTTTAAGAACCAAACAATGTAAATTAGGACAAATTTTGTCCTTCTACCATAAGGGTCTAAAGGAGGATCCTGGGAACTACAGGTCTGTCAGCCTGACCTTGATGCTGGGGGAGGTTATGGAACAGATTATCTTGAGTGCAATCACACAGGACAACCAGAGGGTCAGGCCCAGCCAGCATGGATTTAGGAAAGGCAGGTCCTGCTTGTCCAGTCTGATTTTTCATGACCAGGTGACCAATGAGGCTGTGGATGTAGTCTCCCCAGCCATAAGTAAAACCTTCAATACTGTCTCCCACAGCATTCTCCTGGAGTAGCTGGCAGCCCAGACCTTGGACAGGTACACTCTTCACTGGGTTAAAAACTGTCTGGATGGCCGGGCCCAGAGAGTGCTGGTGAATGGAACTAAATCCAATTGGCGGCCACTCACTAGTGGTGCTCCCTGGGGCTCAGTATTGGGGCCAGTCCTGTTTAATATCTTCATTGATGATCTGGGGATCAAGTGCACTCTCAGTCAGTTTGAAGATGACACCAAGTTGGGTGGGAGCGCTGATCTGCTGGAGGGCCGGAAGGCTCTGCAGGGATATGAACAGGCTGGATCGATGGATTGAGAATAACTGCATGAGGTTCAATAAGGCAAAGTGCCAGGTCCTGCACTTGGGTCACAACAACCCCCTGCAATGCTACAGGCTGGGGGAAGGGTTGGGAAGAGGCCCAGTGGAAAAGCACCTTGGGGTGCTGGTCAACAGCCAGCTGAACATGAGCCAGCAATGTGCCCTCAAATACTGTGTTCAGTTCTAGGCCCCTCACTACAAAAAAGGTGCTGGAGTGTGTTCAGAGAAGTGCAGAGAGTAAGTCATACGAGGAGTGGCTGAGGGAGCTGGGGTTGTTTAGTGTGAAGAAAAGGAGGCTCATAGTAGACCTTATCACTCCCTACAACTACCTAAAAGGAGCCTGTAAGGAGTTGGGGGTCAATCTCTTCTCCCAGGCAACTAGTGACAGGACAAAAGGAGATAGGGTCAAGTTGCACCAGATTAGCTTCGGGTTGGACATCAGGAAGAATTTCTTCACTGAAAGGATGGTTAAGCTTTTAATGGGCTACCCAGGAAGGTGGTGGAGTCATCATACTTGGAATTGTTCAAGAAACGACTGAATGTGGCACTTAGTGTTATAGTTAAGTTGGCATGGTGGCGTTGGGTCAAAGGGTGAACTCGATGATTTTGGAAATCTTTTCCAACCTTAATGATTCTATGAAAACCAAAACAAACCAAAACCAAAGCCATTCTCCACTCTCCCCCTACCAAAAAAAAAAGGTGTAGGATCAGAGGAAAGGGTAGGGCAGTCTATCAGCTTGTAGCATTTCTTTTGATGCAGTTATCATTTAATGTTACTTCATTTTATAAATACTGACCAAAATGTAACAAAGCCCTCCCCAAGCTTCTGTATCAGCCTAATTGCCTAATTTGGCATCATCCTCATCCGAGTTAATCAGCAGTTTTGGAATCATTAGATTGATTCAGCCAGTTCTTAGCTAGTGATGGCGTAGTGAAAGATTAGACATAAAGTTCACTTTCTCTTGGAAAAGATGGATCAAAGGAAATATTTACATTTTAGAATGCAGGAAGAAAAAATATATTCACTCTACCTTCTCTGGTAATGACAGCAATAAAATGCACCCACTGAAATAAGAATATGCCCTCAGATAAATGCTTCTGTGCTTATGCACAGAAAATAAAGCAATTTTGACAAGGAATTGAAAGAGAGTATTTGGGGATTAATCTCTTCTTTTGAAACCAAGGAAACATTAAAAAAACAATTACCAAATGTAATTATGACTATAGTAAAAAAAACCCAAACACAAAATGCCAACCTTATACAAAGCTATAAAAGCAGTAGAAGCCTTTATGTATTAATAGGTTTTATATTCTGATCCTTTCCCCAGAGGTGAGAGAAAGCAACTAGAAGATCACCACCTTCAAGACTTATTTCTCTGGCTAATTGCATATCTATAGTATCTCAAACCACTGCCTTTCAGTTAAGTTATCCAACTCTGATAGTAATTTATTCTGTTGTTATTAAGCTACCAAACTAAAAGACCAGTAAAATTTAGGTGCCAAAGTTAACCTGGGCAATGAAAGCTCTCGTTCAGCTGTGTTTAACTCTGGTTCATCAAGATTCTATTATTCCCACAGGGAGAGGATTTAAACCATGTTTTCAGCATCCCTGGAAAATTCCCTTCTGTTCATTAGCTCCTCTGCCCACAGAGTACCACCACAAATAATAAATGTTAATGCATCCAGTGATTCAAATGCTCATATTGGATGGGGAAGGCTGATGATGATTCTTGCCACATTCTCAGACACAGTTCTAAACCACCATAGCTTGATTAGGTGCAGTACACAGATATCCAAATCTCTTTTGAAACCCTGAAACTAGGCTGTGATATTCAAATTTGTTCCTACAAGCTATCTTGCTTCAAGCACAAAAAATAGACTGTCCACAGCCAATTCAAGCATTTTTATGTGCACTGTATTCTAACACACCATGTACGCTCATCTCTTTTCAAATACAAGCTTAAAGCCTAAGAAAACAGATAAAAAGAAAAACCTCTAGAATAATTATTTCCCAATGCTGAAAGTCTGCTGAGATTTCGTTCCATTTTCCTGTTTATGACACTAAGTATTCTCAATGTTATCTTTTCAATTTCTTATTTTATCATTTTGTTATGCCACAAGGAGAGAGAAAATCAAGAACTGCAAGTTTGAATAGTGTAGAATAAATTCACTCTAAGATTTTCAAATCCCATTCTTTTGATTTTTTAAAACCTAAGGTAAATACGGTCAAGTTTGTAGGGTCAGGTAAGAGTATTTTGCCAGTATATGGAAATAGATAATATCAGGAGACAAAAAAGCATGATAAAAACTTTCCCCCCCTCAAAATTAAAAACTTCACCATTACAAAACAAGTGTTCTTTTTAAGATACTGTGACAAAATATGGTAACAGAAAGACCATGCTACTAACTAGACAGTTACAGTCTTTCAAAGAAAGAAAAAAGGACAGACTACTTATCCCCATGGAAGTAAAGTCTTCTAGGAAATTGCATAGACTTCATCTAATTTTTCTGTTTGGTTAAAACAATCTTGCTTTAAAAACTTGGGGTTTTTTGTTTGTTTTTTTTTTTTTAAACCCAAACATCACCATGCCAAGAACAAGAGTCAAACTACTTCACAGTGTATGCTGAAAGTGAATAGATTGATTAGCCCCATATCTTCCAAAATCCAAATATTCTTTCCTGAAAATACTTAAACTGCAGCTTCTCATCTTGGATTTGTAAGCTACACCACCATAAGAGCAGAAGGGTTGCAGTCCAACTACCTCACACTACTCCAGATCGTTCAGTGGAAGTCTGGCTATCACCTTTCTTCCTGCCATTCATGCAAGAGCTGCATTTGGCCCCTGCATTTCCTTCCTTTACCACTCATGATCTCCACCAAGAAAGGGTTTCTGGGGGCTTCAGATTATTTTGCTGGGTTATTGATGCAGATTTTGCCTTAGTCATGTATCATGGAAATACACAAGACTCATCTATTGAGTCACAACACACTCAGGTCAGGAATCATACACTGTTCCTATCTCAGATTTCGTCCCCAGTGAAGTCTTTAACTAGCGAAAACTCATTTCTAATATCTAGTTGATGCAAATTTCCTACCTAATATGTCACTTGTGGCTTGTTTGTGTTTTTTTAGAGAAAGATAACCCCTTTAAGAACATAGATATGTATATGTTATATATATATTAAAACCTGACACATTACAAAGAGCTTTATGGTTCTGTTCGATGAACAGTTACATCATTTATTCTATTCAGATCAAATTTCCAGAAGCCTCTGAAGAATGAGGTACGAGTTTAGATAGTACTTGTTTTTAACATTCACAAAACAGAAGTGAAAGAGACTGGCAAATTTAAACCTAAAATCTTGTTTAACAAATATAGAAGAGGCTTGAAAGGTAATCTGAGAAGTGACAGAATCTCTTTGCTATACATATAAACTCGGTAATTGTCTTTGAATGGGAAGTTCTGCGTGACTAAACAATGAAAAGACAAATATGGGTAAATTGTTGGTAAATTACATCTCCCTTTGCAGATTTAAGATTTTCCACTGATATATATTCAAAGCAGTCTGCTGAAAATGTGACTTGCCCACTGTAGCTTTTGGAAATCTGGTTACCTATCTAGATGATTATGAAGCTGACATTTACTGTATGTGCAATTATAGAATATACAGTGTCACTGCTTTCAAATGTCACCTCTTAGCTACAGTTCTTATCCTGCAGAAAATGTCCTTGCCTCCCATGAGAGAAGTGGTCTTATTCAACTAGTATCCATGAACACTGACAAGATATTTACAAAAGCAATTAGCTCTTCTGAGTGCCTAATTTGACATATTCGAAGTGTCGCACTTTAGGAATGAAGTTGTCAAACCTCTGAGGAAAAAGCCCCATTATAAGGTCCACTTTGTCTCAAGGTAGTACTTAAAATTTTTACTCTTAAAAAGCTTTGGTTCTCTTTTATGTCTATATTATGTTCACATATAATTCTTTATGATAAGACACAGAGTGGAGGATATGCGTGCCACCTTACTCATGAGAGTTGATAAGAGAAATCTGACAAGACATTTTTTGTCGGATTACAATTCCTCTTCACCTTTTCTAAATACACGTAGTGCTAGGGTTGATAGTGTGTGTTTAGCTTATACTAAGGGGAAGATAACATTTTCTTTCTGTCTATATCAGTATTTTCACAGTACTAATATGCAATTACTACTAATTTGAAGTACTCTTTTCAATTCTTAACAGAACCTTCATCCATTTTTCAGCATTCACCATTTTTAAATAAATAAATGAATAAATAAATGAGAGATATTCATCTTTTTATGTCAGTTGTTATTATGAAGGGTATTTTGTTAGAAAAGGTCTGAAAAAAAAAATCAAAATATCTAATTTTTCATTCCAAATTCTTCTTGCTGGCTATCATCCCTTCTGACTTTGATACTTTCTTCATTAAATTACATGAGTGAAAGATTACTAAAAAAGATCCTAAAAACTCTGCATCAAAATTAACCTTTTTCCTAGATATTTTGGAATGTAAATTCTTCAGGGATGTCTTTGTGACTGCATGTGTTTGCAACTATGGCAATGAAGAAATAGTTCTAAACAAAGAAATAAAAATGTGTAAATTCACTTTTCTTGTCTGTTTTTTTTTTTTTTTTCCCCACAGATGCAAAATTGACTTCTATGGTCAGTTTCCTTGAACTTTGCTGTCTGCTCTAGGAAAAAACTCTTTATTATAAACAGTGCAGATGGTTTCAGGGGAATTATTTCTGTTAGAATAAGCAGCAATTTTACTTGACCCTATGAAGTCAATATTGAAGTGAAGCTTTGGTCTTAAAATGGCAACAACTGAAAACCATTTTTTAAAGAAATCCTATTAAATGTTTTAATTTCATAACAGTTCCAACGGATATTCCAAGTTTTCTGCTGAGGAAACTTGTCTATTGAGTAAAACTTTACAAAGCCTTACAAAAATTTTTTCCACCAGAGGAACTGATGTTTCTAGATTACAAGGCTAACGGGTATAGTGTCTTCAAAGCAGTATCTACTGCAAAGAACTGGTAATGCTCAAAAAAGTATCTTTACTACTAACATGTTCTGGGTAAAAAGTTATCTTCATGGGTTTCATAGCTTCGCCAGTGTTAGGTACTTTCTAATGTTTACTACATACGATGGAGGAAAAGACAGAAATAGAAACAGATTTAAGGAAATATTAGGTTGAAATGCCAATCACAGTTTTGCTGTCATATACAGCAATGATGAAATAAACGTGACCTTTACCATAGTCACACTGTTGGTTTCAAGAACTAAGATGAGCTTGAGTTCACTGTCAGCTACAATTGTCAAATATAAGGTAGCAGAGACAATAATGAATATCAGATGATAGCTCTATTACAAATACGAGATGAAAAGAACTCAATGAACATGAAAAAAGGGTTTTCTTTTGCTTAATTGGGACAGAATGACATTGCTCACAAGGATTTTATTATACAGAGGTCTTAAAATGCTTCAGACTACATGTGACATGAAAATTATTCTATTGTGTATAGATTTACTGAACGAGCAGCTATAGTAATTACAACTATCTCTTACCATAAAAGTCAAAGATTTCTTTCAACCTTTGCAGTCTCAAAAGGCAATATGCATTTTTTTTACTTCCATTTTATTACAGGTTTTCTTTATTTAAAGCATTTTGAATACAATCTGCCTGTAAAGACGAACGCTTTCTGCTTCATTTAAGGTATGTGTATATATGCAATCAAAGCTGCATCTTGAATTTGTATTCATGCAATTCAGGTAGCATTAACTTGGTTAATGTTACTGCAAAGAAATGTGTAGCCATAGCAGCAGAGAATTTGATGCAGGCTGCAAAACCTTACTGAAAACTTAGTGAATAATGCAGCTTTCTGTGCTGCAGTGAGCTCTGCACTGTCTTGGATATGCTGCTCTGTGTATTTGAACTTAAGTAGCTTGAAATAAACGTGCAAGCTGCAAATATGCCTTGACTGTTGTTGTAAATAATTGATAAACTCAGATCAGCCATAGCTATTAGCTGCTTGAAATAATCTCCTAATGTGCAAAATCCCAATCATTGAAAATTAAGTGCTTTCTTCTGCTTCCTAAAAAAATAAAAGAGGTCCTCTATTAGTACAACATTAAAACTATACCAATACTCTACTTGTGTCATACAGTGCTCTGAATGGGAATTAGAGCAAAAGAGTACACCACAAATCTCATGTAGTCTATGGCCCTTTGCAGTTAAAGGAAAATGTAACCTTTACAGGTAGTTTTGCACAGAGATGTATTTAGTTGTTAATTTAAAAATACAAAGCACTGTGAATGGGAACAAAACATACCAGTCTTATCTATGTCAATTAAAATCTAGTGTATATTATTTGCATTCTAAAGGCGTTAGAAAGTCTCCAAGATTCAGCAATTCCAAATGTATATTATTTATGTTAGTTATGCAGAAGACTTTTTCTCCACAAGAAATAATCTGACTCGATGGGCCCTGTCACAAGCATTAACAATACAACTGGTAATTTTAATCACAAAAATAGAGCAGATTTAAACCTGACAAAACGTACATACCATGTTAGAAAGAGGCTATCTATTCAATAAAAGAAGAGTAGGACTGAAAACAAAATATCACACCTAATAGGCTACCCTGGGATGTAGCATGAGAACCACTATCCCTTTGTAATCAGAAGTATCAGCTGAACACTACCAGAGCTTTCTGGGGAGCCCAACAGATCATGAAGAGAAAAATGGCCCACCAATACCTAGCATTTCACTAAATTTACTATTCTTTTTTTCTTAAGCGGTCCATTTAGTTAAAGGAAACTGTAAGACATGGAGCCACTGCTTTCTAGTTTCCTGTCCTGGTTTCATGTGTGATACAGTTAATTTTCTTCCTAGTAGCTTGTACAGTGCTCTGTTTTGCACTGAGTATAAGAATGATGAAAGAAAATTCAGGGAGAAAAAAACTCTGAGACAATTTAGTTTTGAAGGTGAGATAAGGAAAGGGTTTTAATTAGTGCCTCTGAGACATAAGATTACAACACGTGCGCACCCCCCGTGTCTCAGATGTTACAATTTATAATACTGCTTGTCCAATCCAAGGTTTTCCCACCCCGTGGCTTTTGCCCTGGACCACCCTCAGTCACTCCCCTTGGGAATTGGGGCTGGGGTCTCTAAGACCACCTCTTCATCAATCTTCATCTTCTTCGGGGTACAGGGGGCATATATTCACCCAGTTCTTGATGGTACTTAGATCAAGGTATAAGCATTCTCCAAACAGGACAGGCCTATCTTAAAGAGAGACTAAACATTTCTACTGGAATTCAGCGGGTAGAATTGATATGGGGAGCATGGAATGGGGTAATAGGGTTGAAAATCTATGTTGCTTCTGTGCTAAGGGTAAGGGAATAAGGGCTGCTGCTTGTAAATCTACTTCTGCTATATAACTACTTATAAAGCTTATAAAAATTAGAAAAATCAAAAAAATAAAAAAACTAGATGGACCTTAAGGCATCAACGTTGATAACTCACTGATGTTTCAGTTGTTGCTCAGTGGAGCTTACTCTAAGTCAAGGACTTTTCAGGTTCCCATGCTCTGCCAATGAGCAGCGGCACAAGAAGCTGGCAGGGAGCATAGTCAGGACAGCTGACCTGAACTGGCCAAAGGGATATTCCATACCATATGGCATCAGGCTCAACATATAAACTGAGGGAGTTGGTTGGGAGCCACTGATCGTTGCTGAGGGACTGGCTGGGCATCAGTCCACAGTGGCAAGCAATTTTGTTGGGCATCACTTTTTTCTCTTGTGTTTTATTCCTCTTCTTCCCTCTCCTTTTCATTACTATTACTTATTTGAATTATTAAATTGTTCTTTTCTCCATCCACGGGTTTTACCTTTTTCCGATTCTCCTCTCCATCCCACTAGGGAGGACAGAGCGATTGGCTGTGTGGTACTTAGTTGCCTGCTGGGGTTATAACACCATCTATGCTTAAGTCTGATTTGGAGTCCACTTTTTAAGGGAAATATCTTTAAAGACTGAGCCAGAATTTATTAATTTGGTTTGTTGTGTTTTGAAGCAGAAGAGATTAGTTAGAATTTGATGGCATTTCCCCAACAGAGATTGCTACACTCTGAACAATTCAGATGACAGACATTTCAAGTCATGGCTTGTAATTCTTTTAGACTGCATGATGAATCCCAGGTATGAATCTGTAATGTGCACTAGTAAAGTATACCTACTATAAGTGAATCTGTTAGTCTCAGAGGAACAAACAGTAACCAAACCAGTTACCAGTTAGCCCAAACAGCCAAAACCAGTACAGAAGCAAAGAAGGAAAGTGCTTGAATTGCTGCTGCTTAAGGACTTTCAGCAATCTCTGCATATTTTAATCGCAGAGTAAGCCAATGGTTTTTTTTCATGATACAAAATTTAGCATCCATTTGAAGTTTTAGGTTGGGAAAAACATAGCAAATCAACAAAAGACCAAGCCAATATTTCTGTCTAGTGACAAATCCTAATTTTTCTGAAGTGAGCTGAAATCACAGACTTCTTGCTTATACAGTGTCTATGTAATAAACCATTATATATAGTATTGATAATTTATTATACACATGTAGATAGAAAGAATAGGTTATTTCATATGTATCTATATCAGATATGAAGTGCAAGAAAAAATGATAAGAGGATAATACTGAAAAGCCCCAGATATCATACATTGCTCAACTCAGAAACAGAAAATTTTATCATTATAATTCTTGCCTTGACTGGCCACATCATTAACTTCAGTGACATTATTATTGACATTATTATTATTACCCAAAAATTTACTTTGACACTTGGGGTCTAGTATTCATTCCAGACAGTATGTAACATAAATGACCATATATTTCTATTAAAAAGCAAAAGAAAGGCCTTGATAAATGAACTCACCACAATCTACATCAGGTTTAGTCCTCTGTTTGGGTCAACACAGGAAGATGTAACGTAGACATTGTGACAAGTGTCAGCAAATCAAAAACATACTAATGAATTCCTTAAAAACAAGTTCAGAGTTGTACTGGCCTGTTCCCAAACTAACAGGACAGGTGAAAGAAAATCTGAATTAATTTTGAAATGTCTTAGAATTAGATAAAATGCTCTAAGCAAAAACTGATTTTGGTAAAAAACCAAAAAAATCCAAAAGTATACTTTTACTCTTCTCTCCAAATCAAATATCTGGACTTCCAACTTTAGCACCAAATTATATCCATCTGATGCACAAATCAGTTCATGGGTCAGAGTAAGATTTTGCAGCATTAAAATCTTGGGAGGGGGGTGGTGTTAGTTTTTGGGTTTTTGTTTTTTTATTTGAAACATAAAACATGGCCACAATGTTTTTCCAAAGGAAGTTAGTTTGAAAACTGGAAACTACACTGTCTGTCCAGACAGCTAGCTAGATGGAATGTGTTGATAAGAAGAAATATATAATTGTTCTTACAAGCAGAAACACTTACAGGACAAATTCAGATGTGCTCTGTAGTCATTATTCAACTATCAATATGTTATGTGCTAGACAAGTACCTGTCAAATATACTTGATTCCTCTTTGATCAAATTCCTTTAAGTGAATAAATTATCTTTAAACTGTCATTCCAGCTCTGTTTTCTTCAATTTTGTGTTTAATAAGTTCTCAGGGTTTTTTTTGGTTTTCGTTGTTTTTTTTTGCTACAGACACTTAAAGAAATAAACACTTAAACATGAGGTGTAATTAATATAATCAATTTTATGGTATCTGCTTTATAAATCCACAGTGCATTTAAATATCAAAGGATAATGCATTCAAAGGATAATGCATTCTGCTTTAAAAACTAAGAAAGAATTTTTTCCTGTAAGTTTAAATTAAAATTTTTCTTTACAGAGGTACCACAGATATAAATTTCCTGAGACCACTAGTTATGAACCACTGAGAACTGTCACTCTGAACTCCTCAAGCACATAGTTAATATAATAATATTCTGTTGACTATCTATCAAACAAAGCTAACAAGCATGCACACCTTCATTGTAACTTGTCACGTATGAGCAAGTTCTACTGACTATTGTGAGACAGTTTAGGAGCTAAAGAATAAACATTTACTATTATTTTGTTGATACAGCATCCCTTTTGAATTATACTTGTAAACGATGGCTTAAACCACTCCAACTATAGTATCAAGAAAACCAAGACAAACAAACACAGAATAAATGCAAAAAGTTCTCCAATTTGGTATAACAAACACTTAGTAATATTTAAAATATTTGTCATCTCTATTTTTTATTACACTTCCATAATCCCTTAAAAAATCCTTGCATAATTCTTAAGGATTATAAAAGTACTACATTTAAAAACATAATCAAATTTTAAATAAATAAACCCCCCACAAAAGATAGAAGAGTTTTGCAAAGCAATCAGTAAGTATAGTTTCAATATGTAATATTCAGACCATTTTTAAAAAGCAAGTTCCAATATGGTTAAGTACTCCACTAATGTACAAAACCGAAAAAAACCCACAGCAATCTTGAAAGCACAGATCAACTACATAAACTAAGCTAAGAAGTGCATGCAATTCAAGAATATGGTTCATTACCATGGTTACAAGCTTTCAGAACAGGTCGCTGTGTGGTTGGGCTGAGATTTTGTGGTATGTCTGCAAAAGCAAGGAAACAATGGAAATAAAACACCTCTCTGAAAGCTACTGGAGTTTTGCAACATTACTAAGCAGAACCAATTAGAAGTCAGGTATTTCTAGGAATAAATGACAGTTATATAGCAGAGAAATAACTTGACTAACTTATGGGGCAAGACAACTTTTAATTCCCCCATACACCTATAAACCCTAAAAAGCTAAAGTACATGTGGCTGTATTGAAAAGTCTTGTCACAATGATCAGGCTATAATAAGTTCAGTACATTCATTTCCAGTGTTACTGTCACCAGCAACAGTAACATCCCTGAAACATCCCTGAAAACTGGCATTGCAAGAATGAATTAAACCTGACAGTATTTAAATTCTAGAGCACTGGACCCATAATGCTTTTAAGTTTCTCTGGAAAATAAAATCTAAGATAGACTATTCACCTTTAGACCTCGGTGTCCTTTTCCTTCGGTCTCGAAAAGCTGCACCTGATTGCAAGGCCTCCAACAGGCTATCCATCACTCCAGTCTCCTCACCTTCTGTAAAGGAGAGAGAAGGAACCCTCTGGGTTACCATAGCAATATTGAGCATAAAGAGTAATAACAATAAAAAGCAACAGTAACAGGTAGCAATGGTATTATAGAAAATATTTATTTCAAACTTTGACTGGTGTTTTAATATTGACAAACTGCTCTCTTGCAATTAATCACAACAGATTTGGTCTTCTATAGATTGAACTACGCCAAATTTTATTCCATTCATTTCACATTCTTCTTTCTCTATACCTGAGAGTCAAGCATAGTTTTAAGTGAAATGTCATTTCACTCGTATTTTCATTTCACTGACTTTATACAACTGCAAATAATCAGTCTGATGTCAGCTTTCAAGAGCTGTGCCTTAAATGATTTGCTACATTAGACAAAATATCATTTCAGTTATTGTTATAAAGAGTTGAAATTGTTTCTCAGCAGGAAGCTGAGTGAACAATATTGGACTGGATAGTATACAGTGATATCCATAGGTAGCTTTAATCAAAAGCCATTTTCTGCTCACATTTAATAACCTCTGGCCAATATTAAATAATTGATGTAGTTCAGGAAAATTCTACTCATCAAATTACACAAGCATCATGTGTAATAATACACACATCTATAATTATTCCCAAAAGAATTATGAATATTATTGTGAGATGGTAACCAAATGCAAGCATTAAACACCCTCTTTTTATTTCCTCAAATAAACACATCAGAAAATGTTAGCTTTTTGAACTTGTTACCTTGTTGTATGTATGCATGGGAGGACAAAGAACAGAACTCCAGGGATTGACTATATGATGAAAAATCTCCATAGTGAAATAAAGAATTACATAATAGAAATCTCATTATGCCCCACTGTGCAAAACTCCCTAAGTCAAGGAGTTGGCCACATCATATGATTCTGCAGTTATTGCTAATAGTGAATTATGCAAATCAGGATCTAACTACCTGGTATATACAACAAGATGCTGAGTAGAGAGGGACAATCCCTTTCCTAGTCCTGCCAGTCACACTATTTCTGATATAAACCATTGGCCTTCTTGGTCACCTGGGCAATACTGCTGGCTCATGTTCATCTGGCTGTTGATCAGCACTCCCATGTCCTTTTCTGATGGGCAACATTGCAGCCACTCTGCCCCCAGTCTGTAGCGCTGCATGGGGTTGTTGTGACCAAAGTGCAGGATCTGGCACTTGGGGTTATTGAACCTCATACAACTGGCCCCAGCCCATTGATCCAGCCTGCCCAGATCCTTCTGCAGAGCATTCCTACTCTCCAGCAGAACAACACTGTCGCCCAACTTAGTGTAATCTGCAAACTGACTGAGGGTGCACTCAATCCCTTCATCCAGATCATTCATTGATAAAGATAATAAACAGGACTGGCCCCAACACTGAGCCCTGGGAACACCACTAGTGCCCGGCCTGCAAATGGATGTAACTCTATTCACCACCACTCTTTGGGCTCAGGCATCCAGCCAGTTTTTTACCCAGAGAACAGTAACCCTTAGTTCTTCTCTTTTCTTTATACTCTGTACTACCAGACTAGTTTTCAACCTTACACAAAAGAGCCATACACGAAAAGTGAAAATGAGCAAATTTTTCATAATTTTGCCTAACATTTATATATCTGGCAGGTATAGAATAAACATGAAGGCTGAAATATAGTTTGGTTTTTTTCCTTATGCTTTGCGTTTGGTATAACATGCTTTATTAAGCTGAAGTTTGCCCTCTTATGACTAATGGACTATCACAGCTATTAGTATAGTTTGGAATGTACCTTACAAAAAAAAAAACCAACAACACTCAGATTGTCTTCAGCTTCCTATTTGTTTGTTTGGGGTGGGTTTTTTATTGTGGCGTTTTTTTTCTTGTTGGTTTGTTGGGGATTTTTCTGTTGGGTTTTTTTTAACTTTCCTTTTTCCATCTGATGTCATGCAATTCTCTAAAATACTAATGTCTGGAATGAAAACACTCAATGAATAGTTTCAAACCAAAGCGATGCTTTGATGAAATTTTGAGACCAAGCCATTAGCTACATTAAGGTACATGAATGCTGGAGGAAAGCTTATAAGCATTTTGGGTTATAGCAATTCAAAAAAGATTGAATAGTATCACAGTCCCCAAAATGATACCATTAATGTTTATGGAAAAGAGTTCCCAAGCTTTGTTTTAGGAAGGAGGAATAACAGAAGAAAATTTTCAATCCTATTTCAGTATGTCATCTCTTTCAAGCCTGTCCAAGACTACTATGGATTTCATAGTTGTTTTAAAAACTTTACTATCTCCAGTAGAAAAAGAAATCCTGGTGCATAATCTGCTATACCGTAAAAAGGCTCATCAAATAAATAAAAAAAAATATTTAAAATAATGGAAGAGAAATATTGCAAAACCACAACTTCTTGTAGCATAGCTGTAACATATTTATGGGTACTATCTGGTTTTCATACTTATCTGAAATATATTGTAGTCACAAAGTGGATTATAGATTAGTGCTTCCATTGACATGCAAAACAGTTCACAGAAGAAAAAATGAGTAGATTGAAACTTGAATTAAAAAACTCTGGTAGTTTTCCTGTATACATGGATGTATTGAAAAAAGCTAACCACTGCAAATAAAAGCATTCATAGTTAATACTCTTTGTACCCAAAACATGTAGAAAGCCTGTTTTTCAAACTGCTACAACTTCAGTAGGCTCCAAATTCTTTTTTTTGATGCCTGCATCAGCAGCTGATTTTGACACTTTCTATCAAGTTATGCAGTTAGCTATTAGTACCCATACTATAATATTGTCCAAGTTTATATGATAAGAAGATTAAGAAATGAAAGTCTACCATGAATATTTTAGAAATCTTTTAAATTGCCATGGAAAAGCTGCATACAACATTGCTGCAGTGATAGCATAAGAGTCACAAATATTGTTCGATATTGACACTTCCTATGGGATCTTTAAATCAGCTTTCACAAGCTGCTGCAGGCTGCTGTCACCAGTCCCAACTGGCTTCCTAATTAGTCAAGTGTATCAATCTTTTGACATCATAGAACTAGTAATTCTAGTTGTCTTGCAGATAGCTACATAGCCAACAGTAATTCCTTTGAGGAAATATACCCTTTTATGATTTAAATGATCTCTTTTCCTTCAACTGCAGAATGGGAGATTTAAATACTTTTTAATATCATACCTAATTAAACCCCATACAACTGTCTTTTAAATACCATCTAAGGGAGAAGTAAACTTCCCAAAGTAGATGGTAAGTTTTGCCCTTGACATTTCAGTGCCAAGTCAGATATAAACTATCTAATTTCATAATTACATCTTGAAAAATGTTAAGAACATTAAAGACCCTTCTCCTCTAGTGCACTGAGTATCATAAGCTTTACATGTACAACTATAATGTCTTATAATGATAGCAGCAGATATTGCAGTTAGTAATGACACCTGCATTTTATGTACTTCTTAAGAAACAAATTATATATACCATAATTCGAGGAGCATTAGTCCACTGACATGATAGAATCACAAATATCATTAGCAATATGATTTAAAAAAAAAAAAAAGAGTGCTGCAACAAGATAATTTTGAATGAAAAATTTTTCATTTACAGTTTCCCTGAACCTGTCCAATATAAACTAAAGCATCACACAACACTAGGACTCCAAAAGTTCGCTTTACTAGGAGAAAAACATAAAATAATATGTCTATTTCCTCTTTCACATAATCAAAGCTTTATTCAGCTACTCCTTTCACAAAAGAAAATACTGAGGCATTTCAGAAAAACCAAACCAGGGATTCTTTAACGTGGTTTCTGTTGATGTTGCCTACTCAATCTGTACACTTAAGAGATTTATCTACAAGAACTTTGACTATTATCTTCCACCAGCCTCTATTTCTGGCATTGCAATTACATGCAGCTTTTTGTTACATGGTAATGAAAAGGATCATCTCCTACAGACAGTCTCATCTGAAAATAAAACTGCACAATTTGGACAAATTAAAAAGAGACCTTACAGATTTCATAGCTGTAACAAAAGGAAAAGTTGCAAAACCCCAAGGGCTACTCCTGAAGTCATTGGGAGTAGCAAAGACTTCAATTATCTTTGTATCATTTTTGATGTAACTGTGTAGCGGCACTCAAGTTTTTATATAATTTAATAACAAACTTGGAGTGCTGAAGCTATCGGATTTGTTTTCCTTGTCTGAAGATTTAAGTCCTGATCTCTCAATTCAGCAAGTACCAGAATTAGTACTTTTTTATTCTTGTTTGCTAGAATACAAACTACTTTTTTTCCCTCTTCAGCTCAGGACAACATTCAGGTTGGATATACTGTATCCAGTATACCGAAGTGAAATGTAAGCCCTTCGCAGCCTTCTCCCAGACATTACATCATGTCTTCTGCATTAATGTACAAAAATTTCAGAGGCAAATGATTACCAAGCTTGGGACAATGATAGCAGAGATTTTTCCAGACTATTATTCACACAAGGCAGGAAAAAAAGAAAGATACATCTTTTACTTTTTTAATGTTGTATCTTTACTTTCAAGACATCATGGAAGTCCTTTATATTTGTTTGTATAAGGATTGATTTCAATTAGTACAGCCTACAATGCAATACTCAGCTGAAGATAGAAGATCTCCATCTGAGTAAAAACTGAAGGACCATTCTCTAAACAATGTCACATTAACCATGCTGTAATGTTGAATGGGTTAGGCTTCAGGAAGCAGAACAGCAGATCACAGAGAGGAAGATAATTCAATCCCTCAATGCAGTAGTGAGCTCCAATGTTTTGGATGTGGTTCCATCTTTTCAGTCAGTCTAACGCAGCCAGATTTTGTGAAGTATTCATAGTGCAGACATGTAACAACTTCTAGACCTTGCAGCCTTACATATGAATAGGGTAGGACACTTTCTGAAGTGTAAACATAAAAATACAAAGCAACCTTAATGTTTCAAGATGTTCAGCAATGACCACCTAAACTCAGACTCTTCACTTCAATGAAATTCAGATACAATTTTCCAAAGAAATTGTGGATGGGTGTTAAGGGCAACTTTGTTCAGAAAACGTACAGGATATATAGACTTCAACCTGAAGTTATTCTAAGGCTTTGAAGTTTTTCTGGTAAAGGCCATAGCACCAATCAGATAATTTTCCCTGACAGGAGTACATGACTGTCAGTTTGACTCTCAATAACAGTGCATGAACTAGATCCATGACTCAGAACACAGAGGTTCCTCTGACACTGATCAAATTTTGGAAGAACCTTGTTACATTACAGCAAGGAAAAGAAAAATTCCAATGTACAGATACAAAGCAGAAATAGTTGCCAAGCCTGCTGTGGATGGACTGGCTGAAAGGACAGCTCCTCTCAGATTTAAAAGTATTAAATCCAATTTCAGCAAAAAATATCACTATTTGCAGTGACTTCAAGCGAGAGACACATAATAGCCCTTCCCAGAAGCAAAACACATGTACATACCTCACATTTCACATCAACAGTTTAGTTCAGTATCAGAAGAGTTACATTTCTTACTTATGCCCAACACAAAGCAGAAAGCCTTTGACACTGCTTCAGAGCTCTAGGTAAATGTACTATAAAAAGGTAGGATTTCCCCTAACGACTGAGCACCCCATAAATCTAGCTGAGAAGAGTAGGTTTCATGCCATCTTGTTTGCTCTTGATAAATTGGTCCATTGTTGGGCCGTCATAAAGTGCTTTTAGGGTACAGAAACACGTAAACCTTGACTCCAAGCATGTGAATGAAAGTTTGCACCAACCTGAACACAGCTTAAAAGAAGTTAAATACAAACTAAAACTCCATTCTTTGTGAATTATGAAGGACAGCTGTCCCTTTCAAATCAGCTGTTGAAATTAAGGTTGGTACCTACATCAATTTAACTTCTGTAAGATAGCTCATACCACAGAAAGAAAAAGGTAAGCTGTGGTAACAGGTGGTTCCGTACCACAGAGATACAAACATACTTCAGTGATGCAAGATACCAATTTCTGCATCTCAGTTGAATCATAATTTCCCATTTAAGTAATGGGACCGAGAGTGAAATCATCTTAATATTGAGTTTTTTAATAAAAATGTATACGTTTCTGGTGTTCACTGTGAGTCTATAAATACCATTCTTTCTGTGACAATGGAAGAAAGTCACTATAAACTCACTTTCCACAGAGATTATTCAGGTTCATTTATATTGATGTCAGATCCAGTAAAAGACTGCCAGAGCAAGCATTTCTAAGAGAGATTGCAAAAAAGTTTTCATGATATAAACTGGAGTTATAGAAAAATAAACAGAATGCCAAGCCTTTGAAGTGATGCATCCCAGGACTTTAAACAGGGAATAATAGTTGTTACATCTTTCTTTGTGACCTGAACGATGGGATAGAGTGCACTCTAATCAGGTCTGTATATGATGCAAAATTCAAAGTAATGGCCGAGCCACCCGACAGTTGTGCTGCCATTCACAAGAACCTTTACAAATTGGAGGAATGGGCACACAGGCATCCTAATTAAATCCAATAAAAGACCTGCAAGTGGTGAGATGCAACCTCATACAGCAGCACAGTAGGAGCTAACAGGCTGGAAAGCACCTTCAAAAAAGATAATTGGAGATTCTGGTAGACAACTTATTGATCATGAGTCACTATTGTGTTTCTGTGGCAAGGACGACCAAAGAACAGCATTGCCAGCAGGTTAAGAGAGGTCATCCTTCCCCTCTACTCAGCACTGGTGAGACATGTCTGCAGTGCTGGGTCTGGGCTCCCCAGTACCAGGGAGACACGAACATATCCAAGCAAAGTCAAGGGCCATGAAGATGATCAAGGGATCAGAGCAGCCCTCATATGAAAACACACTGAGAGAACTGGGACTGTGCAGCCTATAAAAGAGAAGGCTCAGGGGATCTTAGCAACATATATAGAAATACCTGATGGGGGACTGGGTGGGGTGTAAAGATGACTGAGCCATCTTAGGGATGCCCAGAGACAGGATAGAAGGCAATGGGCACAAACTGATTACAGGAAATTGCATTCAAAAGTAAGATGATTTTTTTTTCTGTTGAGAGTGGTCAAACATTCTAACAGGCTACCCATCTACAATGGCTGCAATAATAAAGAGGTTACCTTTTCACTAAGTCCACAGAAACAGTAGGTAACAGTCTGAAAATGAAATTATTTTTTGCATACACACCTACTCTCTCACCACCTCAACAATACAGGATGTTCTAGTAATGCATTATATATTGCATTACCCGATAATGTTTTTTAAAAGCCAGACCAAAGACTCAATCTTTTTATAGCCCTTTTTCTAATCTCTAGGGATGCTGTGCCTTTTTAGTGGAAAAAAAATCCTGCTAAATTGAGCACAATGCTAAGTTTCTTCTAGTTATATTTAATCACTCATAAAGCAGACCAACCTTGTGCATTCTTATCTAAGGCTAAAATTTTATAGGACACCTGATAGCAAGAATGATCAAATACATAAAAAGTCAGTCAATATCTTTTACTATTAATGAACGATTTCCCTGTTTTCTTTACACATCAGAACTCCAATCACAGAATCACAGAATATGTTGAGTTGGAAGGTACCCACAAGAATCATCGAGTCCAACTCCTGGCCCTGCATAGGACCATCCCCAAGAGTCACACCATGTGCCTGAGAGTATTGTCCAAATGCTTCTTGAACTCTGGTAGGCTTGACGATGTTACCATTTCCCTGGGGAGCCTGTTCCAGTGCACCCAACCACCCTCTGGGTGAAGAACCATTTTCTAACAAACAGCCTAAACCTCCCCTGACACAACTTCAGGCCATTTCCTCAAGTCCTGTCACTGCTCACCATGGAGAAGACATCAGTGCCTGCCCCTCCTCTTCCCTTCACGAGGAAGTTGTGGACTGCCATGAGGTCTCCCCTCAGTCTTCTCTTCTCCAGGCTGAACACACCAAGTGACCTCAGTTGCTCCTCATACGGCTTTCCCTCAAGGCCCTTCGGCATCTTCACTGCCCTCCTTTGGACACTCTCTAACAGCCTAATATCTTTCTTATATTGTGATGACCAAAACTGCACACCAATGACACTGACAAAAATATGACCAATCTGCTTTCCATATTAGCCAAAAACTAGTATTTTCATTTGTTTTGTTTCACAGAAGGAAAAAATACAAACACCTATTATTGAGACGTATCAACTACAATTTCATTTAGAAAGCAGTCAGAACAACTTCAGTAGCATTCTTAATTGAATATAGCTTCTTAAAAGAATATATGTAGCTGAGCATAATACGTGTGTGTGTGTGTGTGTGTGTGTGTGAACATCTCTCTTGGTTACTGTGTGCCTCTCAAGGAGTTCATTTAGCACATTACTATTTCCATTCAAATTTATAAACAGCCAATAAATCAGAAAATACACACAGTGATCACTCATACTGACAGTTCTACTACAGAGATGAGGGGCTGAAAGAAACTTCCAAGTTATATGATTTCTCACTAGTGGAGTGATAAAGTTCTGACCAGATTATATGACTGAGCTTAGTCTGAGGAAAGCCTCTGGACAGCTTAAGGTAGGAAAGACCCTTTCTGATTAGGTAGCTATAAATGCACAAGAATACCCATGAAGATCAGACCTATGGTCCACCTAGCTGTGCATTTTGTGCTCTAGTAGCTGACAGCAACAATCTGTAAAAAGGACAGGATAAATATATAATGGCATTACTAGAACGGTCTCTTGGTCTCCAGCTGTTTATAATTCAAGACTTTGCAGTTGCATTTAATAGCTTTCAATGGATAGAAACTGCCAGAGAAATCAAGTAACTTTTGTCAGTAAGCTTCAGAGCAAGAATATTTTGGTATGCAGTAACAAGACTGTACTTCTGTACAACCACTGAGGTATTGCTGAGTGAAGATAAGTGTCACAGCGAACAGCATAGAAATAGAAGCAGCAGCAGACTCAGTTTGAAGGAAGAGTCAGAGACATGACCTTCCAATCAGCTAGCTTTCCCACAATTACAGAGGAGGTTCTTGGCTCTTTTACAACCTTGGACTGAGGAAAGTAAAAATAAAGCATATCCTCCAATGCTTTGGTAAGGATATTTATTCCTCCCTTCCTCTGCAACTTGAGAGAAGAAACTTTTGATGATACAGAAAAAAAGAGAGAATAAAAGCATCGCATAGCAGGAGTGAAAGTTTAAAGAGGACTCTGATGTCTACCTCCTTATGAAGGAGATGTGAGTTAGTATTTGGAGTAGGAAATGCCTACTCAACCCAAAACCTACTACCTGTATAAATGTTAGAGCTCTTAATCCCAAAGATGGCTCCAGAGATTGTAATTATTTTGCATGGTAATGCCATTTTAAGTTTGCAGCATAGTTTTCACACTTGTTTAGAAATTTTACTGCTACAGCATAAATGGCAAGCGTTATGAGAATCTTCATCTACAGACATTACTTTATTGACCCTTAATTTTTTCAACAGTTCTGTTTGTTCTGACTATTTTTCTCTCTCCCAAATACAACTGCTATTTATTTTTTCAGGGCTTTGTGTAAACCTGAGTTTCACAAACCCCCTCAGCTGCTATCTCCAAAGATTCCACTTCTAAGTAAAATTTTCAGAAAGAAAATAATTATTTCTTCTAAACAACTTGCTCTTTTGGAGCTACTACTTAGTACAAACTAATAGCAGCTGCTGCATTCTGATCCCATGGGTTGCAAATAACTGCATGAACCTCCATGTTTCAGAAAATTTAGCACATTTGACACGTTTTTAGAACATGACCTGTGACTATTAGTTTTTATATACATACAGATCAGTTCTAGCTTTTTGCATGAAAACCATCCATTTGCCTGAACAGATAGGGTTTTGATGTATCTCATCTTTTGCTGTGGCTTCTGTAGATGTATCACACATTATTTTTTTGGGGTTTTTTTGATCGAACATACCTGTATTTTATCATTCTCTGTAGCATTTTCAACTATGCATCTGACAATTATTCTTGAGGGAATATCTGTTGTCAGTAGTTAACCCAGATTTATACTTTACTGTCAAAACAATACAATTGAAGCTGAAAAATAACCTCCATACTTAGGGATGTATCAGGTGACATTTCCTTTCTGGTGTTTTCGTGGCCAATGTCTGTCACATTTCCTTCTTCACATGTAGGACTCTTTTTTTTTTTTTTAATGTAAACGGATATTATGCAAAATTAGATCTACTCCCCAAACTTGTCATGGGCTTACTATCAACTGTCTGCTAAGTATCATCATGAGTAAGTACTGAGCAGGCAACTCTGTAATGCCCCACAGTTCTTTGTGACCATTGTAATAATTTAACATAAGAAGAAGAAGTTACACTTCTCACAGTTACGGAACTGAGTTATTTCCCACTGGATCCATAATAAAAGTGACTCTTAAGAATAAATTCAAATAACAGAAAGTGACCTCAGGAACCCTCTTGGTAAAAAGGGTCCAATTTGAGGATAAGTGTAGGCAATCATGGAACAACAGGAAGGAGTATTCAGCACCTGGAAGGAACTGAGATGAGTGGAGCACTTGAAATTCCAAAAGGGTAAATTCCCAAGAGAAGAGAGCCCTTACAGAAAATGCTTGTTGGATAGTAATGTTATATACTTCGTCATATATATCATTATCAGATCTTTTGTCCCCTTTACGGTAAATTTAGTTGCATGAAACATATTCCTAAATGTGCAAAAGCTAGCAATACACCATTTTCCAAAACTTGTGTTTTTGCAGGAAAATAGCCCAGCAGATATTTTAAAACATGTTAGAAACTAATGATGTCATCTCAGTTGCAATGGAACATGAGCACATTTTTATAACCTGCATCATTTGCAGTCCTTCACTCCCCTTAGACTGAAGGAATATTATTGACAAGCATTGAATCTCCTATCCCACCTAGAAGAAATTAATAAAATAGAGGCCTTAAGAACTTGAGCTAAGCAGGGAAAGTAGGGTCTTTGGGGGTACTTACTAATATAAACAGGTTTGGGGATTTTTTAAATTTATTTCAAAGGCAAGCATTTTATCTGCTGGAATCTGAACTTTAATTACCTAATTACATGTACTATTTTTTTGCTTAAACTGTCAGTACTGGGATCCATGGTGTCCTTTTGTTTTGCAGAACTCTACAGAACTAATGAAAATATTCATATTGCACAATGCAGCAGATAGTAATAAAATAGTAAATATCTAAAGAACCAAAACTGAAAACACACTTAGCAAGTTTGTGAGACATGAATGTGAGGTTTCTTTCCAAAACCAGATAAACAATATAAAATCTCTGCAAACATAAATGCTGCAAAATTGACTGCAAATAAGGTCATAACTGTTTAAATATACTAAAAGATGTATTTAAAACCAGATGGTTGTGATAAAAGTGAAACCAAATAACACAACTGAAAACAAAGGAATAGTCTACATTGGAAATCAGATGTTTCATTTTGGCATTACTTAAGTGCTTTTGCATAAGAAAAGGGCAGTCTTTGTAAATAACCACTGATAAAAGTGGTTTACTTAAATAGTATTCAAAGTAAGACACAATGAAGATGCCACAATGATGGAGTTCTCAATTATATTACAATAAATTTAGCTGGTATTATCGCAGTTATAGAATTGTCTACACTGTGATAAGATCAAAATAATTGATAGGTGTGCTTTTTACTAAGAATCTGAACAGCACAAGAAAGTATGTATCTGAATGTTAATTGTACGCAGACAAGTGGCATTTACATAAAGATCCCCTTCCGCTGGCTATTTACCTTTAGAAGGACAGTGTGTGATTGTTTGATCTGGATTCACAAAAGCAAGTAAAGCAATCTTACTGACAAAGCATCTCATGATGAATATCATTTTGCAATCTGGAGAATATTTAGAGGACAGGTTTTATTACCATAAATTTCAAAATACCAAGTATCATTCACTACTTAGTCAAAATGCTTACTGATTCCACATATTTTTAAGTTAGGATGGAGGTGAAAGGAAAATATGAAGCTGATATTTTTACTATGTCAACTAAAGACACAGCTTTTTTTATCAGTGAACTATTTGAGCTATGATCATTAGGACATGTAGGTGTTGCTAAATGTAAAGTAGAGATAGAGGATTTTAGCAAACTACAATTTAGAGGTATGTAAATCTGACATCGGTTTCAGGTCCAAATCTCAAAAAAAATTTGCAAGAGAGCAAGTAAAATGATTCCATATAATAGCAAAAATCTATGGTCTTATTAGCAGAAGTCCTAATTTATATTGCAAAATGTTAAGGTTTTTCTAAAACATGCTGTACTGCATATTCATAAAAAACTACACATCTGACAAACTACAAAATTTTGATATATTTATATCTTAAATATTAAAGAATTGAACTTAAAACTTTATGAAGACTTATCACAAAGTACACATATTTATCTAGTGTTAGAAAATGATTACATCAACGTCAAACTCGGTGTAACAGTATTTCAAAGGCAGCCTGATGCAGAGGTATGGATGATAGAGCATAAGCTATGATCTAGATGACTCAGTTGTCAACCTATGTATAAAAGGCACAACATAGGTTAAGAAAGACTACTATCATTTGTCAGAAGGCCAGTATATTGTAGGACCACCTCACATTTGAAGTAAATGTCAGTTACTACTAATGAAATTATTGTTTTCAACCTGAAGAAATTAGTTTAAGCTAAAACTCAGGAGATACCTTAAACCCAGATCCATTTTCTTTTTGGGTTAATAAAATATTTTTAATGTCAGTCACACCTGGTTTAACACAGTCCTAACATGCTATATGCAACTTATAATATGCAAGTCAGATATTGTGTATATTTTAATAAAATTTATATTTTGTTACATATTTCCTTAAGTTGGAGGTTTCCCTGACAGTGGCAGGGTGGTTAGGACTAGATGATCCCTAAGGTCCATTCCAACCCCTTAACATTCTATGATTCTATATTAAGTTTTTGTAAATGCAAAAAAAGTCAGCAATAACCCCCAAATAACTAAAAACTTTTGCAGTATTATGTAGGTCACTTTTATGCAAAGAAATGAATCCCAGTTTTCTCCGCCTTGTGCAGCGAAAGGTCGCACCATAGGCAACAAACCCCTGCTCTTCAAATAGCTTCTAAAACAGATAAAAGATGAAGAAACCCAAAGAAAATAAATTCAAGAATGAAGCAGAATCTAGGACAGGTTAAATGTCTGTGTTGTACATGAGACCAGTGGTTAACAAAACAAGTTTGGGATGATGATACAAATCTTGTTTAAGCACTACATAGCAGCTCAGGACTTGAAAGTTATTGAGTAACTTCTGAAAGCAGAAGCTCCAGAGTCATGAAGTAGTCACTAATGGCTAATTAATGGTCACCGAAAAAAAAGCACAACCTCAAGCACTGTGAAAAAAAGATTGCTTTTCCATTAAGAAAAGAAGCAGCAGCTAAGCAAGAGAAAATCAAAGGCACTGCTGTGGCTTGAGGAATTAACACTCCCTGAAGCATTTTGCATCTTGTCATCTAGGGATAGACAACAGGATTGTGAACTATCTAGAAACGAAACCATTTTGTAAAAGAATAAGATCCCAAACTATATGTGGGGAAGGAAAGCAAAGATGGTAGAGTAGAAAAAATATATCTGCTTCAGTTCTGGCTTCCTTTGCAGAAGACCTCTCAAATTTCACTATGTCATCCTGTCAGCTAGGACCATCACTGGTAGCCATCACTGCCAACACTACAGTATCAACTCCATGGGATTTTATATCCACATTAAATTTAGGACATAGATGTTCAGGCTTTGACTACGTAGTGGTACTGATTGATTGAATGATAGCAAGAACTAATTATAGTGATAATGACAAATAATGCACAAGAGTAAGATAATAGCAAAACTAGTGCTGTTAATGACTTTCAGTCAGTCCAGTAAAGTGTGGTTGGGTTATTCTTGGATTATTATTTTAGCTGTTTGATTTTTTGTTGTTGCTGCTGATTCTTGGGGTATTTTAAAAAAAGAGAGAAACAGTTAAACTCCAAAGTAGTACACAGCACAGTGATACACAGCCACTCCTAACTTTCAGGTCACTTTCAGTTAAATGTCATGTTACTGAAAAAAAAAAAAAGAGTTGAGATGTAGAGTACACTATGATCTGTCCACTGAGAAAAAAAATATTGAAGACCATTTAGCATATATAATCTAATCTTTTCTCTTCTTCCAAGTATGCAACTGTTCGAAACCCAGAAAATAACTTCTGGGATGGTAACATCAGTGAGTTTTCAGCTACTTTATTCAAGCAATACTTGAAATAATGTTTCTACAGATCCAACATCTGATCCAGTCACCAGGTAAAGAAATAATATGTAGCAAAAACCAGTTACTCCACAGTCATACTCTAGGTAAGAGTTTTTGGTATTTTGACAGAGGGAGGACCTGGTTATGAATTTTTTAGCAGGTCAGATATAAACATTTTGTGACTGATTTACAGATTTTTAATGAGAAAAAAACCTTTCCTTGACCTAGTTATAGCTAGGAAAAAAAGGGAGGGGGGGAATTTTTTTGATTGTCTATGTTACTCCAAAGAATCATAGCAACCTGCCTCTTCAATTAAATACTGTAAATACAGTTCTGGTAAGGTTGTCAAAATAATAATAATAATTATTAAAAAAACAATCCCACTTTTCATGCTGTTGTTGCTGTCCTTCCTGACAAACAAATCTACCACACGTGCTTTCCGCTGCCACAATTTGCCACAGTTTTCTAATAGACTTTTAAAAATGTGTTGCAAATAGGTACAAGAAACCTTACAACTTATCAGTAGCCAGTTTAGTGAATATCAGACTCGAGGCATTTATAGCTTGAGGTGATCCTAACATCATCTTTTACTCTGATGTTCAGATCAGTCATTCCAGACTGAACTTTAAGCGGCTGCTCACAAGATCAAGAAACCTCTTTCTGTACTGTGTCAGGGACCTGAGTCATGTCTGAGGCCCTGCCATGTCTGTGGTTGTGCTCATCGATATGGCATGGGAAAATACTGTATAGTTTCACCGTTGGGAACCGAACCTTGGAAGGAAGAACAAAAGATTAGGTTAACTGGTGGAAACTTGACATTTAGAAGAAGAAACAACAGAGCCGTTGTTGGCACAGAGTTGGTGTCATGAGCCATTGTGGTCTTGGTTTGCGCGCTGGCCACACGTGAGCCGATGTCACAACTGGAAAATTCCACTCCTGTGAGGGGGATATAAGAGATGGTTCTGGGTTGGACAGGTGAGATGGACACGATTTTGATCCAGGGGACACCCTGAAAGTGCATGGCCTGCCTGCCCCTCCCGTCGAGCACCATGCTCCATCTCCTCCTGCTCAGCGGCTTTTCAGAAATCCAGGGGTCAGTGTATATTAATTGCTATTGTGAGTAATAGAATAAAGTTGCTTTGCTCATACACTTCGTGTCTCAGTGTTTGTGATTTTGGGAATCCTCATGAACCTAGAATATGTACACTTACATGATTTAATAAAAAACCCTAGCTACTTAAAGACAAGATGACAAGTACTTAGCTCCCTGGCACATTAGCTGAAGTGGTAAGGTTCACTACCAGAAGCCTACATATACACGTGAGTATGTGATGCAGAAGTGTCTAACACTGGCACCGGTATTCTGGAAAGCCTGAACATCACATTATGAAGAACAGGACTTGGGGTAGCTTTAACTTTCACTGAAAGACTATCAATTTTCCACGCAAAGCGCTATCAGTCATACATACAACATGTCTGAGAGAAATCTCTTTTGAAACACTGCCAACTGTGCATGAATGCAGATACCAGTTTTACCCTTTCCTAGTCTTTTGCAGATGTCCTCTGTCTTCTGTTAGCTTTGAAAAGATTGTCACTGGTGGTCTTCTGATTGGGTCTTGAATTGTACTTCTAAAGAATTAGAAATTCTGTGTTCAGAGAGCAGTTGCCTGATCTCCCACCTTAAGAGAAAGGTCTAGTCTCACACCTCAAGATATGGATAGTCTTACAAAAATAAATCAAAGATTTTTGGTCTGAAACATCTCTGAAACTAAACAGACCTACTCTGGCTATTAGTGAAAAGTGGAAGAGACAGATAATCATTTATGCCAAAGGTGCCAACCAGGGCTTGAGT
This sequence comes from Neopelma chrysocephalum, assembly GCF_003984885.1. Lineage (NCBI taxonomy): Eukaryota > Metazoa > Chordata > Aves > Passeriformes > Pipridae > Neopelma > Neopelma chrysocephalum. The sequence continues at coordinate 2,534,779 of NW_020897694.1, read as the reverse complement.
AGGGAACTGTTTAACAAGATCTGTTCAGAAAAAAAAAAGAGTAGCTCATGGTAATTTATACAGTAAGACATGTATCATTCTGAAGGATTACAGAAGCTCAGTCTGGGATAAAATACAGAAGTATAGAGGATCATCAGGCATTTTTTTTAGTAACAGAGTTCTCACAGTATCTGCCACCTCTTTAAATACAAAAGACAGTATAGCATGAGACTTTAAAAATGCATGGCTGAGGAGTTTTTTTGAGGTGTTTCAATAGGGACCTGTTGAAATAACAATTGACATACTCAAAGAAAAATACAAAGTACTTTAGGAAGGGCTTATTCTCATAAAAGAACAAAAACGTGTATGCAACCTTAGTTAAAGAAAATGGCTTTGTAATTTTGAAAATGTCTTTTCTCAGGTAAAAAAGGATTCTGAGCATAACTGAACTTATGCTTAGTCACACAAGGTTCAATATATTCCAACAGAAAAATAAAAGGCAGCATTATAAAATAACTTGAGAAAAACTGGTAATTAGGAAAGCTCATTAACAATATAAAATCTAAGAACTTCTTTGCTGAAAACTTTAACCAGTGAAAAATCATTCATCTATTCTGTTTTTTCTCAAAGCATATTCAGATAATGAAAAAATAGCAGATTTATTTCCAGTAAAATGCTTGGTAAAATGTATTCTCTACATCACTTACCCGTTTTCATTTCTAACAAGTGCTTTTTCTTTTGTTGCCTCTCTTGTTTTTTCTTTTTCTGCCTTCTCCTTAGCTATTTTAGCACGTCTCTGTTTTTCTTCTGCTTCCCTTCTTCTCATATTTTCCTTTACTGCTTGCTATGAAAAAAAGTAATATAGAGTTCCATGAAAACTGAAGTCTTAGCAAAAACAAAGCTGAACCTTAAAGAAAAAAAACTTTCAAATCTCATCTCCTAACTAATCTTAATTTATCAAACCAAATAAATATTTTACATTCCATGTTTAGTACATTTTATTCAGAAGAGTAAGAAATTCAGAATAAATATATTAAAAGCATACTAATAGTCCCAAATAAGGATTATTTGGCAAGAAACACATCTTAAGAATACACATGTAGGAAGAACTCAAAACATCTAAAGCACTTTGTTTTACAAAATTGTAAGTAGTTATTATTTGTGTTTCTAGAATAGTTTCAACACTTATTCTTTCCCATGCAGCCAATAGACCAAGCAAAAGAAGGCTGTCTGGGTGATAGTGTTGCATTTTTCTTATTCTTATCTACATATGCATTAATTCACTGGGTTTATAAGTTCTTGTCCTCTGGATAATATCCGTGCAATATTGTTTATTTTGAATTATAAATAAGGACTCCAAAACTTCCAATGAAGCCAAAAGAGAACTATGAGTTTCAAAGTTTTTAAATCATAATTTTGCATATTCAGACATTAAGCAAAAGAACTGTGTCACATTGAATACATTTTTAACAAAAGTATTTTTGGATTATGTTTTCATTCTTTCAGAGTTAGCTATGTACATTGGTAAATTCTCAGTGCTTTAAGAATTTACATTTGCATTATATGTAAAGTGCACCTATTCTCATTGTAGAAAGTTTCTTTTTTCAGAACGCAGTTACACAGAATCCCATCCTTCACAATGTAGCAAAGTGGCCCCACCTACAAAATGGCTAGCATCTTCACAAGGTCTGAGGCACATGCTGCATGTCTGCAGGGATAATTAATGTCTCATGTTGTTTTTAGCAGGAAAACATCCAGACTGCACTCAGAAAAAAAATACTAGAGAATGGACTGAAGATTATTATATAGCACAGATGAATGTGGATTACAGCAGTATTTCCAGGGGCACTGTAGCGTTACTGTAATACATAGTGACCATAAGAAGGGGAAAGAAAAATATCAAATAGAACTTGTGAAGAAATACTTATCTTGGATAACTGAAGGAGAATAAACTTTCCATCATGAAAAAAATGACAATGAAATGGACTTTTTTACACAAAGCAAAACTGTACGTTCACACAGTCTTCTCCAAAGTAATCTCTAACAAATTTCTTGATACAGGGGGAGGAGGGAAGAAGCCTAATACAAAATGCTAAATTTTTTGATTGAATTATTTTTAACAAATTCTTTGCCGATTTTCAGACTAGGCATTCTGTAGAATAAACTACTGGGTAAAACTCAAATGGGTCTTGAGCACAAGTAAATACTGGGAGAAATTACATACTTTCCTGACAGAGTGGCCAAGGAAATTTCTCCTTTGTGTCTACTTTTTCCCTCAAATTAATAAAGGTAGCTATGAAACTCAAGTCTATGGCTCCAGATTTAAACATGCTTTTTTAAAAACTTTCAAAATATTTTCATTAATTAAGAATAAAAAAAAAATAATTATAAGTAGTATATTTACTTTATGTAAATCATCAACTTCGTATGACAACAAGGATGACTGAACTTCAGTTTCCCACACCTACTGGTGATAAGTAGCCTTTTAGTTTTGGACTTTTTAATAAATCAACAATTTTTTAGCACTAAATTTACAAGTCTTTGAACTAAATTTTCTACGATAACAACCACCTTTAGCTTCTGTTGGTAACCAAGATCAATACTAAACAATCCTGCAAATCAGACTTCAGGTGTCTCATGCTAGGCATCTCAAAAATCTTTTCTGGAAAGTCTCAAAACTGAGCAGCTACTCAATATTTTGTTTGGTGTCATTGAATGATAAGGGTTTGCATGCCTTATCTACACATCTTTTTCATATACCCTTCAAACTGTGCTCTGCAAGACAGAATTATTAATTTTCCTCAAGGTTTCTTCTATCATGCTCATAAATAATACCTAACTGTTTTGAAGCCCTAATTAATCTATTTTTATAACACTGCTGTGAAGCAGAGGTTAATATCAGTGGTATTTTACAGACATAGAGAAGAAATATGGGAAAATTACTGTAAAGCACAACCACTCCCTTAGAGCCTCCATCTCAACACGAATCTAAGCAGTTTGAATTCTCATTCTACAATATTTACATGGAAGGTGTGGTTTAAACATCAGAAGTTAAAGTAATATAACTATTTTGTAATATTTAATAATTTTGAAATCAGACTATTGAGCTTCATATTAGGCATTGATCAAGTTAGGAAAACATAATCAATGCCCCTGTTGAAAAATCTGGCATATGTAATTTGTCAAGAAAAATTTTTTCTCATTGAAGATTGTGCTTTGTAGGTTTTTAGTTGCTAAACTCTGAAGCAGAAGAGACTTAGTAATCTTTGCATTCTCCAAATGTTTGCTAAATATGGGTTCCAGTTTAAGTCCGGTCCTCAAAATAAATGGACATATGAATTTCAAACTGTTTCTCAGTATTTATGAAGAAGTAATTTTCCCTATCTATATCTTCAGACATGTCTGAAATCCCAACCAACCAAGTAAAACCAAAAAAGATGGGGAAAGATGAAAGCAATTTAAGTGTGTTGTAACGATAAGCATCAGCCTGCCATGAGGAGTAGGTGGTAAAATGACTAAGTGAATCTTTCTACAGATCAATAGGCATTCATTGGATCACTCTTCCGGATTTTGTCACAAAACTCATGCTCATATAACATAGCTGCAGGAGTGTAGTCAGTAAGTTAAGCTATGTAATTATAAGTAGCCAGATGTGACACAAACTACTTATTATCCAAATTCATATACAATTACATAAGGTTACAAGAAATAACTTCTAAGAAAGATTAGGCATAAAATAAACATTGTACCATGAACATGGTCCTGAAGTTGTTTAAGTCTGTTAAAAACTCCTCCACCGAAACTTTCTTCGGATCAATGGCATAATATCTCATCACGTTCTGATAGAGTTTTTCCATGTTCTCATGCATCCGTGAAAGTTTCTGAAAATCTTCTTTGGCATGAACTAGAAAGCTGTACACTGCTGTTAAGGCTGCAAGAATACTCGGTGAATCCAGTCAAACACACGGCTTTTACTTAACGTTGATTTGTATGTCATACACATTTTTTATTTCATCAAATGAAGACCAAAAGAATTCCTTCCATGTCATATATGCTTTCTAGTATTTACTGTGTATATTAGGTCTATGAATAAATTCAGGGACTTACACCAAAATATCTCAACCAGTTTAAATTTAAAGATTATTCCATTACCATATAATTTCATGTGAAACAACATGAAATGTATGGAACTAATCTAACTTCAAGCACTTACATAGTTTACTTAGTATCACTGTCTCCTTATTGAAGCTAAAAGCTTAGGTGTATAAATTTCAATTTACATGGAATTTAGGTACAGATACCAATAATTAATCTGAATGCTTTATCAAGAAATAGTATAGTTCCTACTAAAATTAGAGTAAAAATAGAAATATTGATAAACAGTATTAGCAGTAAAAACCATGAAAGATAAAGAACTTCATCCTAACAACAATGCATTTATTTCTGTTCCTGATGGCTGCATCAGGTATTTATGCTTTTTCTAAGGCTATTTGCAACGTCAATACAACATAATTAAATTAGAGGTGAAAATAATAATACTACATCTACAAAAGATAGACAATTTATAAATAGCATCAAAATACTGCACAAATTAAATAAAAAAACTATGTTTATTCAGGAAATCTGATAATGTAGTTTGCCAAAGAAGCTCAAAGATGAAATATTCTACATGGTCATTTCCCTATGTAGGACAACTTCATGAAGTGTTTACTTTAATGGAATGGTAGCTAAACAAATATTTATGTTCTATTATTTTCCTGCTGTAGTAAAGACTCCAAAAGACAATAAATGGCAATTTTACCTTTACTCTCAATTGCCCGCCTCAACTATTGCAAAAGAGAATTTACTGTATTTGTACACTTTCTACTACAGATTAAAAGCACTATAGTCACTTTATGTAGCACAGGATTTTTAATCATTAAAATCTAGACCAATAGAACAGGGCAGGACCTGGCACTTCATCTTACTGAACCTAATACCGTTGGCCTCAGCCCATTGATCCAGTCTGATTAGATCCCTCTGCAGAACCTTCCTACCCCTCCAGATCAACAGCAGATCAACACTCCCACCCAATTTGGTGTCGCCTGCGATCTGACTGAGGGTGCACTTGATCCCCTCGTTCATATCATCAATGAAGATATTGAACTGGACTGGCCTCAATATTGGGCCATAACAATTTACTGCTGGGTGGTAACTGTTTCACTCTTGAGTTTTTTTGCAATGCACTCCTGTCTCATCTTTGTTTAGAGGCTGAATCCCATTTGAATTTCACTATTAAATGTCCTTCTCGTTTGTTAAGGTTGCTTTTAAAATATCAAGTAAGAAGTTCATAGGGGATTTTTTATGATTTAGAATCCATGCCAGAAAGTCACACAATAACGTTCTCATATACATGCAGGAAAGGAGAAATAATGCACTTTCACAACATTCTAATTGGTCACTACGATGGCTATTAGCTGGGTCTGTAAGGGCACAACAGCCTCCATTACGACAGTCTTGTAAAAAAGGACTAACTAAAGTCAAGATTTAAATGATTTAAGAAGATACATCTTCCGTCACTCCTCAACCAGTTAATTTCAGACTTTCTCCGACAAGGCTCTTTTGCCAGTATAAGCTTCTTTCCATGCTTCTACTGACTCCACAAGATGCAGCTTGTAAGGAGCTTCAGACTGCCTGTGCTGACTAGCTAGCAACAGCTCAAAGAGTGCTGATGCTATGAGCCCACTTTTCTTCTGCATCAATTTGAATCTCTCTTCTTTACTTGGCTCCCAAAATGAGAATAGCACAGCACACAGAAAACTACTCTTTAGACTTGATATTCTTAAAAATTATTAAGACTCTTAAAAAGCTGGTGAGACAGCAAGGAAAGTTGATGAGAAGTTAGTCTACAACTGCTGCCCAACTATTAAATAAAAAAGGATTATGAGAAACAAGTCATGACAAAACATAGGTTAGGACCATCAAAAGAAATGTCAGCAGTTCACAAAAACACCAGCAAATCAAAACAACAAAAACAGCGTGAAACTAGAAAAAAAGGATTTCTACATCTGTTTTACTTTTGATCCGACAAATTTAGGATACTTATTTTTTGTGATTCTTAGATTATTAACAGAACTTATGGAAAGCTATACAGGTGTTTTGCAGTTACAAGGCTGCTTATTTCTGCAGATTGGAAGGATAAAGGGAAATCAGATAAATGTGTTTTGTTGTAACTATGTATAAGTGCCAAATATCAAACTTTCCAATAACTTCCTTCCATTTTCTAGGAAGAAGGAAAAAAACCTAAAATTATCAGTAAAATATACACTTCATCTTGTAAATGCCAGAGAATGTCCTGAAAAGAACACTTGGGGAGTGGGGGAGGTGAGAGACAAAATTTCTGTTACATTCTTCAAGACACAGCTGAAGTTACAGCTATGTTAACAGAGTCCATATAAGCTGGATAGTTTATACTGTTAAAAGTGATTCTCCTTGAATCTTTGATGCACAATTTTAAACACAAAATACGGCACTCTGGAAAGATGTTTTACTATCTACTATTTCAATGCTAGACATGATGAATCCTGAGATTTTTATTTTCCATCTGGTGCATTATGGGATATCCCTAAGCTCTTGGCATTCTACTGAGACTGTGCTTCAATTTAGGTATCTTTAATAACTCCTCTTCCTTTTCTCCTTAAATATGGCTTTTGTTAGCCAGCCCTAGCTAAACTAGAGACAACAGGGAATACTACTGAGTACAGCAATCCCAACTGTAATTATTATGAACAGGTTGATATATATGCATTATCAACTACACAATTCATTGGTTTTGGATGAATGAAGACAGCAGTACAGCCGAGCTGCAACACAGGTGGGAAGAAAAGGAAATCAAGAAGTTTGGTATTTGTTAACTTTTTCTGAAGTGGCTTCACTTCATGGACTGCGTTTTTGGACTCATGGGACTACAGATCATTCTGCTAATTAATGGAACAGGAAAGCAATGCAGGGCTGAGACAAGTAATATCTGTGGCAAAATTTCTAACACCCGTATGTTTGGTCTTGCATATTCTGACAGACCTTTTCATAGTGAACTGCTTGTCTGAAGTTTATACTCATTTTAATACATTATGGTATTTAAAATACTAATTTAGTGCAGCATGTCAAGCCAAGTAAAAGCAGCTGTTACCCTAGAAGAGATAATGATGTTATCTCCACCGTATATTTCCTTAAAAGACCCTAATATTCACCACTTGTGATATTTTCACAAACTAACCTACATATTAAGTCTAGACAATTGAAAAAGGAATACTGTTCTGCATACGAACAAAAAGATTAGCAGGTGCATAGATGCTGTATATATTTTAGCAGAATCTTCAAAGGGAACTGAGACTGCCACTACACTAGACAACAACAGCCTCCATAAAAACGTGGCAAACCTTTTGAAGACATGCTCAAAAAGACTTCGAGGTCCCTTCAAAACATTTCAACAAATTATTTCCTACTAAGAGCAAGGGGTGTGAATGCAGTAGGTCTCTGTTAAGGATTTCCCACATTTTGGGAAAACAGTTGCAATTGTCTGAAAAATACATGTTAGAGACACTTCTTTTTATATACATATACCAAGGTTCAACAGAAAAATCCTGTATCTGAATATAATAGTTCAAGAAACACTTAGAAATGTTTAGAGTACTTGTTCAATAATACCTTTTCTTTGATTCATTCCTACTTACCTCTATGTTATAATACTAAAACAAATTGGCAGGTATTTGTATCACACAAATCTGCTGCACCCAGTGTTTGCATCCCATATGTTACAAGCAAAACCAGTGTCAGCTGTAATACATGTGTGAAGTCCAGACCAGATACTAAAGACCCCTACATAAGAATTATATACTTAAATTAAATTTACACAGTTAAGATCTTGTCCCTCCTCCAAAGTGCAACACACAACCTTTTTTTACCTGAAGAGCTCAGGTCCTGTAATCTTCCAAAGTCCTTAGGATGCAAGGACATCTTACAGACTTCAGTTTGATTATGTTGCACAGGGGGAATTTCAAACTATGAGGTCAATTAAGTAACCGACAGTTTGGGAGCAGCAAGTAGTCTCTTCGTTGCAGTGAAATGGGTTTCTTGACTCAGGTTAAGTGCTGTTCCTTCCTTCCCTTTTTGCAATGTCAACAAATCAAATTAAATGTCAAGGAAAGAGGAACAGAGAATTGACCAAAAGAAAAGACTTTGTTCCTAGCTGAAAGGCAGCAAGTAATCAACTTATTGTCTCTCAAGAATTAGTTTCATAAGTTTCTGTAAAAAACACCATCAACTACCTTCATTGATAGGCTCAAAGTTGTCTGGAGTTTCTCAGCTGCTACTTGGAAAAGTCAGAAGATGTGAGTTGTACTGATAAAGAGCATGTTGACTAAATAATTTAATTAAACTTTTAATACACAATTTAAATACTCTCCATAAACCCACTAAATTTTTATTTTTAACGTACAAGTGTATTTTGTTCACTGTGCTTTTTATGGAACATTTCACTTGATGGATTTAATACGCTAGATCAATATCAATTCAATATTCTTTGACTCTCTTAATTAAAGGAAACAGAAGAATTGTGATAATAACTATTATTTCTTTTCAGTTAGCATACGTACGATGGCTGACAAATTAACACAATCTAATATATAGGAGAAAAATTCATAATTACAGACTTTGTCAATAAAAGAGTGCACCAACTGTGCATACGTCTGACTTCCTAAAGAAACAGGAATGCTAATCAGTTCATTAGGGGGCTTTGGGTTGTGATATTTAGCGACAGGATGTAATAGCCTGCTTGTCCATGGAGCTTAATTATATTCAGGATGAAAAATTATTTCCAACAAAGCACCATCCTTTCTTTTTCAGATTTCCTGCTGGTTTCTTTTCATGAGCTTCATGCTTTTCAAGACATCAGCACCACTCAGCTTTCCTTGTCATAGGAATAAAAGTAAAGACAGGTCCAGGTTTCATCATGCTGTGCAGGATTATCTAACCTTTACATCAAACCTTTTCTGCTTCGTAATTTATTGAAGTTCCTGTTTTTCTAAAAGTGAGCTTCTTTAATTAGTGTGTTCATAGACATGACTAGAAACCATATGCAACTTTGCTCTTTTGAAATTACTGCCTGTCTGCTGGGTCAGGTAGTAGGAGAGGGCGAACTATTTCTGTTCATAATATTTACTGTTCAAAATATTGTATTTGAATAGTCTAATACAATGACATATGTAGTATGGTTGGTGTAAGGACTTAAAGAACACGGTTGCTTCTCTCAAACACTGTTCAGGCCACAGAAGGACTTTGCCATGAGATAAGCACAGAAGGGAGTGACAGGATGTTACTGACTCCAGGCCTAGTGGAGGCAAGATCTGGTTGGCACATCCTGGGTAATACATCCAGACAAAAATTCCCACTATGGCAAACTGCGTAAAGAAGCAACTGCTTGTACGCATATCACCAGTTAAACAAAGATCACCTCAAGTTATGGGACAGATGGCATCTGCAACCACCAAAGCCTCCTCCCATCCCCCGAACATGCCTCTGTGGATACCGGAAACTTGGACTGTAAGTTAAACCACTGTAACAGGAACCTGAGATAAGATAATGGTGGTAGTATTGTCCAGGTGTTATCTCAGACCTAGGGTGAGATTAACAAAGCTGGGGAAGAAGAATGTATCACTGATAATGGACACAAAAAATGCACGATTTATGGCCCACAAGAAAGTCAGCTCAGCAACTGTGCTGAAATCAACTCCGACTGGGTAATTCTGGCAGGGGGAGATCACAACCCACCAACTCAAGAAACCCACCGACTCAAAAGAAGAAAAAGACTGAGCATGAGGCTAACTAGTGTTAGAAGTGAGGGAATAATTTAACCAATAGAATAAGAGAACTATGTAGCCAAGGAGCATTAATTCCTTTGTTTGCTAAAATGTATAAATAGTGAAAAGTTTTGAAAGACCTTGGGACCCCCACCACTGAGAAGCCCAGGGTGAAGAACCACCAGTGGGACACAACTGGATCCATGGGAGTTGACTATCCTCTGCCTAATCTCTCTCTCTCTCACTATTTCTCCCCTCTCTCTTCCATTTCTCTCTATCTCTCTACCTCACATTTACTGTTAAATGAAATCTGTATTACAGACTTTAGCATATGGTCTTGTTTGCACCTTAATTCGAGCAGAGGTATCTCCTACTAATCAAATTTTAACAGTAGGTTTTACCTGTACTGGTTTCTTATAAGTAAGACCAAATATTCATCTTGCCTGTTTCTGACAGCAGTCAATACCCAATGATTAGGGAAAAAAAGAAGAAAACTTGGCAATTATAGCATTATAATTCAACTGATGTACTATTCAGTTTCCAGCAGTCTCCATGTTAGTGATTCTTCTAAGCTAAAGCTACTGCTGGAGTATTCTGCTTAACAGCTTCTGATGTACAATCTTTAGCCAACTATCAAAGCCTGAGATGAAATTCATTCACATTTTCAGCCTATACAACATCCTAAAAGTAAATTCTACAGTTTAATTGCCTGTTGTGCAAGAAAACATTTCTATTACTATGTTTTAACCTGCTGAACAGTATTTTACATGGGATGAACCCTGGTTCTTTATAAGATACAATTAATATCTTCAGATATTAATATATTCAGAACTTTCCTTCTGTATGGAATACAAAATTACAAGTACTTACTGTATTTACTGTATTTTCTTAACTTTTTTGATTTTCCACCTTGAGAGTTTTAATCTATTGAAACGCATTATGCAGAAACTATTGCCAACTGCTGCTCATTGCGACCATTCACTGCCACATCAGCAGGTATACAACATACTTTTTGAGATGGGGTGATGGAAGAACTGATGATGTAAGAATATTGTTGATTTTTATACAGTCTTAAAATGTTTTCTGCTTGCTCTTAACTGTAATTGTCGCCAATTGTTCCAATATAGCGTTTTCCCTCCAGAGCTATTACTCTGTAATCACTGAAGTTTACTTGTTGCTTTGTCAGCATCTGTCAGTATCTGCCTTTGACATGAGGATTTTTTTAAAGATATTAATACAGAAAAAAAATCCACCTTTTACTTAAGAAATTTCTTTACTTGATTCAGTTATGCTCTATTGACTTCCTACCTTTAACTGCATGATATAATAGACCTGCAAGGGATGGTTTCTCTTTGTAAAACACTGTCCCCCATCATATTTTATCTCCAAAAAATATGTTCATTCTGTTTTTATTTAGTCTTCATCAGTTTTCTTGGTAGAGAAGCTGGACTTGCAGATCCTCCTTGCAGCTCTTCTAGAAGAACTTAGGGGCTTCTTTTCAGCTTTGACCTGGTCTAGTGGCAGGTGTCCCTGCCCACAACAGGGAGGTTGGAACCAGATGGTCTTTGAGGTTCCTTCCAACCCAAAGTATTCTATGATTCCTTTCTGTCTTGGGCTACTTTAGTTCATATAAGAATCTGTATTCCATTACGTTTATATTTTAGTTAATTTTAATTTTTTTTCAAGTGTTTTGTGACCACTGGTTACTCTTGGGGATTTATTGCTATTTATTCTATACTAAGAAAAAAATTCTACTGATTCTTTCATTTGACATCATCCTTCCATTCAAAATATTACACAGTAGGATCAACTGAAGTTCTCTCTAGAGAAAATAGATGCAAAAACCCAAATTTTAACTTTATGGCTATGGTGTACATCACAACCATTTTGGATTACATGAGCATTGTTGGTCCCTTCCAACTGAAACAGTCTATTCTATTCTAATGGATTAAGAAGAGCCTGTCCTTTCTCATAGGTTAGATTTTTCTGATAGGCCCTTCCCATTCTAACTTCCTAGACTACATGCCATTTTCTTAACAAAGCAATATTCTCTGAAAATTCTCTGAAAGCTCTCATGGATATATTTTCCTCTAACTTCATGGCAATATTTTACCTCTTGCCTTCAGGTCCCATCTCCTAGTTCTCCTATTATGCTATCAGTTTCTCTGGGGACAAAACTTGCATTTCATACTGCAGAGATAGCATGCTGGTCGGCTACAACATATCTTTTAGAAACACACTGAGGTGGAAAAGAAAAGCCAGCAACAACAACAATAAACAGAACAACCTCAACAACAAAATACTCGACCTTACAAAAAATTAGTAGCAACACTGAAAGGTTAAGATAACCCATACTGTCCAGAGAAGGCCTGAAGCTAAGTTGCAAACACTGGTTGCAGCTAATCTAGTGAAGACAAAACTGGCCCTGATGCAGGAAGAACCAGTATATCCACTAGGCCTCAGGGTCGCTTGTCATCTTTCATTTAATAGTAATCAAGAGGACTGTGCCTGAGTCCCCCTGTCTTTGTATGGAACAGAGTAGTCTTCCAGCTAGGTAATAACCTAACCATGTCTGCAGAGCAAATTTCAATCTGTCTGCTGATATTTCTGCTTCCAGATTACTCTCAGTGCCAAGCATATATGACCAACATTTGCTAGGGAGGTTTAAGTGAAAGAATGGGGTTTTTCTGTTTAATTAATTATCTTCAGGTCACAAGGTGTTCTTATGAGAGAGGCAGTGAAGCTGGTGGCAGGATTTGGAATAAATAGTGAGAAAAGGAATTTTGGCAAAAATAAGACCTGAAAACACTTTGTGCGGTACAAATCCAATTTCTGAAATAAGAGGAATCTTCTGGTTTTGTGGTTGCATGTACAAAAACATTCACAGTGGTAATCCATACACTAGAAAACAAACAGGGTGACAGACATATTTTTCTAAGATGTTCTGACATCAAAAAATAATTTAACACTAGAGTCCTTAACAATCCTATTATAACTACTTTTCACTAAGTTGTGAAACTTATATACAGAGTAAAATCTGACAGTAAGCATTTTTCTCCTCATTCATTCCACTACAGAGGAATCCTTTAATTGGACTCTTCATGTCTTTAGTTCCTGAGAGGGAAAAAAGTAAGATTTTTCAAAAATACACACAACAAACTAGACAGAAATTATGCAAAGAAATTTAAAGTTTAAAGCAATGCAGTTAAATTACTTGGGGATTTTTCTTCTGTTTTGTTTTTTAAGAGCATTCCAAAGGATATTGACATTTTTGCTATAAACTTATCATGCTTATCTTCAGGAACTGGAAAAGTCTGCAAATCCTTCTCAAGCTGTTGGAGTTGCTTCTCCATATGCTTAAGGCTCTTCTCCAGATTTTCTGCTGAGACTAAAATACAGAACATTCATTCTGTTAACACACTAAACAAAAATCATGGTTTGCAAAATACATGAGTTAAATACATGAGTTAAAATCTTACCCAAATCAGCATACTACATTTTTAAATTCTGAAATCAAAGCACACTAAAGAAATTACAAAACGAGGGGGTCACTCTACAACATTCAGCTCCCCTCACTTATTCAGTTGCCTTTTCTGATTAGATGTATGCTGTTTGAATGCTGCATTTTGATTTATCTTTATGCCTGAGGTTTTGCATTGCAATTAACAGTCTGTTTTAAATAACCTGAGATATACATATGCCAGTCTATCTCTTCTAATTAACCAAAGGACAAGTTCTGAAGCTATTCTAAGAATCACAAAGCTTTTTTCAATCTCATTCTGTTAAAACAGAAAAAAAGAACATTTGTAAGGAAAATCACGAAGGGAAAGTAAGATTCTCAAAACACAGAGAAAATGGGGCTTTAAACACCCATGCATGAAACCCAAAACTCAATTCCCCAGTTTGAAAACATCTGTGGTAAAAAAAACCAGCAGAATTTGTCAGAACGAAGGTGCTTGCTAAGCACTTGAGAGGGTACAAGAGAGCAATTCATGGACTTTAGAAAAAAAAAGGAGTAGAGCTGAAACATCAGGGATTTACAGAAGGATGTAAAAAAGGTGCAAATTTTTTTTCTTCAGGAAAAGAGAAATAAAACTTTAATACATTTGAATCAATGTATGTAAAGTTGAAGGCTTGATCTGTAAAAGTTGATTAAAATATCAGGATCACAAGAGTAAACTGAGGATAACTCGTTAGTGTGTATTCTAAGAGCTATATTAGTGCAAGCAATAAAAAATTATTTCCTGATTGCTTATGAAGTAAACTTCACATTTAAATCTATTCCATAGGAACAATAATAAAGAGGTGAGAACATACTGTGAATTCTAGTCTAATTATTTTTTAAAAAATTATTTATTTTATTCATAATATACTGTATCTGTAAAGATACAGTTACTTTCAACTTCATTTCAAAAAAATCCCTGGACAAAGTCTGTGTCCCTATGATGTTACTAGAATCTGTAGTGTATCCGTGATTTCATCTACTGAGTAGAGTTGGAAAATATAGTGATGGAGTAGTGAGTAGTGATGGAAAATATAAAATACAGACAATGAACACATCCTTCTCTCATGAAAGCCTGACAGAGTCCCCAAAATACTAGAGTAAAATGTTGCATAGCAACTACAATCCCATTCATTGCAGAAAGGTTAACACAGCTATAAAATGATCCATGGCAATCTGTTAAATTGCTAATGCAACCTAAAAGAAGGAAAACAAAAAAGCCTAAACAATGTGCGGGCAATTTTTCGAAAGAGAAAGAGGGAATAAAAATATATGTTCATGTTATAATTTATAACTCTTCATTTGCTTTATAATCACCATTTTTAAAAGCCTCTGGTTACTCAAAAGCACTGTTTCCCAAATGTATATTAGACTTGCATATTTTCACGCAGGAACTGGTCATCTCAAATCATCACCAGGTAAGTCAGTTGTTTTCAGTAGTTAAGAAACTGCCTTGCTTGGGAAGCAAAGCTACAACTGGAAGTTGACAATGTTGACTAAGATGTGTTTCAGTCTTCACTGGTTCCAGAAACAAACCTAATTTTAATATAAAGTCATACTTCTGCTGTCATAAGAAACCTTTGAAAGTTAGGTGCACACAATTTTAAGACACTGATTTACTTAGAAAGCTGCTAAGAAACAGAATACAACTTGTGCCTAATATAACTATTGATAGGACTCTTCACAATACCATTTATCTTGAATAAGGAGTTCACAGCATAAATTAGTGATATACTTACAGTATATCAAAATGATGAAACAGGGCAAGTACACACGCTTAAAAACAATATAAAAACCCAATTCACCAAAAAATCCTCTACATCAGTTGCAGGTAGTAGCTAAGTAACAGCTACAGTCTTTTACCTAGATAAAAAACTCAAAAATCAACTCTGTGCCTAGAGCCAATTAAAAGGTTCTATACAAGAAATTTTTGAGTTCTTGCTTCCAGCAAAGCCAATATTTTATTCGAGTACTTCAGTTCTTTCGACATTGAACAGTTACATATTTGGTCAAGAATCTTTATATCTTGTTCTGAAGAGTATTTTTTTCCTCTGTCATGATCTGAGGTTGTTCTTCAACTTAAGAACGGAGCATTCCTTTGATTTCAGCAGTGCACAACTATTAGATATATTTTCCTTTAAGACTATGTGCCTGGTGACAGCCTCAAGGAGAGGCTAGTTCACAATATGCTGCTATTAAGCTTGGTATTATTGTCTTTGCAGTTTTCAATTTAGTGAAAATAGATGGAAAAAAAATCAAACCCGTAAATATAGCCAACTCTTCCTGCCAACCTTCCCTTTTGTCCCTCTAAAAGACATGGTATAAAATTTGAAGAGACATAGAAGAAAGGGAGTTTTATTCTTCTGCCAAACTTTGACCGCTAATCCAGATTCAGATATAAACCCAAGCCAAACTGCAGTATGCAACTCACATGCTAGTTTAGAAACAAAGTCAAAACCTGTGGTTTTGGATGTTAGTGAGCCCACAAAACCAAGCTGTTCACTGCATGTGTGCCTAAACAATCCCCTACTTATATCCTCTAAACTCTCATATCCCTTTTTCAAAATGGCTCCTGATATTTTTATAGGCAATAGATTTCCTCACTGTCTGCTTTTTATGGTTATAACAACTTTGCTGTTAAAGCTTCCTCTCTTGAATCAGGTTTTCCAATACCATAATTATTGCAGAAACCTCTTCACCTACTTCTGTTTTAAAATATTTCTGCATAGTACTTCAGGTGATGACTCACTATTACATTGCATTAATATTTCTACAGTTTTCCTCGGAATACCTTACCTGACTAACTTACAACAAAACATTCTTTTTTTCTTGACCAAAGCTCTTATTACAATATCAAGATTCATGATCTTGTACTTCATGTTGTCATGGTTTCAGAGCCCCAAAATCCAATTCCCTAGTTCTAGCCCCCCTCCCACAACTCAACCCAGTGTGAGATGGGTTTTCCAGACACCACACAAGACTCAAAATGGGGGGAAAGGGATATATTACAATATACTGCACAAATAAATATTATAGTACATTACATACACAATCTCAACTATCTCTACCATGACAAAACAGTATTTACAATGGATCAAATCACTTCTCCCTCCAAATAAAAGTCCAGGAGGGAAGAAGGAAGAGATCCTTTCTACTCTCAGAGCAGCAGTCCCTAGGGCAGCAGTTTCTCTTTCTCTCTTCCATGCAGCAGCTGTAGCTGCTGCCAGTGCTCTGCCAGTACACACAAGGGGGTCTCCAAGCCCCTCAGCCCTTCATCTCCAAGCGAGGGTTTTATCTTCCGTGGGTTGCGTTCACCCAGACAAAGGTCGCTTCACCACAGTCATATCAACAAAGTGCAGAAGCCTTCGTGACGGTCCGTATCTTCAGGGGATTCAAGCCCCCTTTGCAGAGCTCCCGTGCTCTGACTCAAAACTGCCAGCTTGGCAGTACAGCGGGGAGGGGGGGGAGCCAAGGTCACTCCCTTCACATTCCGTCCTGGCTGAGCTCTCAGGACGACTGAGCTTCTTAACTCCTCTTTCAGCAGTGCTGCTGCACTCTAAGACTCCTCTCTCAAGTGGGAGTCTGCCCCCTCCATTTTAGGAGGGATCTCAAAGGAGTTTGGGGTTTTGGTTGCAGTCCTTACCCCAAAACTCTCTCTCTGTAGTGGCTTAGTCCTGCTCTCTGCTGCTGCTGGCTCTCTCTCGGCTCTCTCAGACAACTCTGTGTCTTCCTGCTCGGCTGCATGCTTGTCTGCTGCTTCTTCAGTTTTTATCTTCTTCTGGCTCTCTGCCACTGTTTCTCGGTCAGTGCTGTTCTTGCTGCCGCTTCTGCTGCTGATGGTGGAGAAACATCCCCCAGCTCATAGCTACAGCTTTACACTGTTTCAAGTCCCTGTAGCCCCCTAGCCAGGGTTGGGGGGGGCTGTGGCCCCTGCTCCTTGATGCCTGCTCAGCTGGTGCTAAGAAAAAATCCAGGAGCCATTAATTAGGGTGAGATAAGGAAAGGGTTTAATCGTGCCAAGGCAACTGATGGTATATGACGCGCGCGCAGGCTGTGCCCGAGATGTTACATTTATAACAATATCTGGCCAATCCCAAGTATGTCCACCCCGTAACTTTTGCTCTGGTCCACCCCCTGGTCCACCCCTTAGAAATTGGGTCTGGGGTGCATTTTGGGACCCTCTCTTCATCAACCTTCATCATCTTCGGGGTACAGAGAGCACAGTCACCCAGTTCTTTGACTCTGTCTTGCGGTTTAGGCCAAGGTACAAGCGTTCCCCAAACAAGACAGGCTTTGCCTTGACAAGAGACTAAACATCTTCTACTGGATACGGGGGTTGGGTTGATATGGGGAGTATGGAATGCAGTAAGAGGGTTAAGGAATGTATAAACTAAGGGGGGCTATGGGGAAGAGGGAGAAAGAGTTGCTTCTAAAATCTACTTCTATTACCTATAAAACTTATAAGGTAGAAAAATAAAAAAACATTAGGGGCTTAAGGCATCATCCTCGTGGCTCTCACAACATGGCCACCTCTCCTCCAACAACAACTACTACAACTACTTTCTTTTCCAGTCTGAGTGATATGTTTATATTTTGCAGAAGCGCTCATTGGCTTAACCCCAGGGTCACCACCACCTGGGGGTTTACCATTTTATAACTTCAGGGGGAAAACTGTTTTCCCCCCACCACACATGCTATCAAATTTCTTTTAATCTTCTTCCTCAGGATTATTCAGTGATGACAACCAAATGATACTCTCATCTGGCAAACCATCTAACCCTCTGTCAGACACACTCATTGGTGAAATATCATAATTTCATAATTTTTTGGTCATATTCCTTTTAGACAGGATTTTGTTTCTTCTACTTTTTATTCTAATAAGTAATCTCCCATTTTACATAATTTCAAGTATTTTACTGAAGTCAAAATAGATTTCATGGGATTGAAAAAAACGAAAATAATAGTCAAAGTTTGCAGATTAGTCTACTACCAAAAAATTTATTTTCATTTTATGCTACTGTCATTAACCTCCATGTTTGATTATTCTTTCCTCTATAAACTTTGATATCAGTAAAGTCAGATAAAGAGATGTGGAATAGCCCAAATCATGCTTTCCTCCTCAGTTTCTTAAATATTCTGCAGTCACACAACATCATTATAGCCACAGCAAAACTTGGTAAAAAATGTACTTAGCAAACATTTATAGTTTTAACTCAGTTATCTCAGAATGAAGAAAATGAAACTGGTATTTACAATACGAGAATACAGTACTCTGACTTTTTTCTGTCAACAAATTTCTGTGGAGAATTTTTGCTCTCCTCTTTCCCACCCCCAAATCATTATTCGTGCTTAAAATTAAAACAGTGTTTCATCTAGTTTTTAGACCATACCTGTTTTGTCTTAAACACTAGAAATAATTCTCTAATGCGAAACAATACTTCTGTGTGCTCTCTCATTTCTATTGTTGTAAACCTGCTACTTTTTGAATCAGATTTTTCAACTGATATTTCAGAAATCCTACTGTGTGACAATTTGCTTGGATGTCACAATCTCCTTATCATGAGACTCTTCCTCTTGCCTACAGGTGTTTTTCTTCCCTTGTGCTATTCTGGTCCCTTTATTCTGAGTGAGTGACAGTGACAAGCTGACCTCTAGTCCCATACAGAAAACTATACCACATTAGAAAAAAAAATTCTGGAAATATACTATTGCTTTTGCCATGCAAACTTCATAGTGGACTGATGGAGTTTACTAACTAATTCTCTAAAATTGTCAGCACATTATTGATGTAGCATTTAAAAATAAAGTTAAATGACAAAATGTAGCCAAAAAAAGCTCAATAATCAACAAAAAAACCCCCCACCTGTATTTTTGGGTGGATTTAGAGCACTAACAAAGAAATATTCCAGAGGCAAAATATTGGAGGCTTCTGTAAACACCAGCAAAGGTCTAAAATATCCGTTGAAATATCCATTAACAGTAGCATAAGATCCTGT
Source organism: Neopelma chrysocephalum (assembly GCF_003984885.1). Classification (NCBI taxonomy): domain Eukaryota; kingdom Metazoa; phylum Chordata; class Aves; order Passeriformes; family Pipridae; genus Neopelma; species Neopelma chrysocephalum. Next base: position 2,515,466 of record NW_020897694.1, on the reverse strand, counting down.
GATATACTGAGTGTCACACATTGCTGAAAGTACAATATTTATGTTTTATTTCTCCAAAAATGATGATTTCACTTGTCCCTATAGCCATTTTCTGGCTTTACTGCCTTTTTTTCCCTTTTTTTCAACATGTGTATGTGTCTAACATATGCATACAAACAGCTTTTGAGATCCTTTTTTCCACTGGCTCATGGGCCCTCGGACTTTCCCTTCTGTAGCCAAAGCAGACTTCAGTTGTACACATGAAAAAAAAAAGCAGCTCTCTAAGCAGAATTTAATTAGCTGTCTCCTATTTTGATTTCCAATATGAACACACTAATGTAGTGTAATTGGTAAACAATGTAGAAGTATTTTTGTACCCAGTTCACTAGTAATAATATTAATATCATCAGTAGGAATAGGCCTTGGACCTTATACCAACTGTGTCCTATACCACCTACACAAGAGTCCTGGCCTGCTGGATTTGTTATACTTCAAGTACATCCTGGGTGAAATGCAGTCTGACACCACGTCTCTTTTTATAGTATAGTGTTTAAGCTCAGAACTTGAAAATATGGGAAAAAGCTGAAAACAGAAACACTTGAATGACAAACAATTCACTGATGGTCAGTTGTTTGTCGCCAGATTGTTACTGAAATAAAGAAGCAGCTGCTAAGGCAAGGAGAAAAAATGGCCAAGCAACAGGATACAGCACCTGCCCCACCACAGGGATCAATATCTCTCTGTGTTGCACAGTATATAGTGATATGGTACAGTGATAGACTAAGAGCTGCCAAGCGATGAAAGCATTTTATAAAAGAAGAAACCAAATTCAGAGGAGGGAAGGAAAAGAAGACCCTTGCATCAGTTGCAGCTTCCCTCTCTGAAGAGCTCTTGAGCCTCATCACCTGGATCCTTGGGGACCTACAAAGTACTGTGCTGCATGTTGTATATTCACAGCTAATTTATGGTATGATTGTTAATAACTAACTGCTTTGAATATGCAGTGAGAGTGATTAATACTGATTCAGAGTGAACCATTAGCATGAAATGGTAATGATTATCATTCTAGTGAAGTTTAAAATAAAACTTTAAAAGTCACAAGATTATCAGTCTTCTACCCAGTCTCATCACTGTAAGATCAAACTCCCTGAAGTGTAAAGGTAGCAAGACACATAAGTCTACATATACATATATATGCAGTTGCAGCACTTCTCTACTTATTAAAATTCAGCTTTCTCATCTTCAGGATTCTAAACATCTATGCATTGCATTCAGCTTTTCTTTTTTTTATATTGTCCTTTCCACCACTTTAAGGTTTCTCTTGCAACTGATTTCTGCATAACTCACTTGATTTTTCCTCATCTTTTAGGAGATATCCACATTTTTCCCCTCCAGAGTATATAATTTTGTCTTAATCTCAGTAACACTTAAAACATCATACATTAATGAAATCTTTCAGTAACATCC
>NW_020897694.1:2300802-2513620 GCF_003984885.1 Neopelma chrysocephalum | reverse complement strand
AACATCCAGACATTTATACTCAGGTGAATAAGCATGAAATTAGTAGTATTGAACAGCTGTATCTGCATCTTGATCTGCTTAAAGATTGAACTGTCTACAACACTTTTAAACAACCCAGGACTCGAGGACTGCACCAGGGATTGGCCGTGATCCACGACTTAACTGATGGATCACCACAAGATGATAAATAATAGATTACTGACATACTTCAATATCATATTAGAAACTGAAGCACCATTTTGGTAAAAATGTGCAAATACTCAAATTCTTTCTTATATTTGATTTGCTTATTCATGTTTGTAAAAGATGCATATAAATCAATGCCCTAAAAAATGGAGTATTTCATTTACATTGTGGTAGCTCGTTGTGTAATCAGATCTTAAAACGACTTGCCACATAACACTACTGTGCACAACTTATAGCCACAAACATTAAAAGAGATTATGTGCAATACACAACAGTATTGCAGAAGTTCCACTGGCTCTTAAAGCCAGAATTTTTAGATCATGTAATGCACTCAGACAAAAAAACAAAAAAAAAACCCCAAAAAAACCTGACAAGGTGCAAGGTGATGTGTTTAGCTACTTATTTTCAAAAAAGTTTTCATTTTATTATAAAACGATTCAGATGAGAATATGTAAAAATATGGCAAACCTGTAGTGTGCTGGTATAGGACTTATGTCCCAATAGAGCAAGAGCTGTTGATCCGTTAGAGGTATAGACAGCAGTGCAAAAAACATGAATAAATAAAAAATTGTAGAAATATTTAAAGGTCCACTTAAACCATATCACCATGAATTTCCTTTGCAAATATTCAATGCCCCAGATATCCTATCTTAAATGCTGGACTGGCACACTTTTATGTCTTAGGTGATGCATTGGTAAACCGATATATAGTTTTTAGCCTAAGATTTTCAATATTGAAAAAAACAAGTAATTTTCAAATAATTTAAAAAAACCAGTAGCACAAAAATAATAAGCTTGTTCAATCTTGTGAAAGAATGTCTTTCACCCAATTTAGAGCTTGAAATAGACTGCCAATCTAAGAATTGCCTTAATGGACAAATATTTACAACTTCCTCTATTGCTTAGTGCTCAATAAGGCAAAATTAGTTGCTAAATACATTACATACTTTCTCAGTCGACAACAAATAGAAAGAAAAAAAGATGACTTTGAAAAAATTTTTCTTCCTTTTAAACAATGGTATCTCAAATCCCTTTTTCCATATGGAATTCTATGTCACTACTTTGTTATACTTCAACATTTATTTTAAGGCTTTACAGTTAATAATTGTCTTGTTTGAAAGCCTAATCAACCCAAAACTTCTATTCCTATTACTGTTTACCTCTTAAACCACAAAATTTTGTATTTTCTATTCTTAGTGCCATTTATATAATCACCATTTTGAGCAATCAACTTTTAAGAATATTGTTTCTTTTTTTTTTACTAAGCAAAATACAGGTTTTTTTCACTTGTCATAAGGAATGCTTAGTTTGCCTGGCTGCCTCTAGACTAATTCACAAGAGTATTCAATAGCTATGTAAAACATACGTTGGCTTCTTTCCATATAAACTAAGGCCTAAGATACATTTGATATCATTCTTGGGTGGTGTCTTCATATGAAACCAAGTGAATTATAGACCAAGAAACTAGACGTTCTGAAAGGTGCAAATAATAGTGATTTTTCATTCAGAGGACCTCTAAAAATGGACTTCTGATTGGTAGCAAGTCTTCTGCTTATAATTCATAGCCATCATTCTTGAAAACAATCATTTGAGGTAGAAAAACATCCCATACATAACATTACAAAAAATGGGAAATGAACTTTGCATTTTAAAAAAGGAATTCTCAAATTAAAGAAAAACAAAACCTATGATAAAATTGTCACCCTGCTAGCTACAAACATTTTTCAAGGTAGATTTCTGAATGGGCTACCCATCCATAGAATCATGGAATAGTTTGGATTGGAAGGGACCTTAAAGATCACTCAGTTCCACCCCTCCCTTCTATGGAAAGAGATACTTTCTACTAGACCAGGTTGCTTAAAGCCCCATCCAGCCTGGTCTTGAACACCTCCATGAACAGAGTCTACAACCTCTCTGGGCAACCTGTTCCTGTGAGTCACAAGCCTCACTGTGAAGTATTTCTTCCTAATATCCAATCTAAATCTGACTTCTTTCATCCTAAGGTCATTCCCTCCTTGTCCTATCGCTACATGCCCTTGTCAAAATTCCCTCTCCAGCTCTTTTGTAGGCCCCTTTAGGTATTGGAAGGCTCTATAAGGTTTCCCTGGAACCTTCTCTTCCCCAGGCTGAACAGCCCCAATTGTCAGCCTGTCTTTACAGGAGAGGTGCTCCAGCCCTCTAATCATCTTCATGGCCCTCCTCTGGACCCGCTCCAACAGGTCATCTTTCTTGTGTTAGGGACCCTAGAGCTGGATGTAGCACTCCATGTGGGGTCTCACAAGAGCAGAGCAGAAGGGGCAGAATTGCTTCCCTCGATCTGCTGGCCACACTTCTTTTGATGTAGCCCAGCCTACCTTGTGCTTGGGATTGCCCTGACCTTATTATACTTGGCCTTGTTGAACTTCATGAGGTTCACAAAGGCCCACATCTCAAGCCTGTCCAGGTCCCTCTGGATGGCATCCCCTCACTCCAGTGTGTCAACTGCACCACACAGCTTGGTGCTGTTGCCAAACTTGCTGAGGGGAACTTGATCCCACCATCCATATCACCGACAAAGATGTTAAAAAGCACCAGTTCCAATACCAGTTCCCTGAGGAACACCACTCGTCAGTGGTCCACACTTTGACATTGACACATTGACTGCAAATCTCTTAGTGTGACCACTGAGCCAATTTTTGATCCACTCACTGGTCTATCTATTAAATCCATGTCTCTCCAGTTTATAGAAAAGGATGTTGTGCAGGACAGTGTCAAATGCTTTGTACAAGTCCAAGCAGATGATATTTATTGCCCTTCCCTCATCCACCGTTACTGTAACCCCATCGTAGAAGGCCACCAAATTTCTCAGGCACAATTTGCCTTCAGTGAAACCATGTTGGTTGTCATCAAACAGCTCATTATTTTCCCTGTGCCTTAGCACAGTTTCCACAAGGATCTGCTCAATTATTTTGCCAGGCACTGAGGTGAGAGTGACCCGCCTGTAGTTCTCTGGGTCTTTCTTATTTCCCATTCTAAAAATGAAGGTTATGTTTCCCCTTTTCTGGAACTTAACTGGACTGCCATCATTTCTCAAATATGATGAATAGTGGGTTACCACTTCCTCAGCCAGTTCCCTCAGGACCCATGCATTTATGTTGTCAGGTCCCATAGACTTGCGCACCTTCAAAGTTCCTTAAATGGTCTAGAAGCTGTCTTCTACAGTGGGCGGTTCTTCATTTTCCCAGTCCCTGCTTTCACCTTTTGCAATGAGTGTATTTCATGCTATAAATCTGCTATAGGAACTTAGAAATCTGTGTAATCTGCAAAATAGTAGAACTACCTGTTGATTTTGGTACTGATTGAGTATAATACAGTATGGAGTAACTCATGAAGTTTGCACTGCTTTCTGAAAAAACAACCCAAACAACACAACAATCTTGATGGCCTGAAAATACAGCCTATGAATTTGTGACCCACATCAAAACAAAAGCCCAAGCAATGCATAGCAGAAGTATGTTATTTAATAGTATTGAGAAATTTACCATTGACTTAGAAATTCTCCAGTAGGAAAAAAAGCCTTTCCTTGTGATACATAATGCTTATATGTTAATAACAGAATGCGTATATATGTTAATATTTTTATCTCATGCTGTCCTAATGTTTTTAAATATTGTAGGTGGAGGTATCCTGCTTTTTCATGAATATAGATTAAACTTCACATTTACAATTTGGTTTCTAGCTTTTTTTATTTTGAAGTGAAATTGTATATAAAAAAACTGAATATAGTTTCAAAAATGAGAAAATGGATACATTGCTTGTAAAGCTGTGATGAGTTAATGTCTTTTAGAAGAAGAAAAATCTATGGTTTTATGGTGTTATTATAGACTATTACCTGTAAGGTCTGAGCAAATTAGAGTCAATAAAGTAAAACAGCAGCCTGGATAAATGCAATCTAATTTTTTACAATATCATAAAATAAGAAATTAGTAAATTTTACTAAATTACCAAAATATTTCTTGTCTGGAACACTAATAGAAAAGTAAGAAAGTCATTATGTTTAAAAGAAGAGACAGCTTTAATTATATAAATCTTCAGGAACTGTCATATCAGTAAGCTCATTAGCTGCAATGAAAGTTCCTCCTGCTGATCTAAGAGTACTTAAAAAACAGGATTTGTTATACTTCAAAGTAAAAATGTACATGTACTATAACAATAAATTAAATCTACTTCCATTATTACAAAAGTAGAAATGAAACTTTTAGCATATAATGCAAAACAAACCCCAAATTAAATATCCTGAAGTAAACTACAATTGCAAAGGTTACATGTGCCTTGTGCTTGCCTGTAAAAGTTATATTTAAAAAAATATCTTTTTCCTAATTCAGTGATTAATTTACATTCTGTGAATGCTTGATCATTCATGAAATACTAAAAAAAAACATGTTAGCTTCACAATTAACAGACCTTGTCACTTCTCTTAAAGTCTTGCAAGCTATTTTAACAGCTTACTGTACAATCACTGGACAATATTTAATGAAATTAAAGGAGTAAGAATGTTTTTTCTGAAAAGGATAAAAAGAAAATGAATTGCTGAATGTTGTAATGTTCCAATGGTCACCATTTTGAATAAGAAATACCTTGAGAGAGAAGGTTTAAGAATGAGTAAGTATAAAATAAAAAAATATGAGGCATGCTACAAATGGGCTGGCTGATACAAGGACAGTCATGTCAGGGAGGAATTAAAAAAAAAAAAAAAAGGCATCTTTTAAGTAACTTGTTTTGAGAAACCTGTAGAAGACTCAACAATTACTTGAAGGTGATCAATCCAAAACCAAAAAATGCATAGTACAGTTCCATTTTTATACAGGATGTTCAGTGTCAAGTTTTCTGTTAATATTGTTCAAATGATATTTAAACATCTTTCTACCACATTAATTTTGATTTATAATTTAAAGGACACTCACAAATAATACTTTTATGCCACATATAAAATGTGAAATTATTGCATTTGAACACATGAATATGCAGACAGGGAAAAGAATCAGCTCAATAAAAACCGGCTTACAACAAAGGTATGGGAGAATTGAATATTCTTATCCAACTTTGCTGATTTATTCTTCAGAATTACTTTTAAAAATTACTTCGGAGAACAAAGTTCAACAAAACCATGAAGGGAATGGCATTCCACCATCTATACAAGGCCCTAACCTTTGGCAGGACAAAAGGTAGAGAAGAGAATTTAGAAACAAGTACTGGAACAAAATACAACCTATATGGCTCACAGGAAAATTGACCATTATATTAGTATGATACAAAACCAGAAAAGAGGGATGTTATCTCCTTACCCAACAACTTTGAGGAACAAAGCAGCATATATGTGAACAGAACCCTTCTATCGGATGACAGGAAAAACCCAGGCTGACTTCCTCCCTTCTGTACTATCAGGAGCCTGTAACCCCTTACATGCAACATTTGGAACCAGTAGTTTTCCAGATTTACTGGAAATTTGAACTGCCTCCAAGAAACCAACCCAGGATGGATTATTCCTGTTAAACTCTAAGTACAGCATCTAGGAATGGAGGAAATGCTCTAAACCCTCAATACCAAATTCTGTTCTACCACAATCAGTATTTTTTTCTGGAATATGCATATTTGACTAGATAAAAGATTTTTTATGACTTCCCCTCTATCACTCTCCCTAGTAGCCATAATGATGGTTTGTAATATCTGCTATAATATCTGCTATAATTTCCCAACTCTCTGTAGAAGCCTCAATACAAATCATTCTTAGTCAATTTGTTAGACTTCATCAGCATATCAGTAAGTTACATGTGACTGATTATATTCTGCATGTGACTGAACATAACCACAGATTCACAGACATTTTTTTAACTGACCTTTGGTAAGCTCAAGTAAAAATATCCACTTCATTAAAAATTTACTGTGCAAAAGTTGGTGCATAGTAAATCAACTTGCTTCATAAAAAGGTACTTTTGCAGAAGGACTAAAAAGTTTAAAAAACCCCCATGAGCTACAGCCTCTGTGATCTGCTGCGTTTTCCAAAATTCCAATGCAGCAGGAGTCTTTCAAAACAGAATGGAGTTTTGCAGGTAAGGAAACAAGTATAAACAAACGCTCTATACACTAACCTGTTAACGATATCCTAAACCTTTGTCTTTTTCATACAGTAAAACTGAAATGCAAAATTTATCTCATAATACACTGAAGTAAATTCAATATATAAACTTGAAAACATGATCATTGATTTCCATCTTACAACATACTGAGTGAGATCAAAGATTCATCTAATCATGTGCAGATAGCTAAAAAAGAACAGAAAGCCTGGACTAACTGATAATTTTACTGGCTACTCTTTGAACGGTCAGTGTTTTATATCCCAGAAGTTTTCAAGAAGACAGTCAAAAGTGTCTGTCAGTCATACAAGATGACTGTCTATGCTGAAAATAATGGTTTCTAATAAGTAATATTTTAGTTTTCCTGTCTGATATTATGGTAATGAAAAAAAAAAATCAGTGACCAGTTAACACTGCAAATTATGATGAAAATATTAAATTCATATACAGCAGAATTTCTATTTCCAGTACAAATAGTTAGGTGAAAGGCTTGAACTGGTTATAATGCACCAAGTAAAATTGGAAACTTTAAGAACCAGGACACCAAGAAGTCAAGCCTATGTAAGGGACCAGTATCTCAAGTTCTTCATCAGAAGCAGGTTTTGCAAAGTTGTAATTTGTGGCAGGGAGACTGACTGAGACATAAGAGTGATGCTATATAGAGCAATATAGATAAACAATGATACTTTCCAAACTGATGTAAACTAAAAAAATTATTAACCAAGACAGTCATCTGATTTTTTTTTTCCTAACAGAGTAGGACAGTGCTGAGGTAGCATTAATTTCTTACTCAGTGCTTAGTCTGCTTAAATTACTTAAACTGTGATAAAATATGGAAAAGACACTCTTAATTAAGAAATTAATTGCAAAAAAATGAACTGATGCCTATACTGAGATTTACCATACTGCATGATGAAACAGTAAAATTTTTCCAGACTTTCAATGCTACTGTTGCATGAAGAACACACATACAGGGAAGACAAAACTGTTCCATGTTTTGAAAAAATAAAATAAAATTAAGTGATGGCATGCCAGCCTTTCTGCATTTCTAAATTAAAAGACACTGAGTGATACACTTACTGTATAAAAGATTGAAAGTTGGAATTAAGTTCTGTTAATAGAAAAGAACTTTTAAAAGAAATATATTCTGGAACATGATTCTAGAAGATATGTTAGAAGAAATGTAATGATAAATCCTGTAGTAAATGTTAAGGACCAAACAATAAGTATCTTCAAGACCATTCGCAGCAGCTCAAATTACTGATCCATGATATAGACCATTAATGTATATTTTTAAAATATTGTTTGTAAAAAACAAGCATCATTCCACGCACAAGACACTGTAATGTATCAAAACCAAAACTTTTAATTAGTTACACAAACCTTTACTAGCTTTGTCTAAATGCTGAAAATCCTCAACAAAATCCAGGACATCCTGATAGCTTTCTTCACACACTTCTACGAGAAAATGTAGCAATGTTGTTTTCTGATCTGCCGACTTTGTGTCTCTCAGCTAGGAACAAAAAAATAAAATGTAAAAACACTGAGAAAAATACATTTTGATAATTAATATATATTACTAACTATGAATCCAAGAAAGGTAAGAACAAACTGTTGAAGTGGTAGTTTTTTTAAAGAAAACCCAAAGTAATGGGCTGTTTAATTTCCCACCTCGCTAAAAACCCCTAGAAAGACCAGACTAATTTTTTTTAATTCTATGCCATATTTGAGTTCAGTACTCAAAGACAGTACACATATCTCTTTTAAAAATGTAATTATTTAAACAATACAGGAATATTTGCAAAACTGTGAACAAACACACAAAAGTCTAGGAAAAAAAATCAGAGGTAAATCAGCAGAATCTAACCATACATAATGCACATATCCACTCCATTACATGATTTGTTTCCTCGTGCATGAAATTAACTCTAGCCTAACAATATTTAGGCAGTGGAAGCTACACAGCCTCAACCTGCACAAGTGCTTCTTGTTATCAATTCTCAATACAGTAAATAAGAGTTTAGAGATTTCATTGTTTAAAAAAGTTGACTTCAAAATTTCTTAAGCATAAGCCTTTTTGAACCCTTTATACATCTCACACTTTTTTTAAGCCTGGCCATTTTAAAACTTGCAGCTACTTGTGTAAAAACCACTAACAATTGACTACTGGCAAACACAGCCATACATTTCTGTTGTAGTCTTCCATTTGAGTTGTCCTTCTAAATCAAAGAGATTTTGACCAATAGAAAATGACACCACATATGAAAGTATTTCTTTGCTACTTAAGGACTATTTCTAGATAAACAATTTAGCAGGAAAAGTATATAATTTATGCACATAGGCACAAAATAAGCAAAAGTACTAAAGGGCTGCCACAATTGCACTAAGACTTGTACAACATCCGAATATCAAGGTACAAAGTCTTTAGCACAGTATCACAAGGAATTAACCTGAAAAATCATGTTAGTTTTCTTCAGCTTCAAGACTGTTCTTTAGTTTGGTTAACACGAAAAATACAAGCGATCAAAGTTCAACAATATGAGTAATTACAGCAACAAGGCAAAAGGAAAAATTACCTCCCTTTCCAAAGAGGGGTGAAAACCAGAAACAGAGCTGTATGGGAATTTTTTTCAAATCAGGAACTAAGAGCAAGATCATTCCCAATTTGAATATACATACCCTTTTTTTCCCCCTGGTTGCAAATTTCCTATAAAGAGATTTTTTTCATTCAGTCGTCACTTAAAAAATATTTTAAATTATCGGATTTAAACCCCAAATTATATTGTTTGTTTTTTCTGTACTTTATGTAAATGAAAATGAAAAATTTTTGATGGTGGCTATCACTGAGGTTAATATTTCCTACTTCACTGTAAAAAGTCAGTGATTATTTTCAAAGATCAAAATTATACTATCTTAGTACAATGAGATATACTCTTTCAGAATGTGTATGTTTCCTTCAGACAAGTTGATTAATAATAATGTGAGATATAATTTTCAAAATAAACAGAAAATGCAACACATATATATCAACACCCCAAAACATATTTTAGGATCCTTACTGAATGCAGTGTTACAAAATAAGTTACTTCTATTGTATTGAGAATCTTGGTGAAGGATATCTCATTAACACCACACAAAATTTCTACAGTGTTACACTGCTTAAAATACATGTAGTTAACAAAAGTTAGGTATAAATATGAACCTGTGTTATAAACATGCACATAATTTTAATACATGAGTATTTGATAAATGACTGAGTATTAGCATATCGATATCATATCTCTCTTCTGAGAATATGCATGGCTGCTCTCTGATGTAGAAGAACTATTACAGTTCAATTCTACATGAAGCAGGGAAAAAGCAGGATACAGAATTATCTTCTGCAAAGTGGAGAGTTCATATAATCTCCTATGCATAGTTGGGCACGAATGAAGAAGAGCAGATAAATTGCATATCCTTTAAATATTACAGAAACCAATATCTTTGAAGGACAGAAGTAATGGGAAATTTCTTAGGTTGTAAAAAAAAACCCTGAAAACTGCTGTGCAGACAACCAAACAGTCCGCATTTTGCAGCTTTCTAGATTTGGGCCTTGGAGGAACACTGGTTCGGGTGGGTTATTTTCCTGTTTTAATACTAAATTTTTAATAGTTGACTAGTTTATTATTCTCAGAACAGAAGAGACTAAGACATCACACATTGTTAAGAAAATCCCAAAAATTACACATACATAGTTTTACCTCTGTGTTTCCAGACAAAGTGATCTGTCAGTGTAAAAGACAATTTCATACCCAGTGAAGGCTTGGCACTCACGGACTTCCTAAATGAGGCCACAATTGGATGAGGTAAGTTAGGAATTGGTGACTAGTACCCTGATACACATAGAATAGTAAATGCAAAGTCCCAGTGTTTTTCCCTGAAAAAAATCTGTCAACCTTCAAAAGTACAAGTTGTAGGTTGCATTTGTCCTGGGATATCTAGTGAAAGATCTGAAATTTTACAGATGAACTCAAAGTTGCTTAGACTTGGTGGTCATAGTTGCTCTGCCTCACAGCAAAATCTGTAATATTTCGTTTTCTGGGGTTTTTTGTTTTGTTTTGTTTTTTCTCGTAATAGAAATAGCTTGTCTTGGAAGGCACCTTTAAAGACTATCTAGTCCAAACCCCTTGCCATAGGCATTTACATTCAGCAACCATTAAGGCTGCATTATCTTCCCTCCCAAAAAGTTTTTACACATCATGGTCTGGTATTTACAACCTAGCATGAAGTGATATCAAATGAAACAGATACAAAATCTTTGTCATTAGAACACCATTTTTGTACTTGCACATTTCTTACGCAAATGAAACATGACATTATCTCTTTATACAAAAATTAAGCCCTGAAAAGAGTAAACTAGTCTCAGCACTTCCAATCACACAGCATGACATAATATCAAAATTACACAATAATAAGCATTTTGATAATAGGAAGCAATTCACCTTTTTTTTGGTGTTTAAAGCTTTGTATCTACTTATCTACTTCACCTACAGCCTATTGGTAGTGATCAACATTTCTCTTGAGCATAAATGAAGCACATATTCCTCTTCTTTCTTTTCTAAACTAAATACACCCAAATGTTTTTTCCTTGGATTAAAAGTTCTACATATGGATTCTCACCAGTCAGTCTATATATTTTTCGCAGTAATTCAGACAAGACTTTACTTAAAAACTTATTAGCAGCAAGTAAGCAGTAGATAATCAACATCTTTATAATATACAGAAGGTACACTAAAAAAAATTTTTTCCCTCTCTAAAGAATGTTGTACCCTCCTGTAAAGGTGAAATAATCTGTAAGCGTGCAAATCTAAGGAACTCAGGTTGCCCTGAGCTGGAGGACCATGGCTGTGAGAATGATCAACTCCCAGTCAACCCTGAAATTGTGCAGGATCTGCTGCTCCAGTTGGATCCCTAAAAATCTATGGGGCCTGATGGGATTCATCCCAGAATACTCAAAGAATTTGCTGATGTCACTGCAAAGCCTCTCTCAATGATTTTTGAGTGGTCTTGGGAATCTGGACAGGTCCCAGCTGACTGGAAGCTGGTGAACATTGTCCTGATTTTCAAGAACGGCAAGAAGGAGGATCCTGGAAACTACAGACCTTCAGTGCCCAGTAAAATCATTGAAAAGATTATTCAGTGAGGTATTGAAAGACATTTGGAGGACAACGCAAGTCTTGCTTGTCGAACCTGATTTCCTTCTGTGACAGGGAAACCCACCTCGTTGATCATGGGAAGCCATGTAATCTTTTTTGATTTCAGTAAAGCTTTCAATACTGTCTCTCACCAGATCCTTCCGGACAAAATGTCCAGGACACAGCTGGATAACCATGTTATGTGACAGGTGAGCAATTGGCTCACACGTCGGACACAAAGAGTTATAGGGAATAGAGCAACATCAGACTGGTGACCTGTCACCAGTGGGGTTCCTCAGGGCTTCATCCTCAGCCTAGTTCTCTTCAACATCTTCAGTAACGACCAGGGCTTTAAGGAATACTAAGCAAGTTTGCAGATGGCACTAAACTGGGAGGAGCTATTGACTCCCTTGAGGGCAGAGAAGCCCTGTAGAGGGACCTTAATAAGTCAGAGAGATGGGCAATCCCCAACCACATGAAGTTTAACAAGGGCAAGTGCTGGATTCTGCACATGCGACAGGGCGACCCTGGTTGTGTGTTTAGACTAGGGAACAAGAGGACAGAGAGCAGCACTGTGGAAAGAGAGCTGGGGGTGCTCTGGCAGCCAGGAGGGTCAACCATGTCCTGGGGGCCATCAGGCAAAGCATCACCAAGCAGTCAAAGGAGGGGATCATCCCGCTCTGCTCTGCACTGGTGTGGTCTCACCTTGAGTATGGTGTGCAGTTTTGGGCACGGTATTATAAAAAATACATTAAGCTGTCAGAAAGCATCCACAAGAGGATGAAGAGTCTGGAGGGGAAGCTGTATGAAGAGCGGTTGAGGTCATTTGGTTTGTTCAGCCTAGAGAAGAGGAGACTGAGGGGAGACATTGCTGTCTTCAACAATCTCAGGAGGGGAAGCAGAGGGGCAGGAACTGATCTCTTCACTCATGACCAGTGACAGAACTCGAGGATAGAGTATGAAGCTGAGTTGAGGGAAGTTTAGACTGGATATCAGGAAAAGGTTTTTAACCCAGACGGTGTTTGAGCACTGGAACAGGCTCCCCAAGGAAGTGGTCACAGCATCAAGTCTGACAGAATTCAAGAAGTGTTTGGCCAACACTTTCAGGCACATGGTATGATTCTTGCGGTGTCCTGTGCAGGGCCAGGAGTTGGACTTGATGATCCTGATGGGTCCCTTACAGCATACTCTATGTTTCTATTTTAACTATAAGATCCTGGATTATCAAATGCATTTAATGACAGAGCTCTGTAGAGTGAGTCAGGACTTGTTCTGAAATTCTGCCTCGCCATTCACTCCTTACTTTCATTATCTACACACATAATTTCTCTTTCCTATGTGTAATACTCCATGGTTATCTTCAAAATTTTCATAGAATCATAGAATCATAGAATAGGTAGGGTTGGAAGAGACCTCTAAGATCATCAAGTCCAACCCCTGATCCAACTCCAATTACTATATCATGGCACTAAGGGCCACGTCCAATCTCTTTTTAAAAACCTCCAGGGATGGTGAATCCACCACCTCTCTGGGTAGGTTGTTCCAATGCCTGATAACCCTCTCTGTAAAGAATTTCTTCCTAACATCTAACCTAAACCTCCCCTGGCAGAGCTTGAGCCCATGTCCCCTTGTCCTATTGTTGGTTGCCCGGGAGAAGAGACCAACCCCCGCCTGGCTATAACCTCCCTTCAGGTAGTTGAAGAGAGTGATGAGGTCGCCTCTAAGCCTTCTCTTCTCCAGACTAAACAACCCCAGCTCCCTCAGCCTCTCCTCATAGGACTTGTGCTCAAGTCCCTTCACCAGTCTCGTTGCTCTTCTCTGGACCCGCTCCAGCACCTCAATGTCCTTCCTGAACTGAGGGGCCCAGAGCTGAACACAATACTCAAGGTGTGGCCTCACCAATGCAGAGTACAGGGGAAGGATCACTTCCCTGCTCCTGCTGGCCACACTGTTCCTGATGCAGGCCAGGATGCCATTGGCCTTCTTGGCTACCTGAGCACACTGCTGGCTCATGTTCAACCTCCTGTCGATCAGCACCCCCAAGTCCCTTTCTGCCTGGCTGCTCTCCAGCCACTCTGTCTCCAGCCTGTAGCACTGCAGGGGGTTGTTGTGGCCAAAGTGCAGGACCCGGCACTTGGCCTTGTTGAACTTCATTCCATTGGAGTTTGCCCATCTCTCCAGTCTATCCAGATCCCTCTGCACAGCCCTCCTGCCTTCCGGTAGGTCGACACTCCCTCCCAACTTGGTGTCATCTGCAAATTTGCTGATGATGGACTCAATCCCCTCATCTAAATCATCGATAAAGATGTTAAAAAGGACTGGGCCCAGCACTGACCCCTGGGGGACACCACTGGTGACCGGCTGCCAACTGGATGCAGCTCCGTTCACCAGCACTCTCTGGGCACGGCCCTCGAGCCAGTTCCTGACCCAGCAGAGAGTGCCCTTGTCCAAGCCGTGGGCTGCCAGCTTTTCCAGGAGTATGCTATGGGAGACAGTGTCAAAGGCTTTGCTGAAGTCCAGATAGACCACATCCACAGCCTTTCCCTCGTCCACCAGGTGGGTCACCTGATCGTAAAAGGAGATCAGGTTGGTCAAAAGGATCTGCCCCTCCTAAACCCATGTTGGCTGGGTCTGATCCCTTGTCCATCCTGTAGCTGCCGTGTGATTTCACACGGGATAATCTGCTCCATAACTCTGCCAGGCACCGAGGTCAGGCTGACAGGCCTGTAGTTACCCGGGTCAGCCTTGCAGCCTTTTTTATGGATTGGGGTGATATTTGCCAACTTCCAGTCATATGGGACCTCCCCAGTGAGCCAGGATTGTTGGAAGATGATGGAGAGCGGCTTGGCAAGCTCTTCTGCCAGCTCCCTCATTACCCTAGGATGGATCCCGTCTGGTCCCATAGACTTGTGAGGATCCAGATGACTCAGTAAGTCACTAACTATTTCCTCCTGGAATACAAGGGGACTATTTGGTTTCCTATCTCTGTCTACCAGCTCCAGAGGCCAGTTGCCTTGAGGGCCACCTGTCCTACTGGTAAAAACTGAGGCAAAGTAGGTGTTAAGTACCTCAGCCTTCTCCTCATCTTTATTAACTATGTTTCCCTCCAAGTCCCTCAAAGAATGGAGGTTTTCTTTGCCTCTCCTTTTGTTATTAATGTATTTATAGAAGGACTTTTTATTATCCCTAACAGAAGTGGCTAATTTAACTTCAAATTGTGCTTTTGTATCCCTGATTTTCTTTCTGCATGATCTAGCTGTCTTCCTGAATTCTTCGTAAGTAGCCTGCCCTTTCTTCCATAGTCGGTAAACTCTCTTTTTATCCCTGATTTCCTTCAGAATCTCCCTGTTTAACCAAGCTGGTTGTCTTCCCCGCCGGCTTGCCTTTCGGCACACTGGTACGGCCTGTTCCTGTGCACTCAAAACTTCCTGCTTAAAGCACATCCATCCCTCCTGGACTCCCTTGTTTTCAAGGTTTGTTTCCCAGGGTATGCTCTGGACTAGACTTCTGAATAGGTCAAAATCTGCCTTCCGGAAGTCCAGCGTAGAGGTTTTATTGTTGTTTCTCCTTGAATCTCTGAGTATTGAAAATTCTATTATTTCATGGTCACTGTTTCCCAGGCGGCCTTCAACCAGTACATCTCCCAACAGCCCTTCTCTGTTTGTAAACAGGAGGTCTAGCGGGGCCTTACCCCTGGTAGGTTCATTTACCAGTTGATGAAGGAAATTGTCCTCTATACACTCCAGGAATTTCCTAGACTGCCTCTTCTCTGCAGTATTGAGCTCCCAGCAGATATCTGGCAGGTTAAAGTCTCCCACAAGGACAAGGGCTGACGATTTCGAGACATCTGCCAGCTGCTTGTAGAATATTCATATCTCCAAGATAAATTCCGACTTTTGATTCTGCTCTGCAAATTACTTGTAAAAATTACCTTCACATTGTTTTCATATTTCTTTTTTTGTTGTCTTGTGCATTAAAAATACAGAGAATATAAACAGACCTATGACAGATTTTTGTAAAACCTAAGAAGTAAGTGCACCTAACTGGAGAGTGAACCTTTAGTACCTTCCTTCTGAATATGTTTCTCAACAAATTGTATTTCTCTAGGTGGATGACCCATGCTTAATGTTTACTTTAGACTAGGGAAAGTATATAACTTATTCTCTATGAATATTTATGTCATAGGTATCACATTCAACACTCAAAAACCATAGTGATAGAATTCTTCCAAAATATGGCAGCATAAGGGTGATTAAAGAATGTAGAAGTTAATATATTGTATTTTCTCCTGTGTGAAAAGATAAAGAAATGGAAAGACAGAGTACATACAAAGTTCCAAATAATTCCTTTCTCGTAAGAACTATTACATATATGTATGCTCTCTGTAGATTTTGCAGTAGTCTCCCAGAGGGCACAGGAAAAAATATAACAACAGTAAATATGGGGAAGATAATTAGGATTAGAATGGATTATAAATTAACACTCAGAAAAGTATGGATGCTTTCTTGTATTTACCTTATACAAAAGCTGAAAGAGTGAAAATTTAAGAAAAATTAGAAGAAACAAGAAACTGATGAAACTGAGAAACAAAAGAAGAGAATCATATGAGCAGAAAATGTATGTCCAAGAGAAAACATAACTGTATTAAAACATATTAAAATGTGATAGATATCTTAGAAGTGCTCAGATATTAAAAGTACACCATCACTATGACCACAGTGATATAGTCTTTCACAACCTTATTTAGTTTGGATTTGGATTTTTTAGTATTCCCTCAAAATAGAATCATCTAAAAGTTTAAATGCAAGCCCATCTCAAGATGACTAATCACGGATTAGCTGTATTGTTCAAACCATCAAATAATGCTAACAATAATGAAAAAAATAGAAAACAACTGCAGGAAAAACATAAAACCAAAGTATTTAAGCAGCATAATAAAAACAAATGAAAAAGTGAATGTAATACTCAACAAGAACTTTCAAAACTCACTTTACACAGGGAGCTGAGATTATATCCGAAGGTCTGTGCATTCCGAGAACCTGCATTCATGTAGTTTCCCATTAACAATACTAGTTCTAGCAGCTTGCTAAAGCTTTTACTCTTCTTTATCTCTTCACAGGCAGCACTGACAGCCATGATGTCAGGTTTGATGTTGTTCACCTGCTCCTCAAACTGAAGCTTAAAAAGAATAGCACTGAGCCGTGGCCGTAGTCTCTTCACGTTGCTCATCTGATTGAAAAGAAAAACAGGAGATTTCCTTTAAAATTCATCGTACGCTTTGGCACTGTACAAATGCATACAATCTGAAATGATTTATTGGTGTGACAGGTTTGAAGAAGCAATACATCTGCTATAACTGATAGCAAATGAATGAATGAATGAGAGACACTTGGGTAAGCAACTGAAATCCCATCCTGTGGTTAATAGGAACTGCCCCCATCCTTTCCAAATAACTAGTATGTGTAAGCAATAAAAGATAAAGTGTCATCATATATCACATCTGTCAACTCATATACCAAATCCTATAAAACTAATCCATGTTTATGACCCAGTAGTTGCAAAGAAATGAAAGTAGTTCACAAATTTCGTATAAATCAGGATGTACCAAAACAAGGCAAATCTCATTTCCTGGAGCAAACATTTGAAAGCTGATTCCAATAACAGCTTATTATAAACTTGCAGGAATATAACAGTTTTGAAAAATCTCAGCTATGAAACACGTAATATAGCATATGCTAGTATATACCAATATTCATACCCCACTATAGTACCGTACACTCACCTAATACAGTTAATTAGGTACAGCAGAATGCTCCCAGGAAAGCAGTAGCTTATGTAGATCATACTCATAAGACTTGGCCTTTTCTATGGTTTACTGGTCATGTATTTTCAACAGAAGTTTCAATCTTCTTAAACATTAAGCCACTCAATTCTCACTCCAGACGTATTTTGCACATTGTTTACTACATCCACAGTAGGAACACTAGTCTCAAATTCTTCCATGAGCTACTTATCTCATTTTTCCCTATCCCTGTTTTCCCATCAATTTCATGAATTCCATAAGATCTCCTTCCCCATACTTTTCTTTTTCCTTCTCAAGGCAAGGTTCAAGACAGTAATTCCTTGACAATTTCTGAAATCCTAAACTAATTTTGTTTTGCTGGGTTTTTTCCTTAATAAAGAATATGCTATGGTTTCCAGATATCAGTACTTCTCAATGCAAGAAAAGAAGCAATAATATTGGCACTTCTCCAACAAAGTAATAGTCTTCATATAGTGGCATTAAACTCCTGCCTTCAACTTGGAAATATCCCGCTCTAGACCACAGTGACACCTAAGGTTTTATAGGTTATTTCTCAACCGTATCTAGTCTATCAATGTGAAAATTCCTCTGACAGTGCAAAATTCCTAAGTCATATGGTACTGATCATCTCAAAACAGACTCTGGAAAGGATAATGGTGACACTCCTTCCATTGTCAATATAGAGTGAAATTGAAGGCTGTCTAATCCAAACGGTTTGATATAGAAGCCAAAGAGGATAGAATTTACAGTCTATTTTATTGGTTTTACTGTGACAGTAGAAGAACATAAATTCAGGTAGAGTGAACATTTTATGTTACTAACCCACTTCAGAAATGCCTGCCTAGCTGTGCATCCACCTGATGATGTCCCATTGAAGTAAAATACTATTTGCATTTTAGTTCATATATGAAATCTTGGTGTAAAATAAGAAATCCTTTCCACTAACCATACTTTATTTTTCATCACAGAGCAGAGCACATAAACAGGATGTCTTTCAGATTAAACTAGATTGAAAATCAACTGTTGTGCTTTAGTCCGCAGGCTGTCTCCAGCCTGGTCCTAAAGTAAAACACTTAAAATGCACAGTTTGAACATTATTAGCTCAGTGCTCACTGCAGGTAGATATTCTGTTCTTATAATACATGAAATAGCATCCAACAAGCATGGTAAAATTCGTAATTACGTATGAATAAGCAAGGATAATGGCACTTGAATTTGAATAAGGCATTTTGCAGTGAAACAGAAACAGAAATACCTAAACTACACAAAAAATTAACATAGTACTCTTACAACTTTACACCTAATTTAAAAATAACTACCTAAAAGAATATTAAGGTACTGGACAGAGGCAAGTGTCATGAAGTCATTCTCCCAGCTCCATCACAAAGAATCACTCTTAACTACTTTTCCTCGATTATTTCACTAGATTTGCACATGTACTACTACTTCTTAGCATATTGAGAACAATATTCCTAATTTTAAGTTTGATTGTCTGGTTAGCCAGGAAAAATTGAGACTAGACCAGAAAAAACCCACAAAGCTTTATTGAAGTACACAGATTTTTAATATTTGTCCCTACTCAGGGTGCAATAAATCATAGAAACTAACAAAATGCAGTGTAAGGTGCTTTGATTTTGAATGGTACCAAGCTCAAGACACTACAGAATCAGCAGAAGATGTATCATTTATTGAGTATTGGCTTTTCAGACAGGCAGATCCTTGATACTAAAATAATCAGATACTTTAGACCACAAAGATGTGTTGTACAAACATGAGCATGCACCTATGTGTGAAAGGTGCAAAGTTTTCATCAGAATCACTTGAACTACATTAAATTAAGTTATCCTGTATGTAAGTACGTAATTCTTAAGGATGAATGCAGAAATACGTACTCTAAAAGATTAGAAACTGAAACACATGCCAGAAACACAACAGAAATATCACTGGGTTATTATTATTATTACTAGTAGTAATAGTGTCATCATCATCATTATTATTTGAAATGGTCTGAAATCCATGCACAATGCATGTTGTTGGTACTATTTGTTTACCTGTTTGCCAAATCAATTATTGAGAAGGGAAGAGATGGAGAGTTGCCTTAGTAATATATGGCTTTCTTTGTGACATGTAGCCTATAATTATATTTAAACTGTAAAATCCACACACCTTATCACAAGAGATGCTAAGAATTTAAGTGTTGCAATGCTGACAGGCTTCTTTTAATGCCCTATACTTTTTTATAATGAGCATATAAGGACATTCGTAAGGCTACTTAAGTCTTTATAGTGGAATCCTGAAAACAGACAATCCAAATAACTAAAAAGGGAAGCTGAAGTAGGAACTTACACAAGTCAGAGAACTCAGTGTAAGAGTAATGAATAGTTCTATTTTTCAAGTAATAGCATACAAGAATAGTTTCACAACATGCAAGTCCAAAATGGGAACTGACACGAGTTGAGCCGCCCAGTAGTAACTCTCACAGATCTCACATCCAACAGCAAAGACAGCTTTTTCTCTCAAATACAGCATAAATCATGAGGCAACTACAAGAGTGTGCAATCTGATATATGTGTACTTTCAATGTCTCCTTTGTTGATGTCAAGTAAAGGAACAAGTCTCAGAAGTTACACTACATTTTGATCACTAAGGAGGATTCATTCCTGTCACAAGCTCATAGAGAAAAACACTGCAAGAGCTTCAGTTTCATACCTTCCTTAAAAACATCAGCAGTGCTGAGGCTGTCAGACCACCTGTAAGTGTTCCCATCCAAAAAGTAAAATATCAGTTACAGCCAAGCCGACTAAAGAGAGTAAACTGAAATGGCATCCCCTGAGGGTGCCTGTGGAGAATTTATGGCTTTCACCACTGCAACGTCAGTGAACTCTATAGAGTGTAGAGGTAAAAAGTGTGAATCCCTGACTCTTTTCTTTAGACTCAGGCACTTGAAAAGCAGAAAAAACGCTTCAAATAAGGAAGGACTGATACCTTAACAGATGTTTTATCGTGTTTAAAGAAGATAAAAGAACATGCTGCTCAGTTTGAAATGGACAGCCAACATGCCTAAATCTTGGTGAAGAGCAGCAGCATTCTGGAAAGATCAAACAATACTTCAGTGTATGGGAAGTCAATTCACGATAAAAGAATAGTATTTTTGTTGAGATGTTTTTATGGCTTTGTGGAAATAGTACATCTTTCTTCACCTTTGACACATTCTTTTTTCTCAAATAAATAATAATAAAGCAAAGAACTGCCAACTCAAAATTAAAATTACTTACAAGAAATCAGAAAGTCTTTCTATACATATACACACACACATATATACATGTATACATGCAAGCAATTGAGTTCCTGACTTTTCAGTTGTATTAGCAGTGATAGAGGGCATGTTCTGCTACTCTGTTTCTTCAGCTTGAATTATAAACAGCTTGAATTTGCGCTACTGACTGTCCTGCAAATCCAAGATTTTTCTAAAGGATATTTGGGTCAGAAACAAAGGGAGTGTATTTTAAGTGACATAAGGACAACACCTATCAATTACCTCCGAGCTGCATACAGGTAGCCTTCCCTTGTCTAGTGGATGACAGTCCATTGATACACAGTGCAGAAAATCCCTGGTACTGTTTAGGATTGCATTATGTTCAACAAAGATGGACCAGCAAGGTCAGTGAGCAGATTTCAGAATTGCCAATGGGGGCTACAACACAGCTGTCAAAACAAGCTGAGTTTACAGTCTTCATGCTGAAATTTGCAGAAAGGTATGTTCTACTAGGAAAAGAAAGTGGTATTTTTTTTTCTTTGCCTTATCCAAAAAATACAATTAGATGTACTGACACCTTGATTAGTCTGGAACGCAGAGAAAGCTTTTGTTTCTCCAGGTTGAATCCAGACAATGATATTTTCCTAAAAAGGTATCATCCAAGAAGGGTCTGAATTTCCCAAATTTTTCTATTTTTAACAGGCCTAACAGATGTCTGAAAGGCTATTTTCATTAAAGACACATATGGAGCAGATGGCACCACACTGAAAAGCTTTCCTCATGGGAAATGAAGTCAGGAGTTTAATATAAATAAAAAACATCTGTAAAAACTCTAATTCATGCAGATAGCAAAAATAAATAAATTTACACCAGAAATCAAGGGCAGATATCATTGAGGAATTTAAAATCAAATAATACATCAAACCACATGGAGAAAAGTTTCTAAAAGTAAATCACATGTAGCTGCATTCCATATGGAAAATTTGATCAGCTTAACTCCAAAATAAATGCCTCATTTTCTGTCTGGCTACTACCAGGAATCCATCTCCTAACGAAAAGCAAGTCTACTATACATAATGTCCCAAAATATAGACCATGAAGGTACAGACACATGATCAAAGTGTGGATGGGAATGTCTGAAAACCATGACAGCAGGTTTAATACTTCCCATCAGGCTGAACCATTGTAACAATTCCCACATAAAAGTGGAATCTCATATTACTTAGCTATTGAAGCAGTGGTAACAGACCAGCTGATTATGATGTCTTTGATGTGACAGACGTGACCCATTTCAAAAAAAGCTCAGGCCTCCAGCAGATTCATATCTAGTATTGTCTTCTCTACTTACCCAACAAGGTATGCCCCAGTCAATTTCCTAAGCAGGAAGGTATGATGATGACAGTATTGGTAAGGAAAAAACACTCCACTGTAGATCTTCCGTAGTTCTGTCGGTAGCGAATTCAGAAACAACTGGGGAATTTTTAACTGTACGGTTATTTAGTGTATTTGGAACTACAGATAATCTGTGGCAAAAACAGTCTGACATGAAATGTCACATAAGTGGATGCTGTGGAAAACTGCTTGCTTACCTTGGAGAAAATTCCTCAGTTCTACAAAATGATCACAAGGAAAGCAAGCCCTAGCACTTGGGCAATTTTAAGCTCTAGGGATTTAAGGGGTACTAACCAGCCTCAAGACTCTTTCAGCACAGCTGTCCTACACTAGCCAGTCATTTGAATACCTCATTCAATTTAGGTGGCTAAATTCCAAGAAACTCTTGAAACCACTGAGACTCAAAATGGTAGGATCATGTACTGATCACAGTCCTTACTCAAAACATCAGTGTTTTCCCTATGATGTTTAAAGCACAACATGAACAGTCAAGCTAGCTTCCATCACTAGCGAAGAAAAAACATCAAATCAGATCCAGGACAGGCTCTCGAGACATTTACAGGAATCTGCAAAGTGGATGGCTGAAGGCACAAGATGTGGACCCTTCAGAGAAACAACCTTCCTGATCTGAAGTTGCAGAGGTATCTGCCAAGAAGAAAACTGAGCTAGCCTATGTGTGTGCTAGAACAAATAACAACCACCCACTTCCACCCATTTGAATTAACATCAGACAACAGTTAAGACAAATTTTTTTAAACTAGTCTTTAGACTAACTACTCAAAATAGTTTTATTGGAATTAAACAAGGATAAGAATAAGACCTGCTGGTACTGAAACATTTACAGGAGCACTTCTCTATAATTTGGCATCACAATCTTTCAGTGATGCAAAGTAACATAATCCAATCCAATCCAATGGCAATTGCAAACAGTCAGATCAGTGCAGATCATGATGGCCTCTTTCAGAAGGTATTTCTGGAGCTTTGTTCTCCACCCTTATCCAGGTTCAAGGATTGAAATACATCAACATTACAGGAGTTAAGGATGTTCTCTTTCTAAACAACTTCAGTAATCTGGCTGCAATTCATCATAAAGAATTTTTAACTCTCAGGGATGGTATATAATAGAAAGTCAATCTCTGATAACACTCCTGGAAAGGCTGAAAATACGACAAGATACGTGACATCTAGAAGACACAGAAGATAAGGTTTACAGATAGAAATTAGCTCAATCAAAATATCTCACAGCCCAGATGCACCTCAACACTTCAGAATTTTAAATAAACCAAAATGCCCCTAGGTATGGCTGTATCCAAGCATCAAGTATTACGGAAAGGCAGAGCACACCTCTGCAGAAATAGTGATAGCATGATATTTTCCAGACAACAGTAAAAACACATTAATACATTTTGAGTTATACTCAATGAGGACATCCAGGTGAAACCACCAGCCGAATATGGAATTGATCAATTTAAGTGTCTGCTGAATTATTTAAGACAAACTAGCCTTCATCAGGACTCACTCTAATCTTCAATTTACTCCAGTGAAATCTTTTCCTTTGGTACGAACTCATTAAAAACACATCCATCAACGAACAAGCTGTGAAGCCACATGAGGATCGCTTGCCAAATTCTATTTGGGTTAGTTATCAGTGTATTTCACAACGCCTGAGCATTAATTATTTCTGAAACAATATTTTGTAATTCCCTCAATTTTATTGTTCAGTAAATGTAAGTGATCAAGGAAAAATTTGTTCCTTTTTTTTCACTACCAGACAATATGGGAACAACTTTCCAAATAACTCAATTCATAAGAAAAGAAATAAAGCAGGAGCTATCACATGTGGCTTTTGAGACAGTATTCTCAGGTGGGAGACTGCTAGTACACTTGCCTACATGCAAGGTCAAATGTCTACTAATAGCATCCTGTCAAGTATTAGCAACTTTTTAGATCAGAAGTGTTTATAAAGAACATCAAAATTGTGATTTTTTTTAAACACAATTGTATTTATGGATATCAAACCACATAATAAATTTAATATGGTCCAGGACCATTTTACACCACTAAGGATTACAGGCACTGATGAGTCTACATAACATCATAGAATGGTTTGGGTTGGAAGTGACCTTAAAGATCATGTAGTTCCAATCATCTGTCATGGGCAAGGACACCTTTCACTAGACCAGATTGCTCAAAGACCCAACCAACCTGGCCTTGGACACTTCCATGGATGAGGCATCCACAAATTCTCCGAGCAACCTGTTCCTGTTGTACCATGCTGGAATTCAGTACTGGATTCAGCTCCATCCATGCAGTGTTATCAAATCAGAACTAGTTTTTGGAATGGTTCCTGGTGTAACAAGCAGTTAATATCTGTTGGCATGAATAGGCCTAAAGCCTTTGCATTGCTGTGTGGGCAGGAGAGGGAGGAGAGGTAGATGTGTGCTGCTGGAGAGTTGGGGAACTACAGTTTCACAACATTCTTAGCTGGAGCAGCAAGAAAGCCCAGCCTGTCATAACAGCACACAATTCTCCAAATAATTGTACTTTTAATATTATGACTCTCATGTAAATAAACTGCATCCCAAAATAACTTGGGGAGGATGGGGGCTAAGTTCTGGAGCCACCTTATATGGGACCAAACATTGCCATGCCCCTTTGTGACTCCAAAAATGCCCTGAGACGTCAGACCTAGAGTTGCAGGGATGCCTGCTAGACAATCAAGTTCTGAACTCTGGAACATGCTCATACCCAATTTCCCTATAAATAATATATCGAACAATGGTATGGTAATAGTTCACCAATCAAAATCCATTAAACCGATTACTGCCCTTAAAGTATCAATCACGATTAACAATTCTGACTACTATATCGACTTCACTGAATACAAATTAGATTAACATTACTAAATGACCTACTCCTTAAACATTGTTTTTTTGATATGATGACAGACACTATACTGAAAATTAGAAAAAATATTCTCTAAACTCTTTTCTCAGTAGGAAAGAACTGACTGCAAAATAAATCACTATTGCTAAAGGTTTTAAGTCCTAAAGCAACATAATACTTATACTGTCCTTTAGAGAAAGTATCAGATAAAAAATGTAAAAACCACCAAATAACAACCTTCTATCAACAGTCACCAAGATGAACATCAAGCTGAAATCCCGCTCATCTCCAGTGGGTCTCACATTGCAAGTGTGCTGTCATAGGACTATTCATTTCTAAACACAAAGATAATCTTCATCATTAACAAGTTTTATAAGAGATATCACCCAATATCAGTAATAATCAATGAAACCTCCAAGAAGATAATATGAAGGTTAAGGAGGTTTTAAAAAAGTTTTGGAGGATGTTTATTGCACTGAGTAAAACCAAGTACACAAAACAAGAACTATGGTAAAACAAAATGCAATTGAGTATTTATATTTCAACAAGCACAAACATACTTCATCATGAATTTGAGCAACAAAATACATCATTCAATATAAGGTCAACTTAAGATAACGAGACTAAGCTAAGTTAAAGCGCTTCATAAGATGAACAGAATTAATACAGTTTTCCTAAAACAGTTGATGAATCTGTGCAAGCCCTGCCAGAAAAATCAACCACAACCCCAAAACAAAAATGAAACTCCAGAGTAACTGGTGATAATATCTGTGTTCTGAGACATCAATGAAAGAAAGAACCTACAAGAAAATAAAGTAGTTTATCTAAAGAAAACCTAGTCTGGAAGAGAAGATAAGGGGAATAAGGGATTTATTTTATACTTAGTGCTGAATGAACCGAAAACATAGAAGTGATAAATAACTTTTAAAAAAGAGAACGCATAAACCACAAAAGCAACCCATAGAGTCACTACAAAAAAACCCCTCACAACCAAGAGATAAAAAATTAACCAACAAAACAAAACCGCAAAACCACAAGCCACACTCATGAAGGGAACCTGAACCTCTGTTTAGAGTCATGCCCTCAATATCTTTAAGCCAACAACAAATGTTGATCAACTTAGCTTGAAACTTGTAACAGTCACAGCAAACCAATATCTCACTAAGTGTCTAGCTGTTTCTTTCAGAATACCATATCTTGGTTTGAATTCAAAGCCAGAAAGATAATGGGTTTCCATTATAAAAAAAAAATTATCACACAAGTAGTAATTAGTCATTTACTCAGTATTTAGGCTCTTCCTTGGGAGTCCAATAGTTTAATTGTTCCCTTAATCACAACTTTAGAGCAATTTAACATAGGATCTCCAAATTCTATGAAAAAACATAAGAGGCTCCTCATCTAAAAGATAAAACTTCAAGCTCTGTATTGTGCGCTTGATTCTCCTCATTTAAAACATACAGCAAAAAATGAGGCATAAACCAAGATTTTTAAGAAAAACAAAACAAACAAACGCAGCAAAATTGTGAAGATTCATATTTGCGTCAACAGCAGTACCTAAAGAAATGAGTAGAAGTTCTCAGCCCACCCCCTGGCCAAAAATAAAACAAAAGATACAAGAGACCCAAATGAAGACTGAAAAACTTTGATGAAAAGCAAATGCATAGGATTTAATATTCCAAGAGTGACAAAAAATGACCTATTAAAAAATCTTCCCCTTGAACAGAAACGAAATATGTTTCATGCTAAAATCTGATTGAAGCTTGTTCTCTGAAGTCAGTTCTACTAGATGCATAGAAGGTGTGACACTAGAGAAATTGTGCTTAATGATGGGGTTTGGTTTTGTTTGTGGATTTTTTTAATGCTTTGCATGGAAAACTAGAGAAAGGAGGGACTTGCAATTTTCAGTGGGAAACTGGTTGTTCCTTGAGAAAAGAAGCTCCACAAATTTTTGAGACATAAAAGCTCATTATTTTATGAAATGCTTTTCTGAGTTATCACATTATCTCAACTTTTTAAAACAAATTTATCAGTTAAGTTGGGCCAGATGCATCAAAACTCTACCTATACTGTATCTCATGTAGCTCTTCTCATCAACTGACAGTCCCATCTAACTGAATAGGTATTATTCCCTCACAGGGAAATTCCCTGAGATGAGCTAACAATGACCATCTTAGCTTGAAACTCTAGGAAAGGACAAGAAAAATCAAAGACTTATATAGATATGTGCATCAGGAAATAATATAGCATTACTCTGAGTTTGCCCGGATGAAATAATTACCAATTGTGAATTATGAGCTATATAGAAATTACATGCAAACTGTATTTCCACAAAAGGCATCAAGTCCCAGTACTGAACTAGCAGTATTTTCTTTTCTCACTTCCAGTCTTCCTCTGTTAATTCAACTTGGAAGAAATTACAAAAATATCTTCCCCCTAGGAAGGGAAAAAGTGACTACATGAACTTTTGACACAACATGCTATAAAACATGGGAGGCAGCGGGCAGAATACAGTAACATGATCATTACTACAGTATTTTCTTCTCCTTTATATAGAGGATAGGAAGAAAAACATCAGTACAGAAAACTTCAGTGAAAAAGTTAAGATTTATTAATGCAAACAAAAGTAAAACCAAATTATTTTAGCTATAAAAATTCAAAAACAGCCCTGTATCTCCCAGTGAAATATTGCCACAGAAAATGCAAAAGTCTTTTTGATTTGATTTTTTTGGCAAAATAAATTACTTCTTTTAAGAAAAAGAGAATCCAAAATCATTCCAACAGTAATATTTCAATAATCAGGCTTTCCTCATCCATGGATATGTCCAATAAAAGTCCAATTGAAAGGCAGCATTTCTACTCTTCTCCCAGTCTGGAACCTCTTCACATTTAAAATGAAGCAGCTGTCATTTTTGCTATATTATATTAAAACTGTATTTCAAGAAAGGACAAAAAAAAAAGTGATAATAAAACAGAACTCACCACAACTCCGAACTGTTCTGGCTCAGACAAATTTTTATACTCGCTCTTGAACTTGGACAATGCATTCAATTGTTCTTGTTCAGGAAGGTGTTTTATTAAATTCTATAAAGAAAAATAAAATAGGCTTAAAAATCTTAGATTCTATGTTGCTTGTATTATTGTAAGCAAACAGTATTACATATGCATCATTACCATACACTCCAAAGACAACACTTTTCCCTGAAGGCAGTAGAATGTAAACAGGCAACACACAAAACTGAGAGTATAAAAAGCAAGTGATGCAATACTGCGAGCTAACATCTTTTGCTAATTCTACAGATGTTTTTGTAGTTTTTTTTAAACACTGTTTTTAAAGAAAGAATATGCTTAATAGGCACTATGAAACAGAACACTATGAAGCAAACAGAACAAGAATTTCAAGTGTAACGTATCCACCTAAAGGAGAACAAGAATTACTAATTCTAGACAAAAAGTATTTTCAAAAAGGATAATTTATTTTCTAGTATTTCAAAACAAAAGCTGAAACCCATTACACTTACTTACATTACTAGCCTGAAAACTTTGCTCGAAGGGGGAATTCAGAGCTGGGATTCAGCTTCAGCTGAATTCGTAAGTCCATATGGGGAAGTTGGGCCCTTACATAAGTGACTGTCTTGTGAATACAGGTAAGGGAATCTAAACATTTCACATTCATCTGTTCATCTGAAGAATCTTCTGACTCCCTGGAGCTTCCTGAACACTTGGACATGTATATCTACATAGAGGCACTTACAACTAGGCACCTGAACCCCACTCTAATTAGATCCTTCTAGGTTGGCTAAAAACAGCTTTTCTGAGATTCTGGAAGTAGAGAACTTCTCAAACATTTCATTACGGTACATAATTTGAGTCAATAGCTCAGTTCTGTCCCTTCCCAATACAATGACTATAACTACTAGGCAATTGTCAGTCCCCCTAGCCTGCTGTCTTTCTCAGCTTATGACTCTTATGTTTCTGGTTACACATTGGCTAAGCTTCCATCACAGTGAGAAAAACATGAGAGAGATTGTTCTTTCCTAAAACACTCCCTCATCTACTAGTAAGATCACTCTTCTGAATGAAACTGAAAGTTCAATCCTTTTAACACTGAAGCCAGTCAAGCAAACAGCCATCCCACTAGCTACTACTGTATTTCAAGAAAGAATCAGAAAAACTGACTCCAGCACTTCCCCATTACTTGACTGAAAAGGCAGACATTTCAGTTGTCAAAATCTCTTTTTTTACTCTTCAAGTAAATAGCTTTGGTGATATACAATGAAGAGAAAAGAACTTATTAAACTTGGTAGACAGGATCTCCATCCGAAAGTCTTTTAAAGAAATCCCTAATTTTATCCACTAAAGATCCCAATATCAGTTAAGATATAAAAATTACCTCTCTGGGGCCAGAGAGTTAAAAAGCCATACCTATGCTTTGCTTAACATACTCCCCTAGTGTAAGAAGAAAGAATTTCACTCTTTAAGTAATAGCCAAAATATAGCCCTAAATCAGTAGACTGCTTCAACAGAGTGTCCATGCTCAAATAAGGGTTTTGCTAAGAAAAAGGAAAACTATTAAAAATGCATGAATGATGATGCTTGAAACAATAATGTAAACTTAAATTTTATGAGCTTGATTTGGACATGGTTAAACTGCTTTTCAGCATGACAGCAGTCATATATATATCCTTACCACTATAATGTTTGGAAAATATTTTTGTAAAAAAGACTACATCTATTAATTATGTATGAAGGTGTCCAGCACTAAATCAGTAACATTGAGCAAAATGAAAGGGTACAGAGTGTAAAAAGATACATTTTAAATTAGAAATTCATAACACCTTTTTTTTTATATACAACATCCAAATGAACAGCTCTAAATATACTACATTTCCCTAATCTTTACTGAGATTACAATGGTACTGTTTGATGCTGAAATAGTTTTCAAATGTAGAAAAACTGACCACAAAACTTTCAAAAACCAAAAACACTCAAGCCTTGTATGGATATTTTCAATATTCAGCATCAGAAAACAAAAAAGCAACCAAAACTGAAGGAGCAGCTGGTATCAAAGCGCCTTTATGGTATTCAGATAAAGCTTTTGAACAGTGACGGATGAAACACATTTTGAACATCAGAGAATAAGCAGGAAAAAGAATTTAGATTAAGTCACAGAAACATTCCAATAATTAGTCAATGAGTTTTTGGATTACAACATGACTTTTGGAATTTTTATATCTTTCAGGAGTAGATTTAATTTCTAACACACTGGGGGCTACAGGAGAGACGGCAGAAAGAGATTGAGAGAAAATACATTTTATTTCTTAAGCATAACAAGAGTTGGCTTAAGGACAAATTTCCAACTTCAGAAACAGCAATATTAGGACACACTGAACAATATTCAAAGCTAGACAAAAAAAACTGATGAAGGCAAGAAATTTCAAGAAAGGAGAAGTGTTTTATTGTCTAAGGTATCTTATATAAATGAGGAAAAATAGCCATACACTTGCAAACCTATATATGCTTTCACTCTTCTCAGAACCGCAAAATACACAGGATCACATTTTTATAGCATGGCCATAATGCATAATTGAGAAGGTTTTAAAGATAGAAGTAGAGACATAGAGTTGGATATTTACATTTATTTAGTAACTTAAGGATATATGAAGGTGGATACCAAATTTTTGAAGGAACAAGGCACATTATTCTGCCACTTTCAGAGGAAGATGGGTGCCTTAAGTAGTTTTTCAAGTTTAAACTCAGATAGTCCCTTTTTCAAAGTTATTGTAGGGTTGTTTTACCCACAAACAAGCAACTTGGATGAAACCATTTGATAAAAATTATTACATCCAAACTTGCAAATTAAATTTGGAGCGTAAGTTCTACTGAGTTTTCCATCTGACTTAGGCCTTCAACTGTTTAATCATTGGGCAAAAAATATATTCTTGAGTCAGTTAAATGACTGTGTTCATACAGGACATTGTGAGCATTATCACTTGTATCCCACTACACTGACTTTCACACAATCACAGCAGCTGCTTCTCTTACCCTTTACTTAAATAAAATTGTTCCCTCCCCTCCAAAAGAAAACACAAAAAGATTCAAACACTGTCAAAACCACTTTGTACTAAATTTTGATGTCAAGAGAGGTTATGGGATACACTGACTTTCAACATACTTTACTGGTAATATGAATTAATAGAGCCACAGGATGATCAGTATAGTGTCAAAAGTATCTCCTATTATTGTTATGGATGCCTACTGCATAGCTACTACAGTGGGGCTAGGCTGTCTTAGATGCTTTAAATATACAGGAAATTAGACATTCTTTATCCCAACGCACATACAATTATAATGAAAATAACAGTCCACAGAAGAATTTAAAATTAATAATATAAAATAATAAAAAAAAATTCTCAATGAAAGTAAAGTTTCTCTTCTCAGCTTATTGCAATTTCACATAGAAGTATGCCATTAATTAATTAATTACCCATTAAATGGGATCTTCTTTCTCCCCAGAGTCTATATGCAAAAGTATGTTTTGCCTTCTTTAAATATTACATATGGTAATTATCTAGATGACAGTTTTTCATAATTCTGATATATAATATTTATTTATTAAAAACTGGTTGCTTCATGTTATTGTTGAGTACCTAATGTTCCTAACAAGCTAAATTTTAACCATCGAAAACCAGTACTATGATCAAATAGCACAAGAGAGTCTCAGAGCAAGCATGTATTACCTGAGACAGAGTCCAAGCTGAAAATAACAGCATAGCATATTCTATCTCTCAGCTTTTCATGCTACCATAGAGAATTTCTACTATTATACAAAATAAAAAAAAGTATATTGCATCATAGAAGAGTCCTGCACAAAAGACAGGAGAGCAGGGCCCATCATGTACAACAGTAACTTCGGAAGACAAACGCCATCACTCCAAACAGCCCCCCCCTTCCTCTTTCCTTCTCCCACATTATATACTGGGCATGATGTCATATGGTCTGGAATATTCCTTTTGTCAATCTGGGTCACCTGTCTTGGTTGTGTCTCCTTCCAACCTCCCATGCACCCCCAACTTCCTTGCCAGCATGGCAGTTTGAAAAGAAGAAAAGGCCTTGGCTCTGTGCAAGCCCTGCTCAGCAAAAACGAAAACATTTCTATATTATCAACCCTGTGTTCAGCACAAATCCAAAACACAACCTCATATTAGCCACTGTAAAGAAAACTAACTGCATCCCAGCCAAAAGCAGCACAAGCTGCTTTCATAAAAATATTAGCGTTTCAAATATTGAAAAATCTACAGATCACAGAAAAAATATTCTTGCAGTGATTTATTAGCCTAAAGTTTATGTTAAGAGGTTTTTTAGCTACAGTTTTTTATCTACTGAGAAGCTTCCCCTGAAATATTGGGATTTTAAATGTGTTTTTCCTTACCTGAATCATGGACTCTGACAGTTGTGTTTCATCTACTTCCAGTATCATCATTTTGATTTCCTCATAAGGCACTCGGAAAGATCCAAGGAAAATTGCTAAAATAAAGATTCCACAAATAATGAAAAAAGCAAGACAACAATCTTGTTTCTACTTACAAAACACCAGTAAAACAGGTTTTAGCATCTCCATGTTAACAAACACTATGCAAAGTAATATAGGTAAGAGATAATAATTTTTAATGCATTTTTAATTACTGTTCTCCTTCAATTCCAGCCTTCTCCATCCATTTGTTATGCACAACATCTAGCATCACACAAGACTTCCATAAGCAGTCAGTGACAAGTCTACTCTGAAGGAGAATCACCGCTGTTACAACATTTTGTGCTGAGGTGACAATTACTTTTTTTTCTTCAAAAGTCTTATCAGAGCTTTCTCTTAAAGAAGCACCATGACAAACCAAAACCATATAAACAGAAAACAAAATGCTCTTATAAACACTCCTTGATCATTCACTATAATCTAATCATTTCCTATTTTATCCCTGCTGGCATTTAGGAACCTACACTTCATAGCACTCCACTCTGTCAAAACTTTATCTTCTTCGTTTGCATATTATTGCATAATTCTGACTATTGCCTATATACTACATAGTTTATTTCTATAAAGTACATAAGATAGCCAAACATTCTGTGGACATTATTGTCCTTTTTTGCCAGGGGGTGGGGGAATGCTGGGGGGGGCAGGCAGCATTCCTTGATGAATATGCTGAAAATATAGATAAATAATTAGATATACAGCTGTATGCTTGTACTTCAATATATACAGTCTTGAACAAGGAATAATCTTTAACTGTTTTCTGGGTCTTTTTAAGTGTTTCAGTTGTATCAACTCCTAAGCTTGGGCTTAAAAACAATATGCACATTTTCTCACACACTTTAAACAAGAAGTGGTTACCAGGCAATTAGATGAGAGAAAGGCATTTACATGGAACATTTATGCATTACTTTGTGAAAAAACAAACCTCCAGAATCTACTTACACAGATTCTGCGCAATCTTTGGGTCCAAAACTTTTAATTCTTTGATTCGTTTCTTGATGGATTTCTTTTCTTCAAAATCATCCTCCTCTCTTTTTACTGACAAAGTAAACACAAATACACTCACAGTTAATTCTTAATATTTAGAGAAAACACTCATGAATTCAGAAAGCATATTTACTATCAAGCATAGTCAATTCACAGTGAAAAGAACACGTAATAAAACACAGAGTCAAAAAACAGAGAGGTTTTGTATTTATTGCTTGTATTCTCAAAACTTTTGCTCTTCAGTCAAATCTGTCAGCATGTTAGCTTTCTAGGTTTATTCTTTTTTTAATATATACAACCTGAGTAAAGACTCTAATGTTAACTGTACAAATATGCTGGAGTCATATTTAAAATATCATGCAACATGCTTCGGTCACCCTGGCCAGGTTAGCATTCTGAACTGGATTTTAACAATAGAAAATCTTAAAAAAATATTTCAATATGTCTCAAAACTGAGCAATAAAGAACCTAAGAACCTAAAATCTAACTATTTTGTGCTTTTGTCTATATGTACCAAAATTATCAAAGACTGCCTTATTAAAAAAAAAAATACCTTAGAATATAAATGAGTATATTCCTCCAAAAAGATGTATTTTTAAATATATTATGTAATCACACTTTTACAAAATACCACAAAGTGACTTTATATGTTAATATTGCTGTAAATTCTGCCTTATTCCTTCTTTTCCGAAAATAATTCATAAAATAGGAGTTACAGAATGCATTATGTAAACTGAACTTATTTCTCATTATTTGCACATTGTCATAAGAATTTCACTTAAAATAACAGCATAGGCTTGCGAAGGTATTAGTAGGGACCATTTCAATTATTATGCAAACAAACTAAAAGACCAAACTCACACAAATCTTTCTTAAATACAATCTGGTTGTCCTTTTTCTTTTTCCTTTCTTTCTTCCTTCCTTCCCCAGCACAAATCTTCAGTGTCAAATGTTATTTACCCAATGTACTGCTACTGCTTAATTCTCTATACTATTTCACAAATGAAATTAGTTTCCAAGCTTTTACAGTATGATTGTTCCAAATTGTTATTCGTGCTTCAAATATTTGAAAGTAGAAAATACGCTGTAATAATATGCTACTGACTTCCAAAGGAGATGGATATAGATGAGAAGTCCTGTCAAGAAGATGTAGGATTAAAATTTCTGGCTCACTGATGATTCTTGACAAAACTAGGCGTAAACATGAATTATCAAGAGGATTTCACTGAGTTGAAATTAATTCCAAAAATGTTAACAGAGATATTTGAGACCTATGTCATTCTTAAAAAGTGTTTTTCTAAGCACAATAAATTTTGCCTAAGATTGGGACACAGAACAAACAACCTCAAGGTCTTTGAGCTTTGTTGTCTAGGATACAACCAAAGAAATAAGGACCTAAACACCTCACACAGGGATTGAAGGAACTAGATTCAAGTCCCTTCTGCATTGATGGAGACACAAATTTGAATCATCTCACTTTTAATTCTCTACACCTGCTAGGCAGCATGATGCTCTTGTGGACATGCCACAGTGCAGAAAAGAACCTGGTATTCTGAAAAAATGAAATCACTGAGCTAAGACATAAAGCAGTTGTTGGAAGAAGGACTGATAACCAGAGTCCTGGCAAAGGGGTTACGAAGCTACGTACCCTCATCTTTTGTCTGTCTTAGCACTCTACCCACACAATCCGGTTGGCCTTGAATTCCTTTTAGCACAGATTTAACAGAATAGTCAGCATTCTCCTGTACCAGGAAAACTACACGCACTGCTTACTACACATGCAAAAGCAAAAGTAGGTTTTAACTACCAACGTGAGAACTCAATATCCCATGTTCCAAATGAATAGAATGACATTTTAGCTACTGGATGAAGAGAAGGTTACCAGTAAAGGTTCACTTTTCTTGGTTATGCTTTAAGAAGAGCCCAGAAGGGCATGTCTAGGGGCTACAGATCTCAGAATCATGCGACTGTTTTCTCCTGCAGTTACACACTTTAGCAGACCACTCACAATTCTTAACAACTACATGCTGAAAACAGTCATTCTTAAAAGCATGATTTTGAGTTGCCTGCCTTGCAGGCAGATTGCAGATTCCCCTAGAAGACCTGGACATCTCTGGAGCAGAGGTCCCATGCCATCTTCACTCCTCACGTAATGAAAATATTGTAATGCTTTACGGCTATCTTGGAACTTGGCAAATCATTATTTTACAAGAAACAAAATAATTTCCTTTTCAGTCACAATAAACAGAAGTGAAATTATATGAATTTATTAATTTCCTTAAACTTGCTCTGACAGCCTTGAACTGGATACTAATAGGGGTAGAAACAGAAAAAAATATGTTTGCTTTTTCCAGTACTAGAAAGAAATATTTATTCATTACAAGTCTTATAACAGAGATAATACACAGATACATCAACGCAAAAAAAAAATCAACAGTTAAACAGGCACTAATTAACTCCCTACTTCCAAATCAAGAAACAGGGATGCAAATGAACTGGCTAATTCCCTCAGGAATTTTCACCAAAGAGGGCATTATGCACAATGTTACTGCACTACTTAAGGCACTGCAACAGTAAGGAAAAATGTATAAGCATAAAACATATCTACTCTAGGTAACTTATGCAGGAATTGTATGCAGACTTCTACAATTATGCAACAAACTAAACTATTGCAAACTTACGTGATACTTCTTCAGGAGAGTTGAGGTCACATCCTTATATAGGAGGCAGCAATAAGAAGCACAGGATACATATTACTTGTCTTCCTTGTTTGAAATGTTGCATCTTCCAATGAAAACTGTGATCCCTCCTACTGCCTCTAGAAATTTTTACCTCACTTGCTAATGTCCTGGTTTTGGCCAAGGATAGCTCTAATTTTTCACAGTAGCCATGGCTGGGGTAGGGGGAGCCTGGAGCCATGTGGGCTTGGCCAAGACATTCTGCTATTCCATACCATCTTATGTCATGGTCAGGGTGCAGGGAAAAGGTACTCTCCCTCACTTCCCAGAAGGGGCAAGGGGTATTCCTTTACTGGTGGAACAAGTGGCAAAGGGAGCAGTGAGGTAACACCGGTCATGACCGGATGGTCTGTACCTCATTGTTTTCCATTGTCTCGGGCTTGGGGGAAAAATATGGGCGTAGGACAGTCTGTCTGACATGTTGTTCACTATCCCAGTAGGTGAGCATTTTTGCTTGCAAATCACCCTCTTTTTGTATACTTTTGTTATTAATATTGTTGCTGTTCCTGTTTGTTTTCTTATCTCATTGCTGTTTCCAGTAAATTGTTTTTATTTCAACCTGTGATCTCTGCATTTTGCACCTCCCACCAGAGCAGGGAGGGGAGCAAGCCAGGGGGAGAGGGTTCACTAAATTAAGGAGTGCCACTCATAAACCATGACAGCTAATTAACTTATAAAGCAGGAAAAAAAAGGGGGAAAAAGGCCCCAGAAGCCTAAGGGACATAACTATTATCTATTTCCAACAAGAAAAAAAGGGAAAAATCCTTCTGCAAGGGGGGAATTATTAGAAATATCTGAATAGGTGAAGTAAGTATCCTGACTAAAAGGCAACCAAAGAAAATAAGCAGTTAGATTTTCATTTGTGGAGGGCGCTGGAATAGAAAGTATACAGAATATAGAAAATGGGAATATCTGCTTATACTGGAAAAAGAGAAAGCAGCCCACTGCCCAGTGGGCAGCTGCTGCAGAAAGGAGGTGACTATTGAGGGAAATAGATGCAAGATGTTATCATGCTAACATGAGAAGAATCCAACCAAGGGATCTCAAAATACACAGACAGCTCTCATGACTCCAGAAGTTGGATCAACATAATAAACCATTAGCTTTTTTAAAATTACGTGTCTTATTTCAGGTATCATACAACTAAAAAGGAATGTTACATGTCAAGAACCGCACACCCTTTGAAGTTCTTTCTATATGCTACATCTATCACATTGAGGGGCATACGCATGAACCGGACAATATTTTGCCTGTAGTACCACACCTGATGCTTCAACTGCTCTGCCCTCTCAGGCTGGGACACAAAGTGCTAGAGCACTTTGAAATACACAGAATTCACCTCCTACCCTTAAAAGTTCCTCTTATCTCCACATCCACAACTTTATTAACATGACTCTAAAATTAATAATGTGGTCGCCAGCATACAGATGGACAAATACCTCAAAGGATTTTTAG
Organism: Neopelma chrysocephalum; assembly: GCF_003984885.1. Classification (NCBI taxonomy): domain Eukaryota; kingdom Metazoa; phylum Chordata; class Aves; order Passeriformes; family Pipridae; genus Neopelma; species Neopelma chrysocephalum. The sequence goes on along the minus strand of NW_020897694.1, from coordinate 2,476,105 downwards.
ATATTAGCCAGATTGCTTTTACTTTCTCCTTCAAATATCTATCATGGCTAGGCTTCACAAAATATGCATTCAAATGTAGTCAACTACCTCCATCTGATGGAGGCAATGACCTGACTGAAATTAGAGTTCTGAAAAGAGTGGTGACAGGACTGTTTCATAGCTGGAAGCCTACAGAATAGCACTTCATAAAAATGTGGACTGGATACTACGGAGCTACTCTGTAGAACTCTGAAACAATTACATTCTTGGTAGGTGCCACTGAAATAATCTACATTCATGAATTGCTATGCACATTTCCATTTCTGCCACAGATCTTGATATAATCTGCTATCCACAATCTTTCTGTAAGAAAAATCATGTCTCTGCATCTGTATGCTAAATAAAAAAAAAATCTCCTAAAATACATCATCCTACTGGAAAAAAAAAAACCAAAAACAAAAACAGCAAAATACCCTTGAAATACAGACTTCAAAAGGAATGTACAGATATGAACACTTATTTTAGAAAGTCTGAGTTCCTATTTCAGATGAAACTTGAAAACTAAATTACACAGAACACTCGGTAGGGTTATTTTGTCATTAAGTAACAGAGTGTACAGAAAACCATACGACCTTGCACCTTCCGTAGCCTCTCAGCTAAGACAACAGTCATCTTACATTCTGTCTTCACTGAAAAAGGATAGAAGAAGCCTGGAGTCATAGGATCAAAGGATGTACCCATACAATCCCATTATGAAAGTAGATGGCTACTTCATCTGTTTAGAAGTCTAATTCTTAGAAGTAAATGACAGCTTATGTCCCATATAGTAGGATATTCAGCTGAAAGACCTGTAGTCTTTATCTCCAAAAAGTTATCTGGAATCAAAGGAATAGATCTTTAATAAAAAATGAGGCTGTAGCTAAATAACAAATCCTGCAGAATTTCTTAGTTATTCAAAGCAAAAATGTGGAGTACCTTTCTATAAAACACAGAACTATAAAGGTTGCAAGGGACCTCTGGAGGTCATTTGGTCCAACCCTGTTACTCAGACAGGGCTATCTACAGCCAGGTGCCCAGGACTGTATTCAGACAGTTTTTGAATATCTTCAAGGATGGAATGAGAGTCCACAATCTCTGTGGGTAATCTGTGCCTAATCTGTGACCAGTCACTCTCACAGCAATAAAAAAGTGGCTTGTGATGTTCAGGATGAACCACTGATGTTTCAGTTTGTGCCCATTGCCTCTTGTCAGGTCACCGGGCATCACTGAAAAGTGTCTGGTTCCATCCTTCTTGTGCTCTCCTTTCAGGTATTTATGTAAACAGCAAGATCCTCAGGAGCCTCCTCCATGTTAAACACTCCCAGCTCTCTCAGCCTTTCCATATAGGAGAGATGTTTCCCTTCACCATCTTCATGACCCTTTGTTGGACTTTTCCCAGTACATCCATGTCTCTCTTTTACTGGGGAGCCTTGAGCTACACACAGTACTCCAGGCGTGGCCTCACCAGTGTTGAAATCAAAGGCCTGTCAGAGAATATGTGTCTTTTGGCTGACAGGACACAGATTTTTGAAGACTTGGATTGTTTTAACAGCTTCACTGTTGTCCTAAAATGACATGCAACAAAGCAAAGCAAAAGTTTACTCTCAAAAAAAAAAATTTTAAAAAACCACCAAAACCAAGAAAAAAACCAAACCACTACCAAGTATAGTTCCTAGACTGCAACACTACACAGGTGCTATCAGCTCTACTTGCAGATTCCATACTGAGTTGTTTGCCAACACAATTATTTGTGACAATCTGCTTTATAATAGAAAAAGACTTTGAAATGGATCTAAATCATTCCATAATGTCTTCAAAAACACCTACTTCCTTTTTTTCATAAAAACAAGGATAAAATGAGGATACTAGACACAGCCCACAGCTATAGGAAGAATGCTTGAACATTGAGGCCAGGAAGCTAGTAAATATTCTGCTTCCCAAACAGAGCAACCTAAGGTTGTATCAACACAATTGCTAGGACCAGAGACTGCTCATCACTTAAAGATCTGTTCTAAATAATGATAGCTCATTCATAAACCAAAGACATTAAGCTCTTACATTTTTTAATGATAGCTGATAAAATTCTGATAAAAAAATCAAATCTCAAGTCCTATTTGTTAAGAAGTGACTATCTAAAATACTCACAGAAGTATGGCGTATACAAATCAGAAGAATCTTTTTCTTAGTTACAATCTGAACACCTGCTTGGCTCCACTCTAGAACTGAAAGTTTTAATCAAGACTGATGCAACTCTTGGAAGGATATAAAACTCCACTACATTTTTTGTGAGGGAAAAGGAAAAAGGGGAGGTTGAAATGACCTTTCTGCTACAATGGAGTTTGCTGGACAGGGAAAAGCAAAACATACTCCTATTACCAGCAGAACAGAGTGTAGCTCCAGTAGACACATAATTCTCCAGTTTTGAGATCCCAGCATTCTAAGATATATTCCTACCATCAGGACTTAGCTGTTTGGGCCTTACAAAGTTGATCACTTGTCAGAAGCCATCAAAAGCTGAGTAACGGACCTGAGTGCACTTGAACCCAAGGTGAGCATAGTTGATTCAAGAAGCACCATAACATTATTGATTTTAAAATGGAATGGCAACTGTTCAATTCCACTATTTTGTGTCCAATAGTTGCCTTTCAGAGGTTGTCAAATTTCAGAGTAAAAAACCTTTTAATTTAATAATCCTTGACAGATTGTTCTTCCATGTCTTTGTGTAATTGCTTTTTAAACCTAATAAATTTTAAACATTGATTAAGTCCTTCTGCACAGACTTCCAATACTTAATTAATTATGTACTGTACAAAGAAAGACTTTAATTTTTTTTATAATCTTGATCAGTTTTGCTGTACCTCTACCACACTTTTTACTAGAGAGAGGAAAGAAAATCACATAAATTCCCAAAATCCTATTTTACCAGTATATCAGTAATTTATTACATTGTTAACTAATTCTGCCATTTCTTAATGATTATCTACAATACGTCCTCCATTGGTATCAACCTGGTAATTGTAGATCCTCGAGAACCAGAAACCTTTTTAAAAACTGTCATCGCATTTGTCACCTTTCTTCCTTTCCTCTCATGCTGGCATAGGTTCAAGTAATAGTTTACACAGCACAGTTCATAGCTCAGCTGTTTCATCCTTCAGTTCCCTTAGAAGTCCAGGGTGAATACCAGCTGGTCTTAGCAATCTGTTACTGTCCACTTTATTGACCTATCCTAAAACTTCCTCTACTGACCATACAATTTGTGTTTCCTGATCCAACATGGTGCTTTCCCCAAAGACCAGCTTGAAGGCCGCTTCATTATTGGTCAAACAGAAATAATTCTAAGCTTCAGCATTTGGAAGCAGGAAAAAAGGGGTGTTAGTCCTTCTCTTTTTTTTCTTTGGAAGACAGATAAGAAGCAGTAAATCATATTTTTGTATTGCATTTTTATTAAGTCTTTATCCATGCTAAAAATTCAATCGTATGAAAATTTTAACACCCTAGCTCTAAATCAGCAAAGCAGTAAAAATCAGAAACCTACTGAAGACCATGGAATTAAAATACAAGCTTACACTCTTAAGTGAAACCCGAGTGAAAAAGAGACACTTAAAGATGTGGCTACTTACAGATTTTATGTAGCACTTTTAAAATGGCTTTAACATGCTGCAGTCTCCATATTTCCCTAACTATGCTCTGTTGTTGTTTTCAGGTAAGACTACTAGTAAAACTTTTATTTTAATCTCTCAATGAACAATTCATTACTTTGTTTGATCTCAAAGCTCTTTCAGCTTCACTAAGTAGCGTCTAGAAGCTGGACAATGGCATGTTTCTAGACCAAAGTCCAACATACAAGCTATTTTCAGTTGTTCCCACTGTGCAAGTTTTCAAACCATTAGTATTTATCATTATTGATTTACAGGAATAAGTAGAAGTATCTTTTTCCTTTTTATACCTTAATTCAGTACACTGTCAAAATTGTTTCATCATAATCTTAACTTTCAATTTAATATAGATGTTTTCAGAGCTTGAGTTTTGAACATAGAGTAATCCGAATTATTTCACCTTTGGAGAAGGACTTGGGGGTGCTGGTGGATGAAAGACTGGACGAGTCGGCAATGTGCACTTCTAGCCCAGAAAGACAACGGTATCCTAAGGTGCATCAAATGAAGTGCAACCAGCAGGTCAAGGGAGGTGATTTTGCGCCTCTATTCTGCCTCGTGAGACCCCACCTGGAGTACTGCATCAGCTCTGGGGTCCTCAGCACAGAAAAGACATGCACCTGTTTGAGTGGGCCCAGAGAAGGGACATAAAAATGATCAGAGAGCTGGAGTGCTTCTCCTACGAAGACAGGCTGAGAGAGCTGGGGTTGTTTAGCTTGGAGAAGAGAAGGGTTCAGAGAGACCTTATTGCATCCTTTGAATACTTAAAACGGGCTTGTAAGAAAAATGGGGCAGTCTTTTAGTAGGGTCTGTTGTGGCAGGACAAGGGCTTTAACCTAAGATTAAAGGACGGTCGATTTAGACTAGATATACAGATGTAATTTTTTACAATATGGGTGGTGAAACACTGAAACAGGCTGCTCAGAGAGGTGGTGGATGCCTCATCCCTGGAAACATTCAAGGTCAGGTTGGATGGGGCTCTGAGCAATCTGATCTCATTGAAGATGTCCCTGCTTATTGTAGATGGGTTGGATCAGATGGCGTTTAAAAGTCCCTTCCAACCCCAACTATTCTATGATTCCACAAATCACAGTATAAAGACATAGCTGAGCACTGCCAGTAATAGATGGTAGTTCATTCCTTCCCTCATACACTCAGCTTTTCTCTTAGTTGCATATTCTTAGAATTTATGAAAAAGCCAGTATAATAATCAACGTACTTTAAAAACTTGAACTCACAAAAATGTCAGAAAAATTATCAAGGGAAAAAAAAGTTTGTAATCAAAGTAGCAAGTTTAATCAACTTGTGGACTAACAAACGAGCACCAGTGGGGCAGACCACATAATCAGGTGGTCAATATCAAGTTTACATTCCTCAGACACTTTGGACCAGCCAAGGTTTCCCACAACTGAACACAGATTTTTAAAGGGTACTCGTGTTCTGATGTTATTTTTAATTCTTTTATTAACCTCTGATATCAATTTAAAACAATTCAAGATCTCTCCAGCAGGGAAACATTGGGTTAGGCTTTCAACCTAATTCACTGAGTGAGTACAAGAAAACCAAGACATAGACAGGAGAATGCAAGAGCAGGAATGAATGACCTGACATAAGAGGGACAAAAAACTTACTAAGCTACCACTGTCACATCATAGCACTGTCAGTGCCTCACATACCGCAAAGGCAGGGGCAGTACCAATCTGACAAAGGACGGATCATTAACTTGAGGGAAGAAACACCAGTACATGGGACTCCAAACTGAAAGGGTAGATGGGAGAGAACAGCAAACCAGGATTACTAGGAAGGATTTGGTGTATCCTGATTGAAACTGAATGAGGAATCCACGGTCAGCAGTGGACTGCAAAGTTACCCAGGCTGCAGGAGACCAAGGACATCAGAGAGAATAAACAGCACTCCCACATCAGCCCCTGAAGTACCTCAAAGCACCCAAAGTATGCCTGGAGATCAGGATGGGTCACTTCTACTAACCTAAGACATCAGATACTGGTATACAGCCAGGCAGTGCAAGTATCTCCAGATCTCCAGGATGATGACATTATGCTGAATGGCAACCTGAAGGTAGCAGTGGCCTTGCAGGTCAAATGCTGGGGTTTGAACCTTCAGTGCAAGACTGCTTACTCCTTGCTACAATCCCTGGGAGCTGGGAAATCTGGGAGGCAAGCCAAATATCAGACAAATCACTGGGGATTTCTCATCCTGCAATCTGTAGCCCATCCTCTGCCTCACACACCCCTGATAAACCTGCTGCTCATAAACATTTACCTTATGTGATGTATGGGGATGGAGGAGAGAAAACAAAGGAATTCAAATCTATCCCTTACTTGTAAATTTTTGCAACAATAATACTAACTACTCTGTTATCTAATAAATGTAAAATAGGAACTCATGGTCCAAAGTCCAGGTCACTGGTCCAACATACAAATTTTCTTATTTTTGGTAAGTCTACCTTCAAAATATTGAGGCCTTTCTCTTAAAGATTCATTCACAAGGTAAGTGTGCCTGAACCTCTCTGATCTAGTTGTCCAGAACCAATCTGCAGTTTAAATTTATTCACAACTAGTTTTTACTTATTTCTCGTGGTTGAAATAATTCTTTACCCTTTCTAACACTCTTCTTAGAAAATAAGAAAACAGCTTAGCCGTACAACACGATCTTTGCTTTTTTAATTAAAGATTTCTAATCCATTTAATCTCTACACCTGACTATACCAGCAGCTTCTACTTCTACGCATCTGTGATTTAATCTGTCTGGAGTCTGGGACAGTAGAACTGAAAGTCACATTACAAAGCATAACTTGTAAACATATTAACAACAATGCTTCCCTACTGGAAACAACTCTGTGAAATCAGGGATTTGTTCTGCTCTTCTTCCTTGCCTTTATTTATTTTTTCAGTAAACAGTTGATACATACATATTTAAAAACACACATATATACATAAACTGAAATAAAAATCAGAGATTCTAGCACAAACCTAAAGTTTTTCTTTACACAGTTGAATTTCAGACATAAGCACTTGCAGTTTTTAGGTTCTGCTTCCCTGACTACAATGGAAGACAAGTTCTATGCCATGCTCTTAGACAATACCAAATGCATCTGATTGGAATGGAGAAGTGTTAGCTTATTTCAGACTGCTTCTCTCTCAGATGATTAACCACCAGGTTTCTTTGCGTTCTTCTGACGTAGGTACACCTACACTCTTCATTCTCAAACACCACCAATACTCTGCCATCTTGTAAGTACTCAGTCAGCTACTGTAGATCTTCATCATCAACTATTAGCAGATGAATGTTAGCAAGGCTACACAAAGCTAGTAAGAAACTTTAGTGACTGCTACAAAACTTTACCATAAAGGCTACTGTTGCTCTTCCTATCCTTCTCTCTGTATTGCCCCTGCCATGATTAGACACAGGTTGGGGACTGAGTAGCATGCTGTTAAATACCAGTGAGGCAAATACAGTAGCATTTAGCAATGTGAACAACGGATTGAACATATTAAAATTTCTTTGTTATGTGTCAAAAGTTCTGTTTAAATACAAACAAAAGTTACAGTTAAAGGTTTGTATGAAAGAAATCCTATGGTTCTGATTTTGTATATCATATATGAAGTATAAATATTCTGACATGACTTGAAATACACTTAACTAGAAAAAGTTCCTTCAGAATTAATAGGACTTAAAAGTAACAGCAAAATTTGCCAATCATACTTAAGTATGTGGTTTTGTTCCCAAATTTGTCTTTCTTCTACTCATCTAGCTTCTGTAACATCCTACCCTCTTTCAACTTGAGAATGCATCCAAACTCTGCCATCATAAAGTTAGGCCTTTTCTTAACATATGCAACAAATCATTGAGACTATTTAATAAATAATTATTCCCAAAACTGATCCTTCAGAAACTCTACTAATAGCCTTATAGTCCAATGTATCCTTTTTCAATATTCCTCACATCCTCCTAAAATTACCTGCTTTATGAGTCTGCAGCTAATCCCACTTTTCATTAATATTGGCACAGTGGTAATCCTACTGCGGTCCAGAGGTTAAGTCTATCATATTTATTTTGCTTAGAAAAACTGTCATCTTCTCAAAAGAAATAAAATTTTATCAACAGTCTAGCATAATTTACTTTTCATATGCTGAATATGATACATGCCTTGGTCCTATTTTTTTTTAATCTACCTCTCTATCATTGATTATAATTTTGTAGAAAAACTGTTCAGTGTTTCTGTATATCACTGATAATGGACTAATGAATCTACAAAACAAAGTCCTTTGTCATTTTTGAAATTAACTTACAGAAAAGGTGCTAAGTCTTTTTTTCCCAGCAAAAATAAATATAAATCCCCTCAGTATTCCCTTGCTATAACCATTAAATGATGCATGATTCCCTTGCAATCATCACTAAAAACTATATACTATTTACTATAATAAAAGCAATGAAATGGATTTATATAATTGAATAAAGAAAAAAACAGCAATGCTACACTGTATAAGTTAAATTCAAGGTCCTTATGTGCACAAGCACCTCAAGCATTACATGGAAACAAAATATGGCTTTAGCCAACATTTTTCCCTGCTAAATCAAGAGCTGTCAATCAGTATATTTGTTTGTGTGGTCTCAGAGTACATTGCCTCAATCTCAACAGTATTAGTGAAGAATGTGGAGAGGATAACTGTATCTACTTAACCAGCATTCATGCACTCTCATTAATTTTTTTCGTCTCACTTTCAAGCATGTCGTGGCTCATACCAGAACAATAACTTCCTGATAATTGTTTGAGACAACAACTGGACAGGAACAGTGTAGAGGTGAACTTTCTTATAGATTATAGGGTGCCTCAGTGAATTACAATTAGTTTTAAAAGTCATCTGTCCTGTCCAGCAGCTTTCAAGACATTTCATTAGCAACTACAGAAATCCTAACATATTTTAGGCTTTAATGACCCAGGTGCATTGTATTTTCTAAGACAGAAATTTCTCCAGAACACATGACAAATACTGAAATATGTGAGCTCACAGGTCAATAAGAGATGTAGTATTAATCAAATTGTCACGTGATATAAATTGAAGCTTAGCTTGTCATTCAATAAGTTCAACACTAATAAAATAAATAAAATAACAGGAATTATTTATACAACTCCCAAATCACGAACCACCTTTACAAAACTGTCTGATAACTTTACCAAACTCCTCTGCAAGAAGATCACTGTCATATTTAGGAATATAACAACATATTCAGATCAAGTACACAATGCTAAAACAAACCACAAAGGAAAACAACTACATATATAGTTGTATAGCTGCATTTCATAACAAGCTACAGGAAAATAGAGCTCTTAGTTTTCTTAATATTATTCTTTCTCTGGGGTAAAGAAAAAAGCTATCCCCTAATCTTCCAGTCTTCCCCAAAATTCCGAGTATGATTTGCTATAATTGAAAAAGGATGTATCACTGAAAAAATCCAACATAAATCTGCCTTTCTGCAACAGAATACTATATTTCTACCTATTACATATTATTGTTATTATAATGTAAAAAACCCACAAAACCTAACAAGATTACTTACAAAATAATGTTAAAAAAAATCTTTCAAATGTCCAACTCTCTTAACGAGCTGAACTGTGCTGATAATGTTCCCTATCTCTTCTGTAAAAATCATTTGCATTATCTGTTGCTTTTCCTGCCCCAAAACTCAACCTTTTGGAATTCAGAGGATAACTTCCTCTACATTTATCTCTAGTTTGTGAGGAAGTTGTTGAAATTAAAGTGTTCCATTTCAGGAACAGAAAAATCTCCATATCTGGAGAAACATTATTTCTTAGAAATCATTCACAGTTAGAAGGCTAACTTCATGATAAAATGATAAAAATTGTTTTTTTTCAGAGAGATATCTGAAACTACTAAATCAGAAATTACTAACCCTTTCTACTAGGGTAAAAAAAAAAATTGGTGATGAAAAAAAATCTGTAAAAAGGAAAGCAGATTTTCAGTAGCAACTCTGACTTCAGATGCAGAAAAAAAATTGCATTGAAGGTCCATTCAAAACCAATATCCTGCCCAAATTCTTCACTTTGGAATAAGTTGAAACATGGGACTGCAGTAACAGAAGAGAGTTGTCTAAGGAAAAAAATATTTTTTCAATTAAAAAGACTGACTTAAATTAAAATTTTCCACTGCCTTAGTAAAGACCACACATAATGACAGGGTGGAGACAGACCACCATGTCTATTCCAAAGAGAATGCTGGACAAGCATCATTGAAAACAGACAAAAATAAAGAAAGGTAGCACAAAACCTAGTTTTCTGCATAAAACAACTAGTAGTAAGCAGCCTTCAGGAGGCAGGAAAGATTTCAGGTACAGTTTAAAATCAGTAATTTATCAGTTGTTTTCTGTAGCATTTAGCTCACAAAGGCAGCACTGAGAAATAGAGCAATTATAATTGCTAGTGTAAGGGCACAAGTATACCACAGTAGTTGAGCCACTGCCATTTCTCAAGGCATATACTGTCACTATGTTCCTTTCTACATGTTCTTCCCAAAAGGAGGGGATGTTTCCATACAAATGGGGTGCATGAGCTTTACTTTCATTCTTGTATATTCAAAATAGAAAAAGTTACATACATACACATAAATAATATGCCTCAATTGACTCTAATTACTGACAAGCAATCTCTCTCCCTAACAGTTGTTTATACAGGCTTTCATACTGTGCTCTACTCATACACCATCGGTTACCTGGAACAGCATCCTGGAGTTTAACAGCATAAATAACACTCTTTCAAAAGCAATATGATGCTGAGAGATATCAGCAAGAGAGTAACTGGTAAAATCATAAATGCACTTGAAGCAACCAACAACCATGCTATTATCATAAAGTTCTCTCCATATGGCAATCAGTGTTTATTCATCCTAAATCCCACCCATTTCCCTTTTAACAATGCCTGATGCATCTGCACATGAAGTCTTTTGCGGTCTCCACAATATAGCATTTGACATACACATGACAGATGGATGGCAAACACACTGTTTTGTTTTGGTTTAACCCGACAAATGTAAGGCAAGAATATAAGGAAATTCACATTTTAGCTGTTGGCTGTATTTCTGTAGTGGCTTTTTTGTTTGTTTGTTTGTTTTAAAATTAGATGCTGGTTCATATAATTAATGCTGGCTTAAGATCATAAACATCAGAAATTAATATTAAGTATTTCTGTATTAATTTTTGCTAAAATGTCTGATAAAAAAATTCAACTTATTTCCAAAGCACATCTTTAAAAATCATTAGAAAATTAACTAGTGAAAGAGATTAAGTGTTGCAGAGAGCAAGGAGAGGCAGGTCATTTGGGAGGGGGCTGTTTGTTTTATTTTCTCAGAAACGGAATTTATTACTACAAATCTTCTACAGGCCAACAGATCTGACTGACCTCATACACTCAAGCTGGGTACAATTGCATGCACTAATATATTCTAGTTTAGGAAGTTTCTACTTAGCACTCTACAGTTTACACCTAATTGTAAGATCTCTTTAGACACATTTAAAGGTTGCCCAGTACATTAACAGTGGTTGAAGTAAGACACTAGGAATAGTAATGAGGTCCTAGAAGCTTCAATGCATTGTGTGTCAAGCAAAAGATCACATTATTACAGAGTGTTCTGTCTAAATTCGTAAGTTATACCGTTAAGAATCTGCGTACTCATCATACTAAACACTTAACTCGCATAGACTCAAGCCATGATGAGACTGCAAGTAAAGGTAAATGGAGCATACCTTCATTTAGATTATATGCTTTAATAAGCCAATTATTCAAGGTTGTTCAGAAGAGTGCCCAATTTAACTATTGATTTTGGACAGACAGGTCTAATACAGAAAATAATCTAATAAAAATTAGTGAGAAAAAAATACAAAATGAGTCAATGATAATTTATTTAATTTTATGAACTTATACACTGTCAATTAAAGTTCTGTTTCTCTTGAAGAAAGCCTTGAAAGAGAAGAACACTAACAAAGCCACACAAGTCCATTTATCAGAAACTATAACAGGTAAAATGGCTTTATACATAACATATTCATGAAGGCATCTATAGTACAAGGAAATTGCATGACACACCTCTAGACACCAGATTATTCAGTTACCAGATTGTTTTCTTTCCTTAGGGATACAAGGAATCTCACATGCAATGCTCAGTAAATAAGAGCCGTAGCCCCTTATTGTAAAGACTTATTAAATACCATAAACCAATACTTTTGTATAGGGAAACAAGCCATTATAACTATCATGATTAATTTATATTGATATACTTATCAACGTATATCTGAATGTAAAACAGGGGGAGGTTTTTAGGTTGATATGGTTAATTACAGTAAACGACATCTCTTCTTTCTAGATTTTAAAAAGAATAAAACAAAAAAAGGGAAAAGTAATACAGAGTGTTATCAGTGCTGCTTCTGATGGTAATACATCTATCCAACTTCTTGAAAGATGCAAGCAGCTTCTTTTTTTCTCCAAATAAGTTACTGTGAAATATCATTGATATACTAAAACCAGTAAAACATGCTTGATTATTGCACGTCTCCTATACTGCAGTGCCAGAACTAAGTTAATGAAACAAAAAGCATGTATATCATTCTCAAAGAAGTTTAACCTAGCAGTGCTGTCATACATCCACAGGTTGATTTTGTGCAAATAGTCCCTGCTTTCTCCTATCACTTCCCAGAAATCTACATTAAAAAAATTTATAATCTATAGTAGATACTATATTCACGTGACTTTTCCAGCTACTGCTTATCTTCATTTGTATTCAGCAACACAAAACCACCTGGTAAAAATCCTTTCAAGAAACCTCATTGTTTTTCATGTTTGCCTATATTCTGTACTTTCCCTTTGCATAAGTTTTCTCATATTTTAAAGTATATTTTTCATGAGTGCATTTAAGTTAGAGCCCTATAAACTCTGCGAAAAGGCACAGGCTATTTATTTGTACTCAGAGGCATGAAATGAGCAGTAAAATAAAATGTAAAGAGGCATGTAGTCCTCAACTGTGAAACTAGGATATCAGGATTTATTTCAAATCAGAAATAAAGCCCATTTGTTTAGTTATAATATATACATTATTTAGAGACAAAAAAGTTCCAATTTCTGTAACGGGTTAAACAGGATGCACACCAAACATGTGTAAATCACCTTAACTCTTCCTCAGAACTGGAGAATATAACTGAAGACTACATGGTAATATGCACAATTTTCCAAGAACATATCAGTGTTCTAATCTTAGCACAGTATTTCACAATTTGTACATTAAAAGCTTTTAATCACTACCACAAGAAAAAATACAAAGAGTGAAGGAAATTTTTGTAATTTAGGTACATGATTTATAACCCAGAAAAGAATTTTTTCCATTAATTCACAGCCTAAGTACTTAATAATATTTAAATATACTCAAAAATTTAATATTCAGAGTAGTATTCTATATAAATAGCAAAGAAAATGTTACCATTTTCTTTAATTTAAATTATTCTGCTAAAAGTTCTTCCCAATACAAAAGACAAATACTAAAAAATGACACAAACAGCAATCAATGAAGCAATTTAGTTCTGGGTTACAAGACGCCACTTGCTAATTTCACTGAAAACAAATCTTGCAGGAAATAACACTGACTTCACTTTTCCAAAAAAGTGCAAAAGAGTCTGCTAATTGAAAGCATACCTATGCATCCTCCAATTACAGAATCATATTTCTTCAGCATTACTACAGATGTACAATTGACACTACTTCCAACATTTGTATTTCTTACAGTTTTCTCTTCTCTTTCACCAAATCTGTAATAGCTATTCAGTAATACGGATCATTTACTGTACAATGAGACACTCTTGTGGTACATTAAGGAATGAAGTGATCGGCCAACTGTAAACAGACAAAGAGACTGAAACTGGGAAAGCATCCATTGCAAGTAAGCTTTGAGAATATTCAGCATTTCAGAATATTTTATTAAAAAGCAAGTGGGAGAGAACTGCAGCATTCATTCTCACTGAAACGCTGTTGTATCTCACACACTATTTGACAGAAACTAAACGACAGCAACAATGGAATTACATGTTAATTCCTGTTTTTATTGGCTAGAGCACACATTAATACCACATCACACTATAAACTGAGTGTAACTTCACTGCAAATTATCTTATGTTAAAAAGGATAGGTATTTCTGCACGAAAAATATGTATTTGATAGTCTAACATATCTACCAAAGGTGGCATATCAGACAAATACTGTGAATGTAGTTTTAGGCTAAATATTAAAAGACTTTCTAATTAGTATGCATTTAAACCTCTGTCCAGAAATCATCTCATTCCTTCAGCAATTCATGCAAACAAAATTTGTATAATTAAAGCTGCTTGATTTCCCGCTCTTCCAAGTCTGTGCTATAGTTCTATGAGACTGAAGATGATATAGATTCTATAATAGGGATTCTGCATAATCAGTTTAGTATGCAGATTTGGTTATTTCACACATCTTTTATGGAGAAAAATATAATTTATCATACAAGAACAGTAATAATAGTATTTCTTTACTATCTCGTCACACATCTTTGTATGAGCCACAAATTTTTAAATGTTGGATAAAGACAAAAAGCAAAAAATAAGTCTTCTTTGAACCAGTTTGAATCTTTTCTATATTGATTAATTAACATCCCTAAGTGCTGTAGAATAAGATTTTATCCCTCCCTTCCTGTTACATTCACATATGCATAATAGTTGACTACCTAGTCACTAGACCTTGCTGACTTTTGAGGAATTAGTCTAATCTCATATGCATAAAAATGATTTAGTAGTTCTACTAGGAAACAGTAACAAAGTATTTATTCTATTAGACTTGTATATCATTATCTGTAAATGTAGTTCTTGCAGTAGAATCATAATTTGATTAAACCTATATAACTTCCCCCCCATAGACTGAATACATATATTTCCCTGAGTAAACAAAGAAATCCAACTGCTGATCAAAGAATAAGCCTTAGCTTCAGAGACTGGAGTCTCCTAAGTACCAAGAGCTGTATAGACAGTCCAGAACAAACACCAAGAGTGGTATGAATTAAGCAATTTTTTGTTATTATTTTTAAGGAAATTAAGCGTAATATAATTTCCATTTCACCCTAAAGGTAGGTATGAGTTCTAGCAAAATGAATCATGTTATTTTCTTGACAAATCAGAGGGACATTAGCTCCTTGACACAAGAAACGCTTTGTGCTTAATTTCTCTAACTCTTTTCATACTGACTTATTTTTGCCACTGTACTTTCAGGAAGGCTTTTATTTAGTCACAAATATGCTTCATACTGTGAGTTTTGGTCTGTACTCCCAGGTTCTCAGCAACAGTAACCTGAAGATCAGAACTGTTTACTTCCAGTGCATATGAGTATCAAACCTATTTTTGTTCAAGTGGTTGAAATTCTTTTTATTTATTTTAAAGAATGCACCTGCACAGCTCAGCTGATCTGGCCATTTGTTCCCACTTGCTCACTACCTCTCCCATTATTCTGCTGAATATGGAAGACTAAGAGGTGCATTCTGAGACTCAACTGGTAGCAGCAAATGGATTCTATCATCCCCTTTTTCAGGTTTGACCAAGTACAGTCCTCCATTTATCATCACTACTGTTTCTCTTCTATAGAGCAATAAAAGAGCAATTCACACTACCAGATTAGTACTGAAAATAAACTTTCTCTTTTGGCTTTTTGCAGTTAAGATGATCTAGCCTGGTTTGGTTTTAGCTACATCTATCCATGTTTGTTTCCTTTCACACCAGCATTATCTGCCAAGATTTTTCCTGCAATGTGCAACTGTGCCTTGGATCCCAGTCTCTCTTCATGCAATCCAGCTCCATATCTACCTTCAATTTTGTCAGCTTTGGCAGCAGTTTTCATTCAAACAATCTTGCTGAGCACTGACTTGCTTTATCTATCTTCCCACTTTTTCAAATAGATGACCCAATACTTCTCAAGATCTTACTCTGAAACGCCAGCAACAAACCCCAAAATTCTGCTTCACATATATCAATTACATTGCAGTCAAATTTTAAATGCCACAAGGCATTACACCGCACAGTCTAAGAACTGCAAAGATAAGCAGTCACCCTAAGCAGTCTCTTTCTAGCTTGTTACCCTTGCCAGCTATACATATGCATTTACAATTTTGTAGAAAGGCATTTCTATATCAAAGGACAAGTCAGACTGCACAGCAGGAAACATTTAGTCTTTACCACTGTTAAGCTGAGTAATAGAGCAGATAAAATTTCTAAGTTTCATTACTCAGGTGATGATAGAGGTGAGTGAGGTTGTAGAAGAACTACCTTGTGAGTTAAAAAGAAAAGTAGAGCCCCACTAACTTGTAAAAATAGGAAAAGTGGGGCAGCAAAGCCATAAAACAGAAATACAAAGTTGTTAAAAGCTACGGGATATGCTGTCCAGTGCTTTCATTCTCTTAAATTTAAATGACGTTGAAAGCAACAAACCGATGCATAAGAATGTATCTGAAAACACAACTACCATTTCACTGTAAATATTTAACTATTGTGCCAGGCAACAAGAAGACTGCAAACACATCCTGCCCTACTAGGAAACTTTTCAGAATGCTGAACTAGATTATATCCTATGTAAAAAAGAAAATTTTGTTAAAGCTCTGATTAACCTCCCCAAAAAATCCTACAGTTTCAGATCAATTAAATTCTCTCCGTTATTACATAACCTTCAGAACCTGATTGCTCTTAATGGGGAAGGACTCTATCTACAAGACTTTCACAATATGCATGTCCTTCATGGGGATGCTTGTTTCATAAAACATATTGAAAGAGCCCTGTTAAAAACATCTATTAGGAAACTACCAAGGCAAGACATTTAGAGACTAGAAAAATCTATTTAGAATGAAGAAACTGTATGAGAAATTCATCACGTTGAGATCACGCAGAGGAAAAGAGCAGCCCACAATGGAGGTTTGTTTCACAACTGTTCACATGAAGTACTCAACTTACAGTTTTTTAAATATGACCCTACTTTACTTACAGAAATAAATTATGTATTAGATAAGGCCAGGTCATATTTACATGAAGTTAGTTGGTAAAGAAGATTATATAATCTTAATGAGTAAGGAAAGAAAATGTCTAACCACTTTTTGCATATAAATAAACTAAAATATTGTTCCAGCTGAACCAGAACAATTGTAAACAGAACCCAAGACTCTGCCAAATACACTGCTAAAGTCTGCATGGCATACCAGTGTCTATTAAGTACTGTCTAACAGCTGCCTAATTGGACATCACTGCTCCATTAACATATAATCTCCTTGATTTTTTGTTTGTTTTTCACAAATGAATTGTCCTTGAAATGAATGTTCTCTGAAACATGCCATTCAGTGAAAAACTAAATGGTAGATTTTTTAGAGGATGAAAGCTAGTGCTTATGGAAATTTAAATGCTAATAATTTTCATCAACAGTGACTGAAGGTTTGCCAAAGAAGGTTTGTGAAACATTTCTTGCACGTAAATTATTTTTCTCACCTCACAACAAAAAAGGCTACAATAAAAGCAGTGTTGTAATGAAGATTTTATTACACTCAAACATAGTGTTACCTTTAGTCAGATGTAAATGCTTGCAATGTTAGATTAGAAATTCATCAAAAGCACTTAGTGCATAAACACAGCAAAATTAAAAAGGAAGTAAAACCCCATGAAAATAGGTTTGTAGCAGGCGTATAGAGTTTTATACCTCCTGTGTGACACAAATGCTAGCAAATTAATTCGTGCAGGATCCTTGCTAGTATAGGGACAAATATATTTAAGATCTTAAAATGAGTATTTTCCATTAAATAAACAAAATTATTAGACTGAGCAAAGGCATTGTGATGACCTTTTTTAACTTGCATTTTAAGTTCCAAACCTGCTTTTCTATTCCATTGGTGTTTACAGTTTAGGACTTATGAAATTGATGAGACTTTTTTTGGTGTCTCGATACATGAAAATAATATCCATCTCCTCTAAAATTTTAGTCATTCACACTGTGAAAACATTCTCTAGTAGATAGCAATAAAGGAATACTCATTGCTTCTAAGACACAAAGCCTTCAAAGGCTTTCCCTAGAAGTGTTGAGATATGGGAGCACAGTGCTTTTGTTAGCCTGAATATACTGTCATATTTTCATCAAACATGAAATCACTGCAGACTGATATTGCATTTTGTGTAGAAATCAGTGATTAACCAAAAAAAAAAAAAAAAGTAATCAATTGTTTGAAAGAAAAAGGAAAAGGTGAACTAAACTACTCTGTCCAGGTACTTCACTCAATCTGTTTTGGAGCTGACAGGAAACAATAGTCTGTGTGTAGAAGGTGAGAAACAGTCACCTAATAATAGCATATACTGCAACTCTGTCATAAAGAAAAAAATAAAATTAAAATAAATTAAACTTAAGGTATCATAATACTCTGCTTAGGTAGAAGCTTATACGTGCTGTAATAAACTCTTCAATAATATCCTTTCACTATTTGACAACTATTTCCTAGCTGAAAAAGAAATCAAAGTGCCCTATCTGGTAATAGAAGTTTTTCTAATACTATTTACAACATTTCCTGATAGACTGCCTCTTTTCTGCAGTCTTATCAGAAGAATGATCTGATTTACTGATGATTCTGACATAGATTAGGGCACTGATGTCACAGTCATTCAATAATTCATAATTAACAATTAATTCATGGGAGATTTCATCCTAGGAAATTGTCAAAGAAGGAGACTAAAGGGGAAAAGATATCACAGTTTTTAGCTTCAAAAAGAATCAAACTACAAAACAAATGCTATTGTCAGACTATTTTAACCACTGGTATGCTAATGTCCTCTTTGGGTTTTCCATTTTTTGTTTGCCACACATTCATGGAGTTATCTGGATATGAAAGTCAAGTTTTAGGAGTTACTCACATTCTACTTCTTCAAATACATTTAACAGTCTGAACAACTGAAGGTTTCTCCTATCCATGATAGGACATTAGAAAAAATAAATTAAGTAAGTTCAATTAATTTTCCCTAAATTGGGTCTTTTTAGCTGTGACAGTAATTGGTAAGTGATATCCCTGGTTTTAATTCAACACACAAACTTTTCCATTTTATCAAAGAGCAGTTGGATGGCCATCTGGCAGCCAGCCAAGCTCAATGTACAACAGAAGTATATTCAGTCACTGATTCTTATATATCAATCTCTACATGACAAATATGATTTGATACAAATATCTAAAAAGGGTAAGAGCAGATATTCTATTTACAGAGAACAGAAACAACTAATATAGTTACTACCAGCACAACACTAAATGTACCATCCGTTCCCTCCATGCGAAGATGATGGACTGAAGTTGCAAGATACCACTTGGTTGCTGTTTCTTGCAAATGGTCAAAACTTATTCCTGATATCTTCAGAAAGAAACTTTTTTTTCTTTTTTCATTTTATATGCACAAACCTTTTCGAATAATTTTGCTTTCAGGGGTAGTTCAGGTGATACTGCAAGGCAGTCAAACTTAAAACACATAGCAGGCTTTACTTCTACTTGCACGCAGTTCCATTAAAAGGTAATTCAGGTTACTTGGTGCTGTATTATAGCAGAAGTTATTCAAATATATTGTTGACAGTCTGACAGCTTTGTAATAATAAGATTCTACAAGAAGTACTGTTTGGAACTACTGCTGATAAACCCTCCTCCAGAGGAGGAAAGTATGAGGATACTGGGCTTCACCAAATCCTTCAGGTGGATGACTGCAAGTTCTCTTGCTTATGGCTAGATTGACTGTGCCAGGTCAAATACAGCACTAAAGTGATTTATATTGTTAATTTGATCTTCTTGCTAGCATTTACTCTCTTTTCAGGTTTAAAATATTTGAGACTTAGTTGGCACTATAGCAGCTTAGGCCTTGATGATTTTTCTTAGAGTATAGGGGGAAAAAAAAAAGAAAAAAATTAGAACTATATTGACCTTTTCAAGACAAGTGCCAACAGAGATAGTACTCCCACAGAAGTGCTTTATTTCTAAATAATCAAGTCTGGCAGGAGCTCTGGTGTGATGGGATCAGACACTGCCATCTCCAATAAGATTAGGATGAAAATCTGTCCTAGTTGATAAAAAAAAATACAGAGAGATCATGTGATCTTTCTCTCTCGAGTTTACCAGATCAGTTCCCTTCAACATCTAGAAGAGTAAATTTCTAATATTTTATGCCATCTCCCACTAAGCATAGTTATCTGCAAACTGTTAAAAATAATTAAGAATTTACAAGTGCTTTCTTGTATATTTGATGTGCAATTTCTAATCCTCATTTGGACCTTAACACTTTAAACATAAGAGTCACTGGATCAAGTCAAATCAATTTATTAATAGGATATTTATAAATGTAACACAATAATTGTAAAGCACACATTTCATAAAACTACTACCTTTCTTATATTTTGCATACATGAGACAAATTGTCATTTTGGATTGAAATGCTTCCAAAAATTTCTTTTTAGTTAGAAGTTGCTTTCTTGCTTTCTCTATACAACCTCCCAAGTATGGGAATCACCTTGGCAAAACTCCTCAAGCACCCAAAGGATTACTGTAAGCAAACATGTAGCTAGTTCTCTCTCAAGTTATCCTGAAGACATATCCAACATTATGCTTAACTACTAGAGTCTCACTACATTAATTACATGTATTCAGAGACTTCAGCAACTTATTGCTATGATCTTCTCCATACCAGTACTCTTCAAAGTATCTCCACAAACCAAGAACATTTATTATAGATGTTTCATTACTTTTCTCTGTTTTATAAGGTGACAAGACCAAGCAATTGCATATTAAAATCTACCTTTTTTCAATACTGCAAGTCTTAAATATAGTAGCTTGAAGCTACTCCAACCAACCAGGCACTCATATCCATGATTAAGAACCACGAGCTGCAATAAGAGATGTCACTTGAAAACACACTATGCCAGCCTTACCACTTCATATAATCCATTCTCCTCACCTCCCAAAAAAGAAAGTTCTTTCCTACAAATATACGCTTTCCTATTTCTTTTAGACCTTTTACCCCAGAATTTTTCTAATGTTCTTTGAACCTGCTGAGCTTTTGAAGTTGTCTCCAAGTGGTCCCACCAATTCCTTAGCTAATTTCTTTTTCAAAAAATTAAATGTACATTTCAATATTAGCTAGAGGATCCTTTGCAAGAAATTCATGGATTCAAAATGAGTATGTGAAGAACGTCCCATTTACATTTATCTAGATAAATTTAATGAGTTTTCCTATTATCTTCATACTTCCATATTTGTAATGCTAACTTGTTTCTTGCAATATTGTCTTGAACTTTTTACTTTTTAATTATTGCAGTAATATTTCTTTCATACCTCCATAACATCTTCAGTTTTTCAATTGTTTCAATGCCCCTTCAGAATCAACATAATTTATAATTCCTATATAAACATCTGCTAAAGCTTCAACTCTATTCTGTACTGTTCTGTATTCCTTTTTCTAGCAGAATTTCCTCAATGGGTTATTTACATAGACATAAGACGTACTTTTCTAGATCAACACTGAAATACATTAGGCATATTAGCTAGCAAAATGTAACAACCGGACATTTGAGTACTTCAATATGATTATACTTAATGAGAATAAAATTCACTTAAAGCATCATTGAACATTCTGGTCCCTGCTTCCACAACTAGATACCTCTTCTTATGCAAAGATTTCAGTGAAAAGAGTGCATAAGCAGATCCTTCAGCAGAGTGGAAACCAGCTCATTCATTGCATGTCATCATTTGACTACAGAATCATTTTCAATTTCTCATCTTTCTGGTTTTAGAGACAAAGCTTTAGAAATACTCAAGGACTGTTCCCAATTTCAGTACAGTGAATAGCTTGCTGATTCTACTTTAGAAAGCCTGGTATTAAATCTCTTCAAGACTGTGAAGAAAACGGGATGTCTCTAATTTCTTTGCTAAGTTTTGTTATAAACAGTAAGTTACATATAAGTTACAAAGAAGTATCCCCTCTCCCCATGGTCATGAGAACAAAAGCAGTTACTTTGCTGACCTCTTTACTAGAATTCATGCTGTCAACAAGAGATACAAATATACCTGGTCTTGTCTACTAATGTGCTTCAGTATTCACATAAAGTTCTGTAAACCATTGACATGAACAAAGATGAAATTTAGTTCCATGTTGCCCCTTAGACACCTACTTGCTGTTCTAAATAAAATCTTCAGTGTCTCCACTTTCTTTGAAAAAGTAAGATGATGGTACACTTTTATCACCCATGTGAGATGAAAGAGATTTCAAAACTTAAAAATGTAAAAGATTAAGCAGTAAGCCTCACTTGTAAAAAAGGAAATAAATATGTCCCTGCAGACTACAGCCTTTAAATCACCCCCCCACACACACATTTGGTATAAAAGTGTACCTCACTGACTTTTCAGCTGTAGATCCAGTAACTCTGTTATATTAGGTTTTGTCAAAACAATGTATTCAGTCCGTTCAGTTAAATTTTGAGGGATGTTAATCTTGTTAATTCTAATGTTCTTGCTGTCTGTGGAGACTTGCAATCCTCTTCCAAGCCATTAACATGTTTGGCCTGAACATCATCTTGTCTCCCAAATTTTACTGTTTAATTACACATAAGAAACTATTTCCCCCAGTGGCTTTTAAACCTTCCAACCTATTAGTTCAGGGAACATTCTTGGGAATTCTCCTAACACTATAAAGGAACCATAATTAGCTTCTGGACTTACTTTAATAGATTCAAGCAGACATGTCTACGGTTTGTGAGGTTTTCTTGCCTTTTTATCTTCATACAATATTCTTAATATTATTAAATATCAACATTAACAAACTATAATACTTAAATCAGTAGAAATAATGCGAGAGCATAAAAAGCCTGCTTTGACAAGAGCAGAATAAAGTTCTTGGTTATGGCAAAAAAAATATTGGATAATACACACCAGAACATACCCCAAAAAAGAAGAAATTTGAAAATGTCATGCACTATATTAATAAAAATACCAAAGTAAATTTTTTTTAAAACACTAAAAATACAATAACGCCATCTCAATTTCCAAAGAAATTAATCACTGCAGCCCTTTGGCTGCCCCAAAGTACTAAGTCTCTAATACCAAAAAAGGAGGAAGAAAAAAATTGTGTCAAGAAATAACAGTAGAAATATAGGCATTTTATATATGGGACAGAATAACCTACATTATTATTGAGACAACCTACTGCTAGGAAGGGAGAAAAGGTTTAAAGTTAGGAATATTTTCAAATATTTTGTTCCTCCACAATGCTTTAAAAGCTGAAGAAGCTAAGCAAGTATCAAAGGAGATCTATGCTGCTATAGGTTTATCAGAAAGTAAAAAATTAACTAAAATACTCTCCTTCTTCATGGAACCAAAATACACCAATTATCACATGCATTCTGAAGGTAAACACATCATCTTCTGGCCTCTAGATCAGATTGCAGTATTTTATGAAGGTATTCTGACAAAATTTTATAAATATTTTTTTCAAATGTGACTAAATAAAAGTGCAATTCTTGGGGTTTTTTTGTGAGGTGTTCCTATAGGTCACTGAAGTGCTAAGGCCTGAACAAGGCCTGAGCCAGAGTTGACCTCCAGATGAACCTTCCAACCTAATGTTATATTTAGCCATGTTATAAGCTAAATTATTAAGCAAAATTTCGTATAATCATTAGTAAAATATGTAATATGATAACACTACACCTGTGTAAACATGTATGCTTGTTAGTAAGATATATTGGTATCCGCTTATTAGTGAACATTTGTATCTGTTCATTAATGAGATATAAATGTATCTATCTTTCTGTGTTTAGAAATTGGTCAAGGCCATGAAAGTAGGTGGCTAGCCTTGTTCAACAGTACATGGTCTAAACTGACTCCCTTGATTTTCCTCTGAGCCCTGGCCAGGCTTTGGGTGAAAAGCGAGGAGAGAAGAGAGCCAGATGTTTTCTTCACTAAGTAGTGATGTAAGCTTGTTTGCTTAACAATATAAAAGCTGGACACCTTGCAGCAAAGATGGAAGCCTCACTAAGCACTGAGTAGGATTTCCCAGTTATTGGAAGTGGTTCTCCGGCCCTTCACTATGATCAGAGGCTCTCCAGCTGATGCGTGGGTCTGGATGCTGATTACAGTAATGTATTAAAGGGTAACTGGGGATGTATCTTTTTTAATCGCTATAGACACTCTTTGCAGTAATGATTAGGTGGATGTTAATCATTTTGTAATTCTTTGCTTCTTTTTTAATGCTTTGCTGTTTTGCACTACAGTAAGTTTATACATTTGTTCTTTAAAGTTGGTGTCTGTGTCTCTTGTGCTGCTCCTCGTCCCCTGGCAAAACAGTAACACAATTTTTGCCATCCTTTAAGTAAAATAGTTAAATATTACTCCTTTAAGCAGTCTTGGATTTACAAACTTTTTTCTTCACACATTTCACTTAAAAACAAGAACATTAATGTTATATTCTAAAGTTTTCTTGTATATTTAAGGCCCAAGAATTTTAAAGATCTCTCCAAAGGTTGAAAATTACCATCAACTACTTACCCCTTTTTTGACAAGAAAATGTAAGTTCCAATTTGCAAAGCATGTCAGCATTCTCATACTTGTCCTCTTCTGCCTTAACCCAAAAACAGGATTCTGTCATCTCCTGAGGCCTGATCTAACAGCAAGAGACAAACCAAAATTTTATTAATTAAATTATTTTGATACTATGCAGACACTGTGCTCTGTAGAGTCTAAAGCAAATTAAACACTTAAGAGCTCTGTAAAACGTGAACTTTTGGTATACAACTCATCTCTGGAGTTGTCAATATATTTCTCATTGAAAATAATAACGCTTACAATAAGTGTTTTTGGACAAACTGTTTCAAAAAATGCAGACAACATACTGTTATCCAAGGTCTAAATGTAGCAAATTACTTTTGGTCTAGATTTAAAACTTGGGTAAAACTTTAAATAGTTTCTGAACACAGCTTGTTTAATTAAATATTAAGGACCTTACTTTTTAGAATGTAGCTTTGATTACATCATAAAACTACAAAAATCTCTTTATTGACTTATTTTGGTCTAAATAATTATAGTTTTCAAACTCAGTAGATTGATAGCCCTGGTATACTTGATCCTGTCACAATTAAGAAGAAAAAAAAAACACAAACTGACTCTATATTTTGTTAGCCATTAAATTTACATTTGTACATTTACACTATTACAAATTGAGAGACCTGCACTGCTTCTTTCCACAGTCCAGGCTGGATAGATACAAGACACTTGTTTGGGAACTATAGCTATCAGTACAGTGCAGTGACTGATCCAACGTAAAGAATCTGCTAAAAGACAAGGCATACTAGGACCCTGGAAGCATGCAGGCATCAAGGTTGATCTAGAACTCTAGAACTGACTTTTCCAGGCATCTCGTAAAGTCAACAGATACTTGCCCAGATGAACCAATGAAATACAGTTTTCAGAAAATAATAAAAAACCAGAGGCAAGAAAGTATTCATATATTACATAATTTTAACTAACGTATTGATTGCTTATCTAGTCTTACTCCTGACAATCTATTTACCCTAAGTTCAATGTCAGATTTTACATCCAGTATTTGCCATTAATCAATACTACCTTGGACCAGTTGAGTCTTTTCATGGTAACCTCAGGTCTAAATTCTTTTTTAGGCTTCATTCCGAATGGCAAAGCACAGGAAGGCGGGGACCACTGTATTCCAGGCAGGCCTGGTAGAGGTGGTGGTGGAGGAGCACCACCAAAAGCCAGAGGAGCTCCCAAGCCACTCAGAAGTGGTGGAGGAGGAGGGGGTGGCGGTGGTGGTGGTGGAATTACTCCATTAGAAGGCAGTGGTAGAGGAGGAGGTGGTGGAAGTTGATGTTGTCCTGCACCTTCCAGTGGAACAACAGAGGCATCTCCACATGTTGATGGCAGAAAACCAGGTGGCACAGAGCCATACTGATAAGGAAAACATTCTTACTCAGTTTCACGTTTTTATCAACAAAATTTTATAACAATCATAGTTTATAGATTAAATCCAGAAAGCCAGTTGAAAGTCAGTGTCATTTTTCATGTAAAGAACAATCAAGTATGAATGACAATGAGGCCAACACACTCTTGATTTCATAATCAAAGTCTCAATATTTGAAGCAGACATTCAGACCTGGGAATGCACCAAAAGTAACAAACCAAAATGTTGTATCCCACCCGTCACATTTCGCTAACCACAATTTAAAAAAGGGTCTGATAAGTTTCTTAAAGAGATTTTATCTAGACTACCACGGTTTAGCTCAAATTTAAAAAAAGTAACATCCCAGTCTCTATTGTTCGTACTTATCCTACAGATTAGAGAAACATTATAAGGACATATTAGCAGAATTTGAAGAGATAAGTAATTCTGTTGAAAAACAGATACCTTCCAATATATGAGCATTCTGATTCTACACAACCAAAAACACAAAGCAATGATGAAAAAAAAATCCTTCCAAAAATAAGGCTGCCTTACACACCAGCTTCTTATTCTGTATAGTAAGAACATCTATATTGCATCAGGATAGGCTTGAAAAGTCAGAAAATATTTATTTCTACTATTTGAAGAACTTCTATCACAGACCTTCAAACATAAATAAATAGGTATCTGATAAAAACAACAAAAGAATAAATAAGAAATATTTATCTACTGTTGATAGCACTAATCACTTTTTCAACTAACTACGACCTGAAACAGTCCCTTTGATTTTTAAAAAACTGAGGGAATCACAATAAGGAAAGGATTTAATATTTCTGAAAGGAAATAGTTGAATATCAATAAATACAAATAAACGCATGCACAGACCCAGTATTGTTTTGAATTTCAGAATAAAAACATTGTTTCCACTGACAAGTAGACACTGAACTGATAGGTTCTAGTAATGAAAGAAATACATAAATGCATACCAAATGCAAGAAGAGAGTAAAGGAACCATACCACGAGAAAAATAATCATTAGAGGGGGAAGTTGGCATGCTAAGTAGCAACTGATGCTGTATGGAAACCAAAGTTTCCTCTTTAGACAGATTTAAGAGTACTAAGTTGCAGTAATCAACTACTTGATATTTACAAAACTTTTCATGTATCCCATCAATGACAATGGGATAATTCATGGTATGACAGTTAGTGAGCAAAATCATACATTATGCTCTCTGTCTGCATTTAAAAAAAGGTTATATTTAATACAGTGAACAACAGAAAAAGCAAAATAGGAGAGAAAATCAATTCCGCTTACAAAAAGTATTTAACTATGTTTTCAAGATACACACAGAAAAATGCTTTCTTAATGAATGATATACAACTCTTACTACATTTGGTTTTTCAGAATGCAACAATTTCTGTAATTGCTGGTTTTAAATATTTGACTTTGACATTAACAGTTAGTTTTGACAAGAAACCTGAACTAGAATGACATTTTTAAACAGACCAAAGAAGAGTTAAATTACTTTTCCTCACTAAGAAAATTAAAGAAGCAGATAAGCATAAAAAAACCCCCTCAAATGTAGTAAAAAAAGTAGTATAAAAAAAACACCTATATGTATGTCTTCCTAATGCTCTTCCTTTAGCCATTTTTAGACTGTGCTTCTTATTCCAGGACATAAGACACAGGAAAAGTCACTGGGTCACAGAGTCTCCTTAGACAGATTTAAGAGCTGAAGCAGTTACAAATTAACTCAAGTAATACTCTCAAAAATCTGCACTATTCCTCTTCATCACATTTTCAAATATCAATTTATGGTTGAAAATTGAAAAATTATCAGGAAATGTTCTTATCCAGCCACAGTTATTTCTTTCACTGCTGGATATCCATGGTAAGGCTTCAGTAAAGCAAACTGCATAATGAGCAATTTCCTGTGGAGGGATAAAGATCACAATGAAGAATGCTAATCTAAAAGCATAAGACCTATTACCCTATGTGGTTAATTACTTTGGAAATATATGACTGAAAGCAAAACCCCCCAAAAAACATAAGAAACTAGTTAATTAACAGAACTCAGGCATAAAAGGATCATCTGGGAACTCACACAGCTAATTAATGTCACATTACAATTATTTTTATAAAACAGAAATAAAGGAAACTCACATGCAATAATAATCGATAACAAAGATTCTTTGAAAAAACCCTCAGCTGTACTATCAATATCTGCAGAAGATGCAAAATGAAGTCCTTTTCAAAAACAATACTTTATACATTCATTTAAACTGTTTTATACCTGTGATTTAAAAGCTTGTAATTGTTTCTCAAGTTCATTGATTCTTTCTTCTTTTTTTTGCAGTAGGGCCTGGGTCTCCTGGTGAACTACAAAATCTTTTTCAAACTAAAGAAAAAAGAAAAAGAAATAAAATTGTTGGTACCAGTCAGTTCCGCATAGTTCCTTTAAATTTCAACTTTTCCTTTTGTGCTTGCTAAAACTCACATGTTAACAATACTAAGGACAGACACAACACATCTGCTATTCTAACTTTCATGTGTCTGCTGAGTGGAAGCACCATCTCTATCACCTCTACAGACCTTTACTATATGAAATGCCATAAAGTAGTAATGTATTTTAAGTTGGTATTACACAGAGTAGCTTAAAAAAATGGATATACAGTAATACAAAGTCTGTAGATACAAACGAGTCCATTTTTTTTCTCGTTAGAGAAACTTATAACTGTTCAAATAAAGTATTCAATTGACTTTTTGGGAGAGTTGTATATGAAACCTTAAAATAAATGGTAGAAAGATTCTCAATTAAGGTTAGCTACTTTACACCATTTTGCTTCCTAGTCCACAAGGAACATCCAAATTTATACTTTAACACAGAACTAATAGTAATTTGAAGTTAAAAACTATGCCATGTTCAGTTACATCATTCATTAATCTCTTAAGTAATCCCCTGTGCCTACTTTATGATCACATAACAAAAAAATTACTTACTTTTCTGGAAAGTTCAGAAGCCCTCTCTTCACATTCTTCTAATCTTGCTTTATCTACACAAATATCTTGAAAAAATCAACAAACACACTTAAACATATACATATACAGGGAACATAAGATTCTTAATCACACACAATTTGAACTTGGGTTTTGGAACATAAAAAGAAGTATGATACTGTAATCATTTCCAAACACAGTACTTACCTAGTAAGTGGCTGAAATTTATATCTAATCTTTTACGATATGTGAAGTCTGGGTCTGTTCCATTTCGGTGTAACACTATCTGTGACACACACTCTTCAATTAATTTGAAATACTGTGGACTAAAGACAGAGATGAGCTATTTTACTGCATATTTATTTATCAACCTATATTTAAAATCTTGTCTATAACACAGTAAGTTTAAAAGCTTTGGGCTTTGGGCTGAATTATTTCCATAGAAAGGTAGGTGCAAACCCCAAAAGTCTCAAAGGACAAACACATCTGGCAGTTTATTACACAAGAACAGTTTACACAAAGCCTGAAAAATCAGTGGACCTAAAGATAAATCATTCTTATACTATAAACTCTGTATCTCTCCCCCTGTGGAAATACAGGAAGGAAAAATTACCTCCTGCTTCCTCTCAGTAAAGAGAAGGCTCTTCCTTCAGCTTGACTCTGTCTAGTTTTGTGACTTTCGTAACTATCAATGCATTGCAGCCCTGCTTCAGTATGAGGAATGAAAAATACCTTGTTCTAAAATGCCAGGGGGTATGACAGCTGGGTCACTTGCCCAGAACGCACAAGCTGTGAATTCAAACCCTTTCAGGTGGAAGAGGTCTAGCACAGATGTGCCCATAGTAGGCAAGCACCCTTAACCTTTAAAAGTACATGTGTGCTAGACCTTGCCCAAAATGCAAGGTTATGCAGAATGCTGTGCAGAAAGCAGATGGCTTTCCTTCCTTGTTCAGTTTATATCTGGTTCCTCCAGTGCTTCCTCAAAAACAACACAAGCAGATTTTTGGAAGAAAAGTATTTGGCAGTCTCTAATACTTAAGGTTTTATTAACTGTTTCCCTGTCATTTATCTGATGAATTTTCCAGAAGACACAAACATGTTCACACTGACCTATAATGTCTACTGAAAATACTCAATTCCAACCCAAAAGTTACGCTAAATTAAGCATACATTCAGATTAAAGTCAACTTCTGTGCATACTTGATTTTGTCCTTTGACTCAAATACACCACAACATTACAATGTTACTACCACAGTATATAACTGATTAAGAAATCTCTCCTGATCACTTATACTTGCAGTCAGTAAGGTTCAGATCTCAAGAGTTTTCTATATTTATATATAAAATTGCAAAGCTGATACTTTTAAACATGAGTTCACAAAGGAATACTTACAAATTGCAATCCATCCAGAAAGACTGAACCCTATTTATCCTTAAATTTATGGAAGAAATATTCTATTAATGACTGAAGGATAAAAAAATCCATAATTAACATTTAACACAGCATTAAACATACCGGATAAAATAATCATTTCTTATCAGCAAAAGATGCTGGAGAATAGAAAGAAAATATCCTTCAGCACTGGTGTCCTTAACTGTATTCCACACCATGTTGTAAACATCATTTACTTCAGTAAAAGTGTTAAGGAGAATAAGAACAAAGAATAAAATATTTCAGTCTAATGTTGACAATGATGATAACTTCTTTAAACAGAAATTACACCAGAAAAATATCCATTATACACTCTATTTTCCTCATGTTTCTCTTGCTCAATTCATGGAATCATTTACGTTGGAAGAGACCTCTAAGATCATCAAATCCAACTATTAGTCAAGGACTCCAAGTTCACCATTCAGCCAGGCCACTAAGTGCCAGATCTACATGTCTTTTAAAGACCTCCAGGGATGGAGACTCCACTGCTTCCCTGGGTACCCTGTTCCAGTGCTTGACAACCCTTTCTCTGAGAAACTTTTCCTAACATCCAATCTAAATCTCACCTGGTGCAATTTGAGGCCCATTCCTCTCATCCAATCACTCCAATCACTTCTTACTTGGGAGAAGAGGCAACTCCCACCTCACTGCAACCTCCTTTCAAATAATCATTGAGATTGACAAGGTCTCCCCTGAGCTTCCTTTTCTAGGCTAAACACCCCCAGCTCCCTAAGCTGCTCCTCCTAAGACTTGTGCTTCAGACCCTTCACCAGTTTTTTTTCCCTTCTATGAACTTACTCGTAGTGAGGGGCCAAAAACTAAACACTGGATTCAAGGTGTGGTCCTAGCAGTGCTGAGTACAGAGGGGCAATTACTGCCCTGGTCCTGCTGGCCACATCGTTTCTGATGCAAGGAAAGATGCCATTGCCCTTCAAAAGGATATTCTAGTTCAGATCTAATATCTTCTAAGCGATGAGAAAACTCGATCATGTCTTCTTCCTTATGCTCATTGAACACTTTCAGCTGAATATCTAGTGCTTCATTCTTTATACATTTCAGTTGCTGCAAAGAAGAAACAGTAGAAGGGTTTGCAAAATTAGCATTTCCATATGTAAATAAGCCTTATCATTTTAATACTTTCCCTAAGTCTACATTATTTTAAAGTTTAAAATTATAAGAATATATGAGTTAAACTAAAAATTCAAAAAGTAAACATGACTTCAGCCTGGCTTACAAGTGTTGCATAACAGTCTGTCACATGCTCTTAAGCAAGGTACTAAAATCCTGAGGGATCATAATAAAGTTCAGAGAGCACACTTCACCTTTGCATTTTCATTTTTAGGCTGATTATCATACTTACCTGCTCATGCCCAAACTTATAAAATGCCTTTGAGAATAATTTATTAGAACTTGCTCTCCCATTCCCCCTCTCAAGCTCAAATAGTTAAAAAATTTAAATAGTAATGCAAAGAGAGACTTTGAGACGCTTACTGGCAATATCTCTTTCAATCCACTGCGCATAAATTCATTTCTGATGTGAAGCCTAAAATCCAAGTCATCAGGAGATGTAACGAGAGCATTGATGAGCTGCATGCAAGCTACCTGTAATAGAGTAAATAATAAACTATTTTATTTCTTAGATTTCAATATGCATCACAATCAAAAAGATACAACAAATAATTAGACATTACATCATTTCTAATTATAAAACTACTGTAAACTTATAATTAAGCTACTTAAATTCCTGATCAGCCACATGAGCTATAAATATCTGGGAGAAACTGAGATTGTTAAGGGCTAATGACTCAACACGTTCCTATGTGAAAAGGTTCCAGGATGCTTTGTTGAAGCCAGATTCTCATGGAGGAGGTCAGCTTTTGGGTGTGTAATGGCCTTCGATCTTATAAGACAGAGGGATGAATGGTGTAGTATGAGTGAGATAAGAGACAGAGTCCTGTGGAGACAGGATGGGGCCTCTTGCCATGCTAAATTGTCCTCTCTTACACAAACAACTGGGTTGTAAAACTCCCCCTCCTCCCCCATGGAAAGTCTGGGAGGGCAGCTGTCATGTCTTGGAATGTGCCATAAACCATTAAAGACTCCCAAAAAGGGCCAACATTCATCTTCTGAAGGCCTTCCACCAGAGTAAAGCTGCCCTCTCTTCTTAGAAGAGGTGCCAAGGCTTTCCACCAAAAACCCGAATGTATTTTAACCCACCAGACTTTGTATTTCGTGGGCTTCTTCCCCTCTCACCCACCCCTGACAGATCAAGACCAACAACAACTGAAGGGCAACAATCAAGGTCTTGCAGACCAGGAGGCGAGATCTTCACAATCTTATCCTTTCTCTCTCTCTTTCTTTTCCTATATACATGTCCTTGGATGATATTTTTATGCTTTCATATTGCTATGTTTTGATATTGTTATATTGCCATGAA
The DNA here is from genome assembly GCF_003984885.1 of Neopelma chrysocephalum. Taxonomy (NCBI): domain Eukaryota; kingdom Metazoa; phylum Chordata; class Aves; order Passeriformes; family Pipridae; genus Neopelma; species Neopelma chrysocephalum. The sequence goes on along the minus strand of NW_020897694.1, from coordinate 2,443,545 downwards.
TAACAATAACCAAAATAGCTACATACCTGCTTTCCTTTACAACCAAACTGCCTTAAAATAAACCCTACATATATTTATATATATATTTACAAACATCCATCATTCAGTGTTGTTTCATTTTAATCTGCACCAAGGGATCTATTAAAAAGATCCTAGGTTACCTTTGTGCCCTGGGACAGATTGTAACAATATCAAACACTAGTTCAAAAATTTCCATAAAAATTAAGTATTTTCTCACTACACTGAATTTTGTCTTTTTATACAAATATTGAGTTCCTTTAGCAAGAGCACTTTAGCAGATAAAGCACAACTTTCAACATATAAAAATCACTGTAAATATACCTTTATCTGTACATATCTATAAAAAGTTAGTGACACAATAGAAATGGTAGAGGCTACAGTCTGTGAATAGTGAAAAATTTATTGAAAAACAGAATGCTGATTAAATAAAACTGAGCCTGGACAACAGAATGCAGGTTTTCCCCTTCTTTTTTGAAATCTTCACTCTTTAAACATACTGATTATTATAGAACACTGCATGGGAACCACTACTTCAGCTCAGAAGAAAGCATGAGGTCAACTAGTGAGTCATCCTTCCTCTGAAGAATCAAGAGTTCCATCTTGAAAACCTATAGCCAGGAGCAGCAGGAATTCACTGTCCAGATTCACAAGTCTTTAGAACAACTTATTGTTAATCACAAATAAGCATGTCAATAGCCATTATTTCCTTTTTATACCCTCTTTCTTCTTGGTACACCTTGCCTCAATGCACAAGAAATATGTTATTCAAGTAATTCCAGCAATTTAAGGGCTTTTTTAAAGTACAAGTCAATTAGGATTGTCTTTGAATCTTACATACTATGCAAACAATTAAAGCAATCTGGTCCAAATACTTTGCTGTAAAGCCTTTTATGGTCTAGAAAATGATGCTGTATTATGTAATGGTCAGGCAAAATATTGGAAAGATACTGTATCAGTCATTTTCAAAGTATACATAATTCCAAGAGCTGAATTTACATATGGTCACAAGAGTAACCAAACGTCCAAGCTACTTTGATACAGACTGTGAGAAACAACAGCACTCTTTAGGTTTCCAAAAAGAACATGCTAAAATTAAATGACAGCACAGACTGCAACCATTTACCTTTATCCTACTGCAAAGAATGTAAGCATGAAAGTAGTTTTAGATATTATTTCACCTGAACTGTTATGGGGGTGCATGGCAGGGCAAGCATAATTTAGGCCTGCTTGACAGCATGCTAGTCTATGTAGATGAACTTAATACTCCAGGAGAAGAGAATAGCTTAGTTATAAGAACAAAGATGTAACAAGTTTAAACAACCTGTTAACATGAAAGCTATAAATGTGTTGAGAAAATCAAGTCAAGAAGACGGTGAGCTCCAGCAAGTTGTTAGGGACCAAGCATTAGCATGAGGCATTCTCCACCCAATCCCATAAATGATGGTATTGGGAGTCACCTGGAAAGAGAAGCCCAAGGGTTCCACAACTCTGCACTAGGAGTTGGGACCATCTCTCCAACTTCTGAAGATGCCTGAAAGGACAATACCATGGTTTGGAACTACTGTACTAACCCTCCCAACAGCTCTCCTGGACAAAAGCTGCCATGACAGCATCTATTCTTATATTATTCTGTCATACAACACACCTTGCATTAACAATAAATTTAAAACAGTAATAGAAGGAAGGAACAAACTTTACTCCTTTCTCTTACTTGAATGAAGAGCTGAAGTTAACTTCTATTCCCTCAGAAAGTCTATGAAACTCAGTACATGCAAATACCTAGATTTGTATAACAATAAAAAAGAAAACTTTTGTCTTTACTTGATAGACATCAATAAAATGAAGCACACAAAATAAATTCCTAGAATCATAGAACGTCCTGAGTTGGAAGGGACATGCAGGGACCGAGTCCAACTCCTGACCCCGCACAGAACCTCAAAAAAAGGCACAAACATGTGCCTGAGAGCATTGCCCAAGTGCTTCTTGAACTCTGTCAGGCTTGGTGCTGTTACCACTTCCCTGGAGAGCCTGTTCCAGTGCAGAACCACCTTCTGGGTGAAGAATTGACCCCAAATCCCAATATCTAACCTAAACTTCCCCTGACAAAACTTCAGGCCATTTCCTCAGGTCCTGTCACTGGTCACCACAGAGAAGTGATCATTTCCTGCCCCTCCTCTTCTCCTTGTGAGGAGGTTGTAGACTGCAGTGAGATATCCCCTCAGTCTCCTCTCCTCCAGGCTGAACAAGCCAAGTGATCTCAGCTGCTCCTCATACAGCTTCCCTTCTAGGCCCTTCACCATCTTCATGGCCCAAGTGGAACAGGTTGCCTAGAGACATTGTGGATGTCCCATTCCTGAAGTGTTCAAGACCAGGCTGATGGGGGCGTGAGCAACCCGATCTAGTGAGTGGCACCCCTGCCCATGAGCTGGAACTAGATGAGCTCAACCAAAATCATTTTATAATTCTGTGATGGGTTGGCTTATTTGCAGACTACATCCTATTCAGTGCCTTACACTGCTAAAGAGAAAAATCTGCCTCTTACTTAGAAAGACCATTTGTTCCCAATCTTCAAAGTTCTAAACACATCTGATATTTTACCTCCATCTGTGTCTTTGTGTAGGAAGAACATTTCAACCACAAAAACAACACCTCAGAAAAAGAACACCTCAGAAAAAGAAAAAGTAAAGACTGTTATGATTTTCTTTTAAATTACAAAGATAAAGGTATATGACTTTTGCTTAGAAATACCAGATTATGATTAGCTCATCTTAAAGTAGTGCTAAATGTTCTTAACAGCATGCTTAAAAAATTGTGAACATTCAAATACAGGTTGGTATTTAGAATTATTAAATTAACAGAAAGCACTATATAACAATAGTTAAACAATGAGTTTGCCTCTTTCTTCTACAGAGTGTGGCTACTAATCAAAGAAATGCAGTAAAAATAACAGATATGGCAATTTCTTCCACAAAAAGAGACCATCAAGTCTCTAACACTGCTAATAAAGGGTCAGACCAAAGAGAAAACAGAGAAATTGAAAGAACTTCTTAAGGGAGAAAGGAAGCTACAGATAAGTAATTATTTTCTTCAAGTGCTCGTCTCTATGTGCGTTCATACTACAGACAATTCCAAGGAATATCTATTCAACTTCAATGCTCCTAATTAAGAAAAATTTGAAGAAACATTATCACAAATGTAACACCATTCCTTGACCAGTCTCAAGGTACAGTACGTAACACTTAGGGAGAATGCCTGTGACGCTCCAGTTGTGACAGCTCTATAAATCTCAGATGCTGAGACACGGAACAATCAGTTCCTACTTGCACTCCCAATGAGTGGGTCCGAACTGCATTCTTTTGTACTCAATTACCTTGGAAAAGATTCTGTAAAGAGACTGACAGTCTTTTAAATTTTCAGTCAGGGACACAAGGTGGACACAAGGTAGAAAAGCTGAGATCAAAAAAGATGCCTCATTTTTAATAAATGAAGAGGTATTTCTGCTGAAGTAGTTTAGTGAAGGTTTAGTGAAGTCAGGTAAATTAGCTTCCTAGGAAGGCAGAAGTCATTGCAACCAAAACATTTTGGGCAAATGGTTTACAACTAAGACCAATTCATGAAGAGTTGTAGATTCAGTCGGTGAAGGTATTTTGTCAATCTGCCCTTGAGAAGATCCCTGAAAAACTGAAATTATTTTAGGCTCTAACAGCAAAAGGCATATGGTAATATACAGCTCTCTGGTGAACCTAATAAAATTTTCTTATGATGCTGAGGGCTGCAATCTATAACAACTCTTTCCTGAGGGGCACCTCTAACCAGACAGTAATTACATCTTGAGAGTATCTTGTTGTTTACAACAGGTATGCAGTGAAGGTGTGTAGAGGCACCTTCCTTCCTTCAGAGAAAAGCCAAGAGCAAAGCTTTCACTTCATCTGACAGTCTAGTTAGATGCTTTGTTCCCTTTCTCATCCCACAAGAACTGCAGTAAGTACAGTCTACCATGTTTTCTAAGGTCTTTTGACTCTGTGAGTATATTCCATCTGGAAGGTTTTTAACGTCCTGCTGCCACATGGAAGGGAAATCTACAAGACTTGACTTGGTTATCCAAGAGATAACCTATATTGATGGATACAGATACAATATTTTTGGTAGGGAATGACTTTGCATGGATGATGATACAGTTCACCTGGAAAGTCAAAATGTTGAATGCTTTCCTCCATGAAAAAGTAGATGAGATCAGACATAATCTACTAATTCAGAAGTTACAGCTTCCAGTTCTAGTATCTTCTGCTTTTAACAGGTGATGTCTATCAAGTTACGAACGCATTTTTTGAGGATTCCACAGCCTGTACTTTAAATTTGCATTTTTTTCCCAGTTGAAAACCACACATCATATATCCAGTCCTCCACTTGTGGAAAATGTCAGGTATATCTCAGTAGCTCAGAGCAGCTTTTTCCTTCCATAGACAAGATAGGGTTCCTGAGGGGTCGGGCTACCGTGGCAGTATTTGGGTATTGTCACACTCAGCATGATATAGTGGTGAGTATTCGCATGCGAATAGTTCGTCTCTCTTGTACACTTCTATTATTAACATTGTTGCTGCTACTGTTTGTTTTCTTATCTAATTGCTGTTTTCAGTAAATTGTTTTTATCTCAACCCCTGATCTTTACTTTTTGTGCCTCTAATTCTCCTCTCCAGCCTGATGCAGGGGAGAAGGAGAGAAGAGTAAGCAAGCAGCACGTGGTTTGGAGTGGTTTCAGGAGGAACAGTAAATTGGAGAATACCAGTCCTAAACCATGACAGTCATATCTTGCCTATTTGAATAAGAGGAACTGAAGTAAGAGTTTCTACTTCACTTTTCTTACTCTTACTGCAACTATGCATTTGTAGAATAGGCTATAAAGATGCTGTATATTTAGCTAAATTCTACTTGCAGTATTAAACTGGCTTTGGTACAGGCACTATATTGATACTCATTAATTATTTCCCTTATTAATCACAAAAAATTCTAAGTAATAGTTTTGAGATGTACCATCCACATACATGTACACTTACATGAGTCTTAAATACTTATTATCAGTCTTGATGTGTAGGTAAGGCAAGCTTGTTCTGATTGACCCTATTAGGTAAGCAGTTATGGAAAGGACGTCATGAGCAAAGAACAAGCAAGTATCAACAAGTGATTCAGCTAACCAAAATATGACAGACTATACCATCTCACATCCTCATATTGTTAGATGACAAAGAAAGATTAAATGGTATTCCCTGACTACTGAATATATTGGGAGGTTAATGTCACTGATGAATAACTAGGATCTTTTACTTTGCCACAAAAGTGCTTCTCCTAGGACATGCATGAACCTGCAGGTTTCCACAGGGATGAGCAGTGTTCATTTTTCAGGAACTTGACCAAGAAAGGAAAAATTGCACCTTTTCTTCACCACTGTATCTCTTCTTAGTCCTATGTGCAAAATTAAAAGGATATGGTATCTCTAACTAGAACTGCACAGAAGAACAGCACCCTTCCATTAGTTAAACGGCCTGTTTGAGAAATAGCAATGAAAGTTGATTATTAGACAGCACAAGCATTCATTTGATTCTACAATAAGAATGAGAAGTGGGCAACAAACAAGTTCTTGTTGTTGTTATTGTTGTTTTCACGTCTGTCTTAAATACTTCAAAATTAATTGTTTCAGAACTGTACTTCCTGCATCCATGACTTGTACAACCAAAGCATTAGACTTTTTCAGTTGTGGTCATAAATATGCAAGGTATCAGATTGCCCTGTATGCATTTGCTTGAGTAGACCTTTAAGATGTACATTTACTTTAACAAAACCAGAAACTCGGTATTACTCCTGGCTGTAGTTATATTCTCAGACTAAGATCACCAATCTTGTCTTGAACCAAAAACATTTAAGTATGCTTTCCATAATTTTGGATTTTACGAAAGATAAAGGGAGAATACCCTTTGTTTTCAACAAATGCAAAAAATAAACACACAGAGCTTTTACTAAAAATACAAAAATCACCATATTGAGGCCTTTTATGTATTCAAACTTCTAGTAACAGAAATGTTAAGTCAATTCAAAATTGAAAAGGTCAGTTGTTAGTGTCAAATTGAACTGCCACAAAGCAAGCAGACATACATCAAGCAGACAATCAAGGCAAGTATGCCAAGTAACTGACAACTATAAACTTCTGTCTCATTAAAACACTGTCAAATTAACCACCAGGTCAATGCCATTGCTAGAAAAGTTTACAATTGATTCAGATGAGGAACGTTGATTTTTCTAGCAATCATTTTTGAAGTCTGAAAATATAAATAAATAACAAAAAGCCTTTTAGTGGAAGGAACATGTTCAAATGGAAGTTTAACTCAAAAAAAAAAATTCATGAAAGTTTCCATGTCTACAAAACATACAGCAAATGAAACAGCAAAACATTATCTATTTGCAGGAACTTCAGGCTAATACAGCAAAGCAAAATGAATGTATTTAGACTAATATTTTAGTATAAGTATTGCAACTGTAGCATTTAGACAGAATTCTTAGTTTTAACAATGCTTCTATCGTGTATATGAGAGGATAAAAAAAAAAACCAAATGGAGGAGTATCACAATCACGAGAAGGCATAACTAGCAGAAATAAACTTTTTCAATATCTGAAGAGTAGTCCTAGAAAAATAGAAGTTGCTATGACATAGGTAGCTCAGCTGAAGTTTCCTGCACTAATTCCATTATCTCATCAGTGGTACCTCACTAATGGAGCTGAGCGCTGCTGCAAACAGTCAGTAACCATCATGGGTAAAGGGAGAGGTACGTATGATTGATTTAATTTATCTAATGCTTCAAATAAAGTAATGTGCTGCTTTTAGGGCAGTTTCACATGCATTTTTAACTCTAAAGAAAAGGGAGTTATAGATAGCTTTTTTCTCCATTAAATCTACATATGTGTAAATATACAAAAGCCCCGAAAACTCAGGATCACATCTGGAAGCTTACACTCAAAACATTCTGGAAGTTCTCAAACCCTTATACGTTCTATCAAGAATATAGACTCTTAAATTCTCTTAACTTGGATACAATATCCTGAAATTGGAAAACAATTTTCATGATCTATAGCATCTCTACTGCAGCTCCCTACCGCAACAAAATATTTTTGAAATTCATTGATATCCCAGGGAAAAATTTATATCCCAGAAATTTTTTGATATCCCTGAAAATTTATCGATAGCCCGGAAAGTTGTGGATGCCCCATCACCGGAAGTGTTCAAGGCCAGGCTGATGGGGCCCAGAGCAATCTGATCTAGTGAGCGGCATCCCTGCCCATGGCAGGAGGGTTGGTACGAGAAAATCTTTAAAGTTCCCTCCAACCCAAACTATCCTGTGATTCTATGAAATCACCTAAAAGAAAGCTGATTATGGAAGCATCAAGGGATGCCTTACAGGGAGACCTTGGCAAGCTGGAGAAGTGGTCTCACATGAACCTCACGGAGTTCAAAAGGGCCAAGTGCAACAATCTGCATTTGGGTGGGGGCAATAACCAGTATCAGTAAAGGCTGAGAGTGGTTGAAAAAAGTCCTTTAGAGAAGGACTTGGGGATATTCACAATTGAAAAATTACTTATGAGCCAGAAATGTGCACTTGAGAGTCAATCATATCCTGCAAAGTTGTGGATGCCTCATTCCTGGAAGTGTTCAAGGTCAAATTGGACAGGGCTTTAGCAACATGGTCTGGTGAAAGATGCCTCCTCATGGTAGCCGGGTTGGAAGTAAAGTCCCTTCCAACCCAAACCAGTCTATGATTATAAGACAGAAGGGGTAAGAAAGAAGGACAATTTTTCATAAGAGAATCCCAGTGGTTCTGGTATAATTCAAGAGCAAATGATTCTCCACCTCTAAATATTTCTTTATTATAAGCTTTTCTGTGAGATAGACAAAACAAGCAGTGATCATTACTGTCTGACATGGATTATTTAATATAAAAGGTGAAAAATACAAACATTTATTTCTAACTTTAGATTAACCTTTTACTATTTTTGCAATATTCACAAAGAATTACAATTACTAATAGCTTTCAGTTCAACTGAATTACATGAATATCAATTAGAGTTCATATTTACACTCTCAGACCAATGATTTATAATGATCATTGAAATGAAGTGTAATACTTTGTGCCTTCCTGCCGTAAACTCTACATCCAACTGAAGCAAACAGAAAATTGAAAAAAAGGTGGAAGATTTTTTTTCCTCAGACTCTCTCGGTGCTATTTTATGAAATCATAAAATGAACATGAGGGATGGACTTCCTGCTGATTAAAACTTTAATTATAAAAAGTTGCCTAAAAACTTGCTTTTTTACTATTATTAACCTCCAAGTTTCAGCAAATATTGCCAGAAGTTAGATAATATTTTGCATCCAAATATATGATTTATCCTTATTTTAAAGGACAGTATAACTTTAACTTGCAAAGGTAAGATCTGAGTGAGCAGAAATCAACAAATTAACCTGCAACACCCGTGTTTCTCAACAATGAATCTTACGATGACATATTTTAAAAGATAAAATCATCAACAACATTCCAAAATTTGACCCCTATTTGAAACAGTATACCTGTTCCTTTTAATTGTAATTACTTCTTCAGTACAGAAAAGTAAGAAATTTTATTTTTACTTGTTGCAGTGCTTTGTAAAAAAAAAATAAAATAAAATTGCTTACTTGCAGCTGAACTGAGTTATCTTGAAGACCTTCTACAATAGGAGAGAATCTGCCAACATTCCTTTCCTCTGCTGCTGCTGTTACAGCTTCCAAAATTTTTTCAAGACTGCGAGAAAAGAGAAGCATTTCGTTCAGGAGAGATATTTAAACTTGCTGTTCATTTGCTATCTGAAAAGACATGTTGCCAAATTATTCACCTGCCTCAATTTCTTGCGTATAAATTTAGGTTTAAGCATTATATGTTTCCTTTGGAGATTTTTGCAGCCAAAGAATGACTTACTGGATTACAAGGATTAAGATACCTTAAAAGTTATACTAATAAATTTTAAGAAAAAGAATGGCTGCATAACTAATTCCATCTAAGCAGTACATCCACATGTCAAAAAGAAAACTCTTATTGATATGACCACAATAAAAAAAAAAAAAATCAGACAAAGGTATTCTGAAAACTGACAATATAATACAGATATTACTTTCAAACCTGAATTGAAAATTTTAACATTTAATTCAAGTATAACTATAATTTTGGATATTGTAAAATTACCTTACTATTTCCTACTTAAATACAGTACTTACATGTTTTCCTCTCCAACAATGCACATTGCAGATAGGAGTTTAACTATATCCGTCATCATGTTAGTTTGCTTGGGATCAATTGCTTTGGTCAGCAACAAAAGGCTCCTCTCTTCTCCCAAAATTCTTTCCAACCCGTACTAAACAACAAAAGAACAGTTGTAAGGATAGTTGGAGGGAATCCAATCGACTATTGAATATCTAGTAATGACAGGGATGGTTCCCTCAAGTAAGTATTTCAAATGACATTTCAGTCTGTCAAATACTTTATTAAAATAATTAAATGAAAGAAAAGTCCCAAATAGGTACTTATTCTGTAATAAGGGCATATACCAGCATCAAAAGTTCACATTATTGGCTGGGAATACAGAGAGGAAGTGGCAGACTTCTGGCAGACAGAAAGAACTTCAAACTACAGCTGACCAACCCACCACTTCACCAATTGCACAGACTTACACCCATTCATCATGTACCTTATCTGATTGAACTGCAGTAATTTAGATTTCCAGATTAGATAAAATCCCATACCTTATTATTCATGAAGGCTCTCAAACACTGTATAACCTTATGCTGACTCCTCTTCACAACTCTGTCCTGACTGAATAAATCAAAAGTTTAGTGTAATTAAATGCTGTTTACATACTATGAAAAGCTTGCAATTTTATATTAAATCATCCTTACTTTTTTGTCTCAACCAATCTTTCCAAAACATCCAATAGCAGTCCTAGACCTTCTCGGCCAAAGTTTTCAACCCAGCTGGGGAGAAAGAACAAAGACATTTAAAAGAATTGACAATTAAAAAAAAAAGACTAATCCCAGTGAATGAAAATTGTCACAATAAATACAAGCAAGTATAACTGGATCTTTTGAAATATCTCCAAGTGAACACAACAAAAATTTAAAATTTTAGCTACTACCAAAGCTATCTTTTGGTGAGGTTAAACCCTTGGCAAGTTGTTTCTACGTGAAATAGCTGCTTCATGGTCCTGTTTGGTATTGCTCAAAATCCCTTGATATTAAATATATGTAATGGCACAATGACAGTAGTACTTAAAATTATAGGAATAAAAAATAGATCAGATGCTTTTATACTTTTTTCCCCTAAAAGTAAATACATTATGAAAATAGATTTTCTCTTTCCTGAATGGGTGTTTTGTTCTGAAACAGATTAGGCAAATAAATGTCAATTATTTTTTGCATATCTGGCCATATCTGTCCTAAAAATAATCCTACGAGACCATGTCTTAGCATATTTTGTATTAGCAGAATTATGCACAGCCGCTTTGTTGTACATCCAACAGCTGAGGGTGCTCAGAATGATCAAGTGCCTAAAATACTGTTGCATTATTATTGCTTTTTCCTCTGCTTCCACAAAAGAAAAAGAATTACTTTTATTATCCAAAGAAAACACCCAGGTTTTTGTCAGTCTGACAAAACATCAAGTTATCAGTGCCCCTATTTTCAATACATTAAAAAGTCCTCTTAATAAAATTAAATCTGTTGCAACTATTATACAAAAAGAAAATAAATAGCTGTAGATAACCAGTTATCTGCAATACTATGCACAGCTAAATCACTTGAAGTGCTTTTGATGAACTGTGCGGGCAACTGTGAGGTCAAAATACCCAAATTATTTACCTGAAGATTAGCGACCAAGATTTCCCTTCTGAGGCTTTATTTTTATACTGATGGAATATAAGCACTGCTTTTTGCAGTAACCCACAGATATCAATACATTTTTCTAAGTACCAAGGATCAAACTACTCAATATCACAATTCAGATTTTCTCTGTGAACTAAAAATACATTTTACAAGAAAGACTAATTGAAAACAATGTTGTGGAACCACTTCTTGCATTAGAAACTGAAATGTCAACAAGATTTAAAAGTTAAGTTGATTAAACTATAGCAATTGAAAAATCAGAAAAAAACCCCTAATTATATATTGTCAAAAATATCACGGCCCACAAATGTTAAGAATGGCAGCCTAAATTCAATCTAAATTTAATTCTCATTCTGTTAAAAAAGTATACTTTTATCCATTGTTATTATATATGCACAAAATAAAATCCCAAAGTTTCATCAGTTATTTCTCATTGTCCATATCACATGAAGCTGAAGTCTAAATTAATCATGGATTTATAGCAGCTGAACCACAGTTCAGTATTTATGTGCCAAAGTAAGTTCTTACTCAAAGATCTGGCTGCTGACAGGAAAATCAAGGTCATCAGTGTGTCGCTGTTCCATTTTTGCTACTTTTGTATATAAGCCCTACTTAAGAACTTACATTTTTTACTAAGGCTATTTTGAAATGCTCAGTTTAAGCCTAGTGAGGTCTATCTTAATAGACTTTTCTCAGTACAACTCAATACACCAGAAGACTGTTTCAGAAAACATATGTTCTACTGGTTGTGATCCTTCTTTTGATTTGTAGATTAAAATGCGTTCATGGACAAGCAGTAGAGATTTTGTTTATTGAACTGCTACTTAAATATCTCTTCTCTGGTGTTTTTGCAAGCCACAGTCACTCTATTTCCAATTCAAACCTGTCAAATTCAGACCTATTCTTAAGCCATCCATTAACTCAATGATTTCGTCTCCACTCCAAGCCTTATAGTTCTTTTATGCTGTCTCTATATTCTGCATAATGTTTCAAATTGCAGTTATATTTTAATAAATTATGGTCAAGCTAGGACTTCAGATTCAACTGTGAACCTTTTTTACCTACTGTAGTTCATATCTGAACAGAGTTAAAACCTGTGTTGCAATCTATTTGTACCAATAAGTTAAAATAATTTCTCAAAGGTATCAGTGCAATACTCTGATATCAACAATGCATCACCAAGATCACAGGTTTTGTTTTATTTTTTGGGGAGTAGGGGGTTAACTTTTCTCTTGGTATGTAGGAGAGAGGCAGCAAAGGGAATGACATAGAAAAAGATAAAACTATCCACTCATATCAAGAACAGAGAGAAAAGATTGCTCTAAGCAGAAGTTGTCACACATTTCAAACATTTCATGTTTCTCTTTCCAAGCCTATATTAACAAGCAAAGTTTTCTTTGTTAAACCTAAGTGCAAATAAAAAAATTAAAAAAAAATTGCTGGGGTTGTGGGTTGTTGGAATCTTTTTTAAGAAGGGGAAGCAATACTATATCCAAAAGTAGTTTTACATTCATGAAGGAAGTATATCTTCTGTAAAACTCTCTGTCAGATAACTCAGGTTAACATAAAGCATGTTTCTTCCCACGTGAACCATTATATATTCTAAATAAGACAAGACAACCCAATTAAAAAACAAATTAATAGAAGGAAAGAAGCTAATACCCATAAATAATAATAATAATAATGGCCAGTCTTCGCGAACGAAGATTTTGGGGAAAGGTCTTTTACCTTTCCAGCCTGCGCAATGGATTTTTTAGGTGAGACACAGCCTGCGCTGAACTGAGCCCACCCTTTAATCCTAAGGTTCATCTGCCGGGGCCAAGTAAGCTTGGACAATGGCAGTGAGGTCCTCAGGACGTAGGTTTGTTTAGAGTGACCTTCTCATAGATGGATGGCCTTACAGGGCTAACGGGCTCCATCTGCCCGGGGAACTGGCTGGATTCGAACCTGGGTCGCAGAGGTGAGAGTCCTGCATGCTAACCACTAGGCCACCAGGGGTCCCGACTAGGCCACCAGGGGTCCCATCTAATACCCATACAGAAGACCCATACGAACAACTCTGCCAAGCCAGACACAGAAAAATGTTGTATAATCCTTTTTAGATCATGTCCCATCATAAGCATTTCCAACGTTTCTTTTGCATTATCTTGAACTAAACCCAAACTAGTTTTCCAAAATCATGTGTTCAGTCACTGTCTTAAACAGTAACTCTAAAACTAAAGGATGTAAATAAAGTAGAATAGAAAAAAATACAATATAATAAAGTCAGCATTCACAAATCAAGCTGCATGGATCAAATCAAAATTCAAGACTGATATTAGTAATTACTGAAGAGTTAGCCTTCTTTCAAAAAAGCACAAGTAAATGAATGTTGTGCTTTCTTCTGTATACTCTACAGACACAAAAAAAATAACCAGAGGGCAGCAAGGAAGAAAGTTTACAGTACACTGGACAGAAGTAGTAGCACGCAACTAAAAATATAAATGTTTTCTGGTGAACAAACTTACATCAAGGTGCCTAACTCCCATTATTGATCACCCTGACAAAATAGTTTAAAAGATCAAAGAGTTAGAGAATATTTCAAAAATAAAAATGGAAAAAAAATTTTACCATTTAGCACTAGAAAACAAAGAGAACTGCTCTGCGCTACATTTAATTTATCTTCTCTTAGAATCGCCTTGCATAGGTCAGTGAACTCTATTAAAAAATAATAAAACTACAGAAGATATATAATCAATGAAAAAAAAGAAAAAATTACAACCATTCACTAATGCATACACATTCATTAACTGGAAAAACTTGAACCATTTACATCTACATATCCATTAATTTTAATCCATTAAGAAATGAGAATATGATTAATCTCTGCAATATGTGTTAATGATGTTACCTGACAGGATTACTAGTCAAGGACACACGGAGAGACTCTAAGCAAGTGACTAGTCTTTCATCTGTTGACCCAGATTTTAAATCCTGAATAAACTCTTGGGGTGAAATCTTCCTACTGTTCTTGAGACTTCCCTGAAACACAAAAAATACATTACTTTTTTATTTGGTGCATATAGAACTCAGATTATTAATGGCTAACTTTAATTTCTGTTCCTTGAAAAACATATAATGTAGACCTAAACCTGTAACTGATCTCTATCTACTATATGCCAAATGTTGACTAAATTTTGGTCATCTTATGAACAAATTTCTAATCAGTAGACAAAAGTAGCAGGCATCAAATGTACAATTTATCACGCATGCTCAGTGAAATACAATCGTCATAATGAATGGATTCTGTTTACGCATTGTAAACACCTTAATTTTCAATTTTCAACAGAAGAAAAAATCAATTCTGAGGTTTTCTGAAGAGATCATAAAGTACAGATCCTGAAGGGTGACTGCAGTCACGAGAATAGAGCACACCAGAATAGTATTCAGAGTGTTACTGTAGTAACTTCTGTTCTTGCAGACAGTATTGTAAAACACTTCTCTCTTCAGATGAGGACTATATGAGATTGGCTAGCTTTGGCTCTAAGGGCTAAGGCAAAAGAATTAAAAAAATAAAAATGAAAAAACACATAAAAAGAGTCTTTTAGAACTAAAATTCTAAAGTTAAATCTCAGCTGCTCATTTGTTGTGTTGGCCATCTGTAAGAATGCAGTGCAACACAAATATGACTATTGATGCAATAACATAAAGGACACTTACTCAAACCTTCAGGTTTGGATTTTGCCTTGTGTTTTGGGTTTTGCTGGTTTTGGCAGGTGGGGAGGCAAATGGGGATGTGGAGAACAGGGAGATAAAAAGGAAAATGCAATAGCAAGTTCATGCAGCACAGCAAAAGCAGCTTCATACAAACAAAATACTTTCTGTTCCAAGCAATACAGCCTGAAAGACGCCATCTTTGACTCATCACTGTATCTGTCGTGCCAAATGTTGATTAAAATAAATTCAAGATATTAATGACTTTTCTGAAGGATATATAGTATCTGTTGTTTTAAAAAAAAGTAATGGTTCCACTGAACTAATGAATTTGCAAGTAAATGGACAAATCTAAGAGGCATTGACCCAATTTGTAAGAGTATCCTTCTCTCCTTCTTTTGAAGTATAGTAAAGACATTGAAAAATAAGAAGTCAACTCCACCTAATATCCATTTCACATGAAGGATATTTTCTACAGAACATATCTAAATTCAAAGAAAGAGGCATACAACGTTGCATACAACCTATATTTGAGTTAATTCATTGCAAGACTCCTTTTTTTGAGAGCAGAAGCACAACTCTCATGTTGCACCAAAGAGACTTACTAAATAATTCTTGACTAACTAGTGGCTTAAGTCAGGAATTGAAGAGAATTAGACTTGCAGAGCAATAATAACTTGAAACTATTCACTGTAAATAGTGATGTGGTCTCATTATGTTATTATAGATAGCTTCATACAGATGATGTTTTCTCACTTTGGAAGATCCTCAGGAAGTATTGAGAATTAGGCTTTTCTCCTTATGAAGTTTCTATGAAATAGTTTCTAGCAGAGAAGTGAAGTTAAAAGCTGGGAAGCATGGTTGACAGACCAGGCTGCTGAGCTGCCATTTAGAGGGACATTAACAGGAATTTCAGGGAGTTCCGCAACAGAAAATGGTAAATCTTGAACCTGAGGAGGAATAATCTTATGCACCAACATGCATTGGGACCAACCAGCTGGAAAGCAGGTTTGTAGGAAAATAGGGGTTCTGATGTGCATGGGCGGTAAGTGCATCACCAGCTAGTCAAGTGAGATTGTCCTTCCCCTCAGGTAAGCAGTGGTGAGGCATCTGGAGTATTGTGTGCATTTCTTGACTCCCCAGCACAAGAGAGACATGGACATATTGGAATGAGTTCAGAAAGGGCTGCGGACACAATTACAGGGGAATCTGTAGTACATGGAGAGGCAGATAGAACTCAGATTGTTTAACCCCAAGAAGAGGAGGCTCAGGGGAACCCTACCAGTGAAAGGTCAAGAAGTAAAAACTGAATTATAGGAAATTGGTTAAAGATTAGGCATAAACAAAAACTTGTCCTCTCTTCCCTTGTATTTTTTTAAGTTTGAGGCTGGTCAAGTACTGGAACAGGTTGCCCAGGCGGGTTGTATAGTCTCCTCTATCAGATATATTAAAAAGGGAATAGGTGAGAGGTAGGACAAGACTATTCCAGAAGTCTCTTCCAGTCTCAATCATTCTGTTCTATGACTCTTTAACAACAGAACATTGTGAACTATAATACTCTCTGCTCCAACTATATTTTCTCAGACTTGATAAACAGATGCTCCAGACGCCAAAAAACAAACTACTGCCAGGAATCATCCTGAAAATAGAGCATCTCATATTATATTTTGGAACATCACACGTAGTACATGGAATGTCATTGCAAACATGCCTCTGAATTAATGGAGATTATTATTTGTTTAAATATGAGAGCCACTTCCAATAACTATGTTCCACATAAAAAATAGATGAGATGTCCAGGAAGGGATGAGAATTGAGGAGAGAGTCTGGAGGAGAAATCTAGGAAACTCAGAGAAAATTAAAAAAAAATCCATAACAATAAATGCTCCCACAAACAAAAAGAAACTCAGTGTTTTCAGTTTTCTTTCATGGATCTTCCCAGCTCATCTCTGCATAGATGAGATAGCGAATTGACTACAGACAAAATGACCACACAAACTCCTAGCATCCTTCATGACAAAGTATTTAACTAAATGTTACAAGAGCTCTCCAGCTGGAAATTTCAAGAAGTCACAGAAATTCTGCTGGCAGCTGCTGCTGTGCATAGACTTCTTAATAAGCACTACTTGTATCCCTAAGCATATGGATTAATATCCAGGGTAGAGAATCTGTCATTTCCAGTGACTTCTCCTAGCAGCTCCTGCTGTAAAATTGCTTTTGTTTTGATGCACAGTCATATATGACAGTCATATAGACAGGACATACAGTTAAGATGGCTAGAAAATATTTTTGAAATAATTTAATATAATCAATAGTAATGTGTACAGTGGGAAGGTTACATGGGACAAGAGCCCAGCTGGACTATAAGAATCCACTAGAACGACATTTCAGAGAGCCTCATATGACCCATCTGAAGACAGTGTCACAAGCAATGGAGACTCACATCAACATCCATACAGTGACCAGTCCTCCTGTCTCAGACTCAGTTCCCCACCTGAGTACTATCCTATGCAATAAACTGTGAATGTCTGTACAACATACCCACAGTGCCAAGTATCACTTACTCATAGTTATGCCATGGTTCTGCAACATAATAAGAATATGATACATCTGCCAGTGCTTAAATAAAATAAGAGCTGCATTTGGTACCAATTGTAAAACTGATTATATTAGCTATATTTCAGCATGGGAAACCCTGCTTAAGTTCAAAATGCTCAAGCTAACTGAGAAACAGGAAACATCTTGAGGCATCAGTGCCTCTAAAAATCTAATTGCTCAACTGAAGAACAACTGGTCTGTGAGCAGATGCAGCATGAAGTCAGCATTAATTAATCTAGTTAAAACATTACAAGAAGTAATGTGAACAACAAAAACAAAATATTGAGAAGAAAAATCACCTTAAAACCTGGTTTGTGCATGTTTTGAACATAAAAAATAGCAAAACTTATGGTAGAGTAACACGATAGCAATGCTGTTTTATTTCCACTTGAGTATTAACTCCATAAAATGGAATTTTCTCTTCAAAACTTTTCTTTCATGCAAGTATTACTGTGGAAAGAGGTGTGTTTTATGAATATTGGAAAGGATTTGTGCATTTCTAAGAAACACAAATCCTAATACTGAGGTCAATGGTGAAGCTTTGATTATAGTAGAGTCCAGTTTGATCACCAGAGGCTATTCCATTTTCAGTGATTCATTAGAGGTACAGTCTCTGTTTTTCATTTATATAATTTTTAAAATGATAACTGCTTTAAATGAAACCTGCTCAGTATTCTGCATAACAGTTATGAATAAGGATATTTGTCCCAACACAATATAGCTTAGTATCCATCTCCCTCAAGTTTGAGAATTACGAACTATCAAAAGAACTTACTGCAGTATCACTCCTAGAAAGAGAGTGGGACGGGGTTAGTTGTATGTAACAGAAGCTATATGGCACTTCACCTGTTCTGAAAAAGCATGACACTCTTTCATGAAGTCAGGGTAAACCAGAAGTTAGCCAAATACTCTGGGTGTGCAGTGCACTATTCTCTCTAGACTGAGAAGGCACTCAGACAATCCAATGAACTTGAGACATGAAAGCCCATGCCAGGAACAAAGAGTTTTCAAGTGTGAGGGAAGGAATTTCCCATCACAGAAGCTCCAGCAGTAAACTGAAATCATCTGCAGCTCTACTGTATCAAATAGCTGAATCTGTGCCTCACAAAAACAGTTCCTCGCAGTTATACAACAGGTGAACGTAACTTCCAGTAAGGACACAACCACAGAAACATAGTTCAGGAAAGACAAGTTTCCCTGTATGGATTGGTCTTTAGTGATCTCCCACAGCAGAAAGGGGAATACGTGAGCTAGCAGCGGAGGATGGGAACAGAAAGGAAAATTGCTGTTGAGAGCTTCAGGAAAACATGCAAGACAGGGTGTCGGAACAAATCACTATCCTGGGGGAGGAAATAGACCTATCCTCTTCAACAGAGTACCTTGTACCATGCCATGCTATATATGGTATACTATATATATATATGTGTGTGTGTGTATATATATATATATATATATATACACACTATACTGTCCTGTTTTGGGCATAGTGCAAGAACCTCCATTGCCAAAACACAAGTGTGATGACATCCAAAGACAAAAGAAAAATTATTTATTGCAAATGGCACTCAGAAAGAAAGATCAATGAAACCTGTTATATAGGTTTCAGTTCTTTCTGTGTATTAAGTGGCAGGAAGCACAAACACAAAAACCTTTCTCTTGAGAAAGAGAGCCTTAACATCACCAACATCAGAATGTTAAGATTCCAGCAACAGATGTGGATACAGCAACTCTGCACAGCCAGTCATGTCACATTACTTTTAAGATCAAACAAGTAAGGTCTTAGAATACATGTGGAGGTTAGGGGTGTCCATGATATATAAACCCTGACATGCTGTTTTGGGTAGATAAACTTCAAGAATGTTGTGAGATTTACTAGCCTGAAGTTCCCCGATTTTTAGAGATAAAATATCTCTAAAAAATAAAAAAACAACGAAGCTGGACCTAATCTTCTGGTATTAAGGACCTGTTATGCTACAGAAGGACTAGTAGCTTTGAAGAACTCATCTTAGGTAAAACAATCTCCAGGCAATTCAGTCCTGCACTAGGCATACCTACCTTCCTAAAAGTGCTACAGCATTACACTAATAAAGTACATCATTTAATGTAGACAATAAGATAAATATCTCATTTAAATTACCATATTTAATGTTCGCTTTTCTTAGTATTTAGTTATAATTACATACAGGCCATTTTTACTGATATCTCTGGTCACATGCAGCAGTGAGAGTCAAAGAATCAAACGTATGAATTCTAAAACAATCAAAAGATCTGAGAACAGTATTAGCACTGCAGCATTTATCACTGGAGTCAGTCCCCACGCTGCAAAAACTAAACAGTTCTTCTCATGCCAACTGAATCCTTAAACTGGCCCTTATATACAACTCCTTGTACTGCTTTAAAACAACTAGTAATTATCCCCATAAGTAAAAATGGGCACTAATTGGCTTTGTGCACAACATTTTCATTATCAGCTATTACATAACATCACAATATGAATTCTGTATCGAAGTCAGGTATGAAAAAGGCTCATCAGTTCAGGAATTTAATTAATTAAGAAATTTAAACAATGCTAGAAAAAAGGTTCACGCCAAATATTTGTAAGATGTTTTCTGCAGAATCTTTCTATCTCCACTAATAGCCACCTCTTTACCAAAAAGAAATGCTGTTTTGTGTACAGAAGACACACTTCAAATAGAAGCGACTATCTGCCACCATACCTTGTAAAATAATGAGATCGATATAAACATTTTTAAAGCATATTATGAGAAACAGAAGCTGGTCAAAAGAATATAACATGCATGCATCACTTTTTCTCTCCAATAGGAAATAAGGTAATCATTAAGTCATTTTGGTATACTTCAGAGACATTTACTTACAGACTTTGAAGCAGTGCTAATATATTGCATCACCATTTCTTTTTTGGTATTAAAATCCTTTTCTCTCAATGGCATCTTCTTGTCTTCATTTAAATTCATATCTTCCTGGAATGGGAGAGGAAAAAAGTGCCATACAGCAACAGAGTGATTTAAATATGAGAGACTGATATAAACAAAATAAAGACACAAAAATATGAACTTAGGCAACTGAAAGCTGTTATACAAACAACCTTTCATAAGTTGTTAATCAAAACCATAAATATCTTTATACATCTTCCCTCGTAACCTCAACTCAGACAAAAAAACCCAGTCAACTATGCTGGGATTAACAAGTGCATCACAGTCATTATTAGCACACTCTCTTCTTAGAAATGACCTACAGTTTCAAACAATGTAGTAAACTACAGAAAAGCATTATTAACACTTCCCAAAACATTTATAAGTGTCCTCAAACCAGTATCTTAGGTATTTTTAATGTCAATTTTAATTTGTTCCATAATTCACTTCCTCAGTTCCCAAATACTTAATCCTGGGCAGCAGAATCTGGTTTGCACTGAGAGTAGTTCACAAAATAATGTTCATCTTTGCAATATGTAAGGCCCAAATTCTTAAAGATTTGATCATTAAATCAACACCTTCAACTGTTATCAAAACTCCATCACAATTTATTCACTCCAACGTAAATCCAGAGGTCAAAAAGAGCAGAGGCTCTATACTCAAAGCCACACAGTAGCTATTCGCTGTCATTTCTGACACAGAGAGTTCTACTGTTCCAGCCTAGAAATGTACTGATCATTGCAATCAGTTGCACATCTATGAGAAATGGCATTTCCTATCATTGTGGAGGTGAAAAAATTAAAAATAGTTTTAAGGAACAATTGACAATTTTGGCACACACATATACAGGCACATAGCATGTGCATTACCCAAGCTTAGCAAGAATTACTGCAGTTATTTTCAGCTGAGACTCATGAGGTGAATCCCCACCAGCTCTGGCAGGAGCAATGCCACAAAATCAGTGGGTAACCATCTTGATATCAAAGTTATTTCACCTAGTCAGAAATCAAACACCACAGACAAGCCTTAGAATTTATACTACACTGAAACGGAAGTTCCCTTGTCTTTCATAGTTTTCAAGTTGAGTAGAATAGAATCAAGCACAGTTCCTTGAAACATTTAGTTTTGTATAAATCCAAGCTGTGAGAAGCCATTGCAGAAAATGCTTGACCGCTGTCCTAGTTTCAGTTTGGATAGAGTTAATTTTGGTGAACTTAACTTGAACAAACAGAAAAGCTTTTCACCTTATCCTATAGAAGTTGCAAAGTTCATTCTTCTGTTTAAAGCAGTTTCTTTCAGACTTGCTCTTTTAGGTGCTCCGAAAAGTAACTGCTGAACTTAAATAAAAATATCTAACTTCTAATAACAAAAAACACCAAGAACTAACAAACCTATCACCACAAACTGTATTCCATAATCCTAGATATAACAGCAAGGTAATTTATAGGAAATATTCTGTGCGTGCAGTAAAAAGTCATTTCCTTGTTCTTGTTTTTAACAAATGAAACATCATTAAAACAATTGATTTATACTGATTAGAAGCATTCAGCGATGCAAGTGGCAAATCAGTTGTGGCTGAGTTTATAAAATACTTCAACTCCATCCTTGTATTTCTTAAATAATTGAAATATACTCTATAGGTGAATTTTCCTCTTGGAAAATAAGAATGCACCGTTTCACATGGATATTTTCCTAATAGCACTCAATGACGTTAATTATTAGCTTTAACTGTCTGGTTTTATGAGCTCTTTCATAATTTTTACTATCAAAACCGCACAGGATGCCACTGCATAGAATATTGGGACAAGGAAGCAGTATGCATCCAGAAAAACCCAAAGTGTAACATAACACATTCAGTAAACCCTCAGAATTTAAAAACTTCTCCCTTCAACGCTAATACATTAACTATTTTTATTTTGTGCAAAATTAGCTCTAAAAGTCTGCCTACAACATTCACCAATCCACCCTCCCCAAATCACTTAATTTGATCAGAACAGCAAACTAGAGGCTACAATATATAATTAGCTATGTAATCTACTGTGACTAAACTAGCTTTAATTCCAGTCCATTCAAATGTGGATAATCTGAAAAATCCTTTCTGTAGTACATGTTATAGATAAAATAACACTGATAAAGTAGCTTATCAAGTACAGTTTAAGTACTTTGTTATTCAATGAAACTAGAAAAGCATTCAAATTTTCCAGATGTCATCATTACTTTAACATATTTTTTTGAAGTAGTTTTAAAATTGGAATTAATTACTTCAGGATCCATAGATATAAGCATTTCTATTTACCTAGACACACAATAGTAGGTTTCTGAGGATTTATTGAAAGTTTCTATTTTTTATGGCATAGTATTAACATCACAGACTATCCTGTATCAGAATTTCTGTGGAATGGCAGAGAAATACAACCTATACACAGGGGAGTGTAGGGAGGGAGGCACACCTTGAAGTTTTATTAAAAAACTGTCCCATTTCCTAACATTTGAGTAACTATGATTCACCGTGAAATTTCTAAGAGAAGCAAGACACCAAGGTATACCAATAAAAACAGACCACATGAAAATGAGTACCAATACAAAAGTTGCTAACACAGTTAATTACTCCTCTCCTTCACCAGCTTAACCATGTAAATCCTGAATGCTATCTCTCACTTAAAGTTCTCCAGAGTTCTACAAAAGCATCATAAAACTAAGCTGCCATTACTGAGTACTAGGAATTACAAATTCCACACAGGTACTTCTCTCATAGTACATTTCATTTCCTCCACATCCCTGCCTCTGGTAGTCCCTTTGTGTTTCTTGAAAGTTATGTGTTATTTGCTGTGAGACAGAGAAAGAAATAATAATCTAGGCATTACTCTCCTTGTTAACGTTCTCTTGTGCTCTTCCTATTGCAGTCACTCTTTTCTCATGGCCATTCCATGTTTAGTTTTCAATTGCCCAAAATGTCATCATCATGATAAAAAAATTCAACCTACTGAGGTGGTACCACTGCCACATGACCTTTGTGACTGCTCTTTTGTAGCACAGTAACAATGACAGTTAAAGAAAGAAGCAAATTTGAGACTACATTTGCAGATAAATGTTGCTTTGGAGGCAAGAACCTTAAGTCTTTATTTTGTGCAAGAGTGACATGGAATATAAATTCGGACCAAAATCCTGCTGTGACATTTAGAGGCATAAAACTCCTTTGTAAAAGTTTCAGGTCATCTTAAAAGGAAGCAGGATTCCCCAATTCTTGTTCCTCCTCAAAATGTTTTGCATAATCTCACTTTCAATAATTAGAAACCTTTAATTTCCATTTTAAATAAACTTGGAGCAAAAGTTTGTAGAAATAATTCCAATAATTTATTCCCTGAGAAACACTCTAATCACATAATTACAACTCACAACACCAACAATATTAATAATTCATGTAAAGATTAGAACACCTGCACAAAAGACGGCTCTGCCTATCAATTAGCCACATTGTAATTCTTTAAGTAAAAGAAATGAGCGTAAGACTCTTACCATCATTTTTTCAAACAGTGCTATGATTTCTCTTTCTGACAGTGGTTTTGGAGCAAAATCCTCTGGATCCATAGATGTGGATGACCAATCTGTAGAATGTGACAGCTTCATATGCGGTAGAGGAGGTCTTTCTTTTTTACTTTTTGGAATTCTTATACTGGCAAATCTATCCAACTGAAAACATAAAAGATATATCACATATTGCCTCCATTTTATATAACCCTAACTAACATACGTGTTCTTGGAAGCTAAACTCCTCTTTTTTCTCTGGTAGCTTGCCTTTTATTTAACTGTCTTATTTTTGAGGGTTTTCCTAAAGATACATATAACAGTCAGTGGCCTTAGCGCTTGAGTTAACAGACCAGAATCCCATTACATTACAGAGAAATTGTGCAGAACATGACAATTTTACAGAAAGTTTGGAGGAATAGATATATACAAAACCAATTTATGAAGAATTCTTTCCAACCATTACATGGAGAATGTAAGAAAGCGGGCTTATTTACCAAAAACATAGTTTGAAAGTTGTTTTTGTCACTCTGAAACAGCTGTACTCCTGACATGGCAACAGAGTACACAGATATGCAAAGAAACTACTTGTTATTAAAAGACAAGTTAGCATAACTAAGACACTGTTCTATTTATGTTTAATTTCCATCATGTTATACAAAATTTAGTGCCTTTCTTTGTTCCAATTATTTAGAAATTCATTTAGGAGAAGCATATAAACTATCAACTCCTTTATTAATGCTAAGTAGGGTACACTTATGATTTCATGAATAATCCTTATGACTAATCAACAGCCCAAGTCAATTGCTCTGGTGTTACTCTTTCAAGGGACAAAAAAACTCCTTCAAAAAGTGGTTTGGGTTGTGGGGCTTTTAACTGGTTAGATATTTATCAACTTTTCCATAAAGACTTGCTAAGTGAAGCTTCACACATTTTCAATGCTAGAGCTTGTGTGTTTTAATGTACACACAAGGATCAACAATGCAAAAGCAGCTGACATATGTAATGAGATGCGCTAAATCTTAATCATCTTTGTAGCAGCCTTTTGAACAGATGTGAACACCAGTATAACATTTGTCAACACAGAAGTTACAGTAGCATTTGATGCATAAGAGATTTTGAACAAGATTTCAACCATATCAATAGACATATCTTGAAATGTTATGCAAAAATATTGAGGCTTCAATATATCTTTAAGATAAGTATCTTGAGTTATCACTTAATATGTACATCAAAGTTACCAAACTAAATGGCAAGTCAAATTATTATAGCATCTGTGGAATTAAGATCAGAGAGAGCAAATATAATTAGGAGCAAAAATTGAGTACAAGTGTTACACTCTAGTCAGAGGAAGAATTGACTATCAGTCATCCAAGAAGAGAGGTATAGAAGAAAACAAAAAGACTTTAATTTTTCCTGTTCAAAATTGAAAAGGAACAGTTTTTGGAACATAGAAATAGATTGTAAGCCACTTACATACAGATGGTTGTAGAACATGCAAAAGCAGAAAATTAATATAGCATAAACATAAAAGAGCTCAGCATGGATGATGAGGCCCTTCAGTGTCCCATCAAACCAGCAGGCAATGAGGAAAACACACTCTACAGGAATAATTACATTGGCAAGACCTAGGAAGAAAGAGAATGCAACAAAAGCAAAAGGGAGGGTAACATCAATGGAAGTGAAATATAGAGTCATCAGTGGAAAAAAACATCTTACATCTTGACTAGAAAGCAATTTCCCTTTCTGTCTTTAAAATCAGAAGTCTACAGTAAGCACAGGGGGATGAAGCCAGAAATGCAAACTGAAATGACTAGACTGGAATTGCACAAAAATCATATTATACGAGATTTTCCTTCTAAAGCAATGGCTTTCACAGAGCACTGATGAAAGGCAGCCCACCTCCTCCAAAGAATGAGTCTGCCAGTAGCTTCTCAGCCCCACATGTTCACTATAAAGCACATAACCTAAGAAACAAACCGTTATATTTGAAGATGGTTCATACACAGATTTGAAGCAAATGTAAAGGGAAGACACTTGGGCTGAAATAACAGATTTCAGCCCCTGAATCAGTCAACAGAGAAAAAATTAAGTTTTAGAGAGCTATACCCTACACTGCTTTTTCAATCTCGCCTGAAAAAAATCTCAGTCCCTTTTTTATAGTCTGTGTTCCCCAAGTGTCTCCTCTTCCTTCTCCTGCTCCACACAACAGTAACGATAGCAGTTTTGGCCAGGCAGAACCACCCTCGTCTCTGCCATGAAATAGCTCATGCAGTACCAGACTTCCACTACAAACAGACAGCACTAATTCAGGGATAAGAGCCCATTCTTCCTTGAAAAGGAATATTTCAGTCGTTCCCATTTTTAGGTTATGTTTTGGTTTTAGGCTTCTCTTCAATGTCAGATTGTATAGTAGATGTTTTGCATCATTACACATAACGTTCACATTCCCTCTATTCAACAAATCCTATACCACTTGTCCTATAGGAGGGAAGCACACTCTTGGAATATATTTAATCAGGCAGAACATGTAAGACAAATTGAGATAATAGGATTATAAGCACATTTAAACATGTGTCAAACTAATTACTTTGAATAATTTAAAACAATGCAGTCTTAAAAGAAGATTCCTAAACATTAATAAAAGGAAATTCACAACGAGACTTGCACAGCAGTACAGTGTGGATATTCTACATACATTTCCCTCTTGAATTATACGTTGATAGTGCTTCAAAAAAGTTTATACCTCTCAATATTCCATACAGGCAAATAATGTCATGGTCCACAGAAAGCACTATACAGAAAGAATAGAAATTTCATTGCTTGGGTGTAATGAAATCTACCACTGATGATGCTGGGGATCCAAGTGCACAGAAGAGGAAATGGTGAAAAAAAGTTCAATAATCTTCCATGTTACAACAAAACATTTTAAATCAGGCTAACCAACAGGCAATAGCTAAGCTTAGCTCTGATACAAAGTTTCACTACAGTTTAAAGCTGGTTTGACCTTGTATCTTCTCTAGAAATGTCTGTCTTTTTTTGTATTTATTTTACCAATAAATATATATAGACCCATCCAGGAACGGTGCTTTAGGACAATAAGAACAATAGCTGTATGAGCTAAAATGAAGCAACCATCACAGGATGAATGTTAAAGTTTTATTTCCTTCCTATTTCATATGCTCACTATTATTCCACTGAGAGCCTATGAAATAAGAAAGTGATTTTATTCACACACCATGGCCCTGAAAAAACAAAGCAATCCACAATACAAACTTTCTGGCTCATCACACTTTCTGATCAGGTCCCTAGAGAGTACATCTATTTGTGTTCTCATTTTGATCTTAGTGAAGACTTCTTATATGATTTTCTGTAAGACAATAGCATCTACTGAACTTACTAGATAATGCAGGAATTAATGGATTAGTTACTGCTAGACTATTTGTTGGCTCTACAGCTTATCAAGACATCACCTCATAACAGAGCTGCTATGCATGCAGGAATGCCACCCTGCCTCCCTCATCTCCCCCTTAATTACCACATAAAATCACCTATTCCTATATTAGGAAATTCCTCAAAAATAAAATCCAGCACGTGCCTGAATAAAACCACATTCATTATCACTGAAAGTGATGGCCTTGGCAATGGCATGTGATGGCCCTTCTTCTTCATCCTGTCTGCCCTCTCCTACCTCCTTGTCCTCCTTGATCATCTTTGCTAAAGCTTTTTTACAGGGTGACTTTTGTGTACATTTTTTCTGCTTGTGTACAGAACTGACACTGGCACATGATGTTGCTCTGCTTCAGTGGCAATGTTTGTTGCCAGGGTTGAAGCAGCCACAATGTCTGCCACAGTGGTTGGAGTAGCTGCAGGGCCTGTTGCTGTTATATTGTCAGATCCAGAGACATTCATTTCTCCCTGAGGGTACTAAGAATGTTGAACATGGCCCAATAGGCCTGGGCCACACTTTGACACATTGCAGTGATTTGGGTCCTCTCTGGAGTGCCAGGGTGATAGCACACTTTTTTCAAATGTTTTACTATGCACTTGTTTAGAGGCGAGGTGCACACACAATTGGAGGTGTCCACTGCCCTAGGTACTGGCCTATACTATCCCATAGACTCTGCCACTCCAAACTATCCAGCTTTTGGGCAGATCTCTGGGTGATGCTGTTAATTAATAGTCTGACCTTAAACAAGACCTGTACTATATGCAGCAACATGCTGGCTCCTAGCAAAAGGACCAGGTTAGTTTCAAGGGTATTCAAAAGATATTCAAAATCTTTAAAATTCTCAAATGCTACTGTAATCAGCCTGGAGAGGGAAGGAAGATTAAGATGTAGGAAGGTATCTCTCCCCCAGGTTGTCTTTCTGAGGACAAAACTTCTGATACTTCATTATGAAGAGACAGGATTCCAGAATTGCTATGGTTTAACCTAAACTGTTACTAGAATTACTGAAGAGTCTTCTTTCTTCCCCACTCTCATTCTCATGAAGAAACACATTCACATATATATATGTGTAGTGGTTTGAGCCAGGTTTTCCCCCTGAAACTAAGAAAGTGGTAACCCCCAGGGGGTGGTGACCCTTGGGGCTTGACCCAATCGGTGCTCCTGCAAAATATAAACATATCTCTGGAGACCGGAAAAGAAGCAGTGGTACTTGTTGTAAGAAGAAGAGGTGGCCATGATGTAGAGGCCACGAGGAGAAGGGGCTCCGGCCCCTTGGGGGCCTCTGCCCCCCCCAGCCCCCAGTTGGGGGGCTGCAGGGACTTGGAACAGTGTTAGCTGGACTGAGTGCCTGTGGCTAGGAGCTGGGGGAGTTTTCGCCCCTGTAAGCAGAAGTGGGAGACGCTGGGAGCAGCGACGGAGCAGCAGCAGAACAGCAGTGTCCGAAGAGCAGTGGCAAAGAGCCAACTGATAAGAACCAAGAGAAGCAGCAGATGCCGGTATGCAACTGAAGCAGACACAGAGTTGTCTGAGGAAACGAAAAGAGCCAGCAGCAGAAAAGCAGGACAAGAGACCCGAGCCAGCAGCAGGAAGAGAGTTTCGGAGGGTAAGAACTGGACAAACCAAAACGTCCAAACTCATTAGAGACCCCTCCGAGAAAGAGGAGGGGGTGGTGGACTGAGTGGAGTCCTAAAGTGCAGTATGCACTACAGAGAGGAGCTAAGAAGCTCCGGCCTCCTGAGAGCTCAGCCAGGATGGCCAAAGGAATGTGTGTGGAGGGGGTGACCTTGGGCTTCCCCCCCCCCCCTCCTTGCTGCAGCTTCAGAGAAGCTGGCAGCCATCTTTGAGGCAGAGCATGGGAGCTCTGCACAGGGGCTTGATTTCCCCTGAAGATACCAGACTGTCACGAAGACCCCCGTGCTTCGTGATATGACCGTGGTGGAACGACCTTGTCTGGGGTTACGTAGTCCACGGAAAGACCCCCGTTTTGAAGACGGAGGGCCGAGAGGGGCTTGGAGACCCCCCCTCGTGTGTATTGGCAAGGATCCAGCTGCAACTGCTGCCTGAAAGAGAAGAAGAAAGCCTGCTGCCTAGAGAGAGACCTGTTGCTGAGAGACTGGAAGGGGTCTTTTCTTCTTCTTCTCTCCTGGACTTTTATTTGGAGGGAGAAGAGATTGGGCCCATTGTAAATATTATTGTCATGGTAGAGATAGATATAGAGTTAAGATTGTATGCAGTGTATTATAGTATTTATTTATGTGTATAGTCTTTGTAATATATTCCTTCCCCCATACTGAGTTTCGTGTTTTTGTCTGGAAAACCCATCTCACATGGGGTTGAGATGTGGGTGGGGGGCTAGGAATCAGAATTGGATTTTGAGCCTACTCAAACCATGACAATATGGACCATCAAGACACCAATGATGATCACTAAGCACAATCTATCAGCAGAGTTTTGATACGAAATACACAGGTACAAAATATTTATTTCCTGACTGAAGGCATAAAGCCAAGAGTATTGCTAGTATCTTTTGCTCTTTCTCCAGGCATCCTTCTCACTCTGTCTTATAGATATGCAGGACAAAAAGTACTTGCCACCCTCAATTTTCAAGTTCACATTTTTGCCTGCCTGCGATTTATATACTCAGTAAACACAATTTCACATTGCAAAATCTGCTCAAGTACTACAGCATAGCTCAATCTCCCAGACGTTTTGCCAGTCATTTTAATTACAGAAGCCAACAGCTCCTTCATGAAAGTCTGCTCTAACACCTCGATGCTGACAAATGATAAAGACTTAGCAGAACATTAACGACATAGGAAGGAAGAAAGGAGAATACAAATTGGAAGAAATCCTGTGTCTTCATTCAAAGTTATTATAATTCTCAGTAGATGGGGAACAGACAGGAGAAATTGGGTTGCAACAATTTATTTCAGTATCTTTGGAACGTAAAGCATCCCACTCTTTTCCCTGACTAGCAGAAATACTTCACAGAAGATCAAAGTTACTTCCAATGACTGAGTCAAAGACCTCTTAAAATTTTTTTCCTACTTGAAGCTCCAGAAGATTAAAAAAGTATAGCCTTCCTTTGACAGTCAAATTGCCCTACAAGATTCACTTCCTACTATGTGAGAAATACCACTGGTAGCAGTAGAGCTTTTAGGAAGAGCAAGACTTGCATAAACCAAGGTTCACAGAAGAATCCCTTTGATTAAACAACTTCTTATTCCTAACATGCTCAATCTCACAGAGATGATTTTACCATTCTAAAATCTACAGAATTTAGGCCTGTGCACAGTCACATCTGAAATAAGCACACAATATTTCACTCTGAATTTTGTTTCACTGTATACTGAAAATTATACAGCCTTTCTTATCTTTAAAGCAGTTGTTCTGAAATCAGTATAATTTTATGCCATAAAGAATTTTATTATGCTTTTCATTTTTGTCTACATAAGATAACTTTTAATAAAATTCTGTTAATATGCAGGTTTTCTTAACCTTTATGAGCCTTACAAAATATTTGGAGCCGCTCTCTCTGCCAAGCCTTAGGAACATATACCAGGCAACTGTACCTCAGGAAGCGGAAGATCCCCTACCTTCTCCCCAACAGGCAGGAGGGGACATAAGAAACAGGGGGAATGGAGGTAGGTCCCTGCTCCAGGTGAATCCCCTCTTGGCCTACGACAAGACACCTGTTGTTTGTTAACTGAGAAGGACTGGTGGGTGATATGGTGCATGGTGGCCATTTTGAGCACCGTGACCACAAGTTCTCCCTTCTGGGTGAAATTAAGGCAGGGTGCCAGTAGAAATGCCATCTTGGACTTCCAGCAGGCAGACTTTAGCCTGTTTAGGACACGGACTGACAGAGTCCCTTGGGAGTCAATCCTAAAGGGTAATGGAGTCCGGGAAGGCTGGACATCTTTTAAGAAGGAAATTTTAAAGATACAGGAGCAGGCTGTCCCCATGTGCTGTAAGACAAGCCGGCAGATAAAAAGACAAGCATGGTTAAACAGAGAACTTAGGCTGGGACTCGGGGGGGGGGGGGGGGAGGAAGACTGTTTTACCTCTTGGAGGAGGGGCAGGTAATTCAGAGGGACTACAAGGATATTGTGAAGTTATGTTATGTAAGGAGAAAATTAGAAGAGTCAAAGCTAAACTGGAACTGTGGCTAAAGACAAGAAAAAAAGTTTCTTTGAATACATTGGTAGCAAAAGAAGGGCTCCAGAGAGCCTCCATCCTTAGCGGGATAACAAAAAGGAGGTACTTAATGCCTTCTTTACCTCAGTCTTTAGTACCAAAACCAGTTGTGCTCAGGATACCCAGCTTCCAGAGCTGGAACTTAGTGTCGAGGAGACGAGTGAAGCCCCCATAATCCAAGAGGGAAATGGCTAGTGATTTGCTATCCAAATTAGACACCCACAAGTCCATGGGTCTGGATGGAATGCAACTGAGAATAATGAGGGATCTGACAAAAGAGCTCACCAAACCACTTCCTCTGCAGAGGAACCTGACAGTCCGGACCAATGGGCTGAGGACAACGGTATGTCATTCAATAAGGCCAAGTGCTGCGTCTTGCACTTTGGTTACAACAACCCCATGCAGTGCTGCAGGCTGGGGGCACAGTGGCAGGAAAGCTGCCCAGCAGAAAAGGACCTGCAGGTGCTGGTCAGCAGCTGGTTGAACATGAGCCAGCAGTGTGTCCAGGTGGGCAAGAAGGGCAATATCACAAATAGTGTGGCCAGCAGGACCAAGTGAAAGGACATGAAATGGCTTAAAGTTGTGCCTGGGGAGGTTCAGATTAGGTATTAGAAAAAAAAATAATGAAAGAGTAGTCAGGCATTAGTATAAGTTGCCCAGGGAGGTGGTGGAGTCACCATCTCTGGAAGCGTTGGCACTTGGACGTGGCACTTCAGGATTCGGTTTAAGGGTGGTTATGGTGGTACTGTGTTGACATACGGACTAGATGATCTTTAAAGTCTCTTCCAACATTGATGATTCTGTGATTCTTGGAATGTGGAGCACTTGAGATAGAAAACAGGCTTGCTTCCACAGTGATCTTGAAGGTAGACAATGTTTCAGATACTTGCACTTCTCGGTGAAGTAGGAATATGATTCCTGTGTCTGTAGTTTGTAAATAAACAAGCTA
Source organism: Neopelma chrysocephalum (assembly GCF_003984885.1). Classification (NCBI taxonomy): domain Eukaryota; kingdom Metazoa; phylum Chordata; class Aves; order Passeriformes; family Pipridae; genus Neopelma; species Neopelma chrysocephalum. The sequence goes on along the minus strand of NW_020897694.1, from coordinate 2,411,227 downwards.
AAAGAAGCACGTGTTGATTGTGTAAAAAGCAAGGTGTTTCTGAGCTTAATGAGGATTTGCCACTAAAAGCAGACAATTCATCAGCATCTCACAAATAATCCAATACAATTCAAACATTGAAAAGCAGTCTGCATTTTAGATTCTCAACATGTTGTTAATTTACCTGAATTTAAAAGCAAAAAAAACATTCCTGGTCACCATTACACAACACCGTATTTGTAAGAAACAGGCTGGGAATAATAAAATATAAGTATTTTATAAAGCATAATGCAGCAGAGAGCAAGTTAATATGCAAATAAATGCCCATGACAAGAAAGGAAATATATTATTTAGTTGAAAGCTACAAAATCAAGTAATATTAAACCTTAGATTTCTTAATCTTCTCTTACTACAAATTTCGTCCTTGTCATAAAAGGAATTTGGAGTAAATACATTTCCCAGTTTTCATCCTTGTTATGAAATATAAAAACTGCCCTGCTCTAAGCCACGTTTAAGTTGCCCAAGACTACAAAATAATTGCACAAAAGAGATACGCAGTATTATTTGCTGTTTTCCAGAATCAGACACAGAAAGATTAAAGCAACAGAAAACTGAGATAGAGGGGAAAAAGTGTCCATTGGAAAGCACACCTTCATTCCAAAATGCGAATAAACAGAATATCCATCTTTGAAGGTATTTTAAAAAAAAATCTCATATTTTGTGGTGTTGTAGGGTTTTTTTTACTGTTAGCCTTTTACTAAATAGCTGTCATTTCCCTTTTTAAAAATAAATATACATATGAACAATTTGGTACTACTCTGCAGAGGATGTATCTTTAGTCTGCGAATGGGCCTTTGGTACGCTCTGAGAAATTTAAGGAGTTGGGGAGAAGACTGTTTCCTACAGAACTATCAGGCTCATTGTCCTTATCCTGAAAAACCACAATAAACCTGTCGACATTTTGGGGCTACCATTACAAGTTGGACAAGTCCAATAAGCTACATAAAGGACAAGTGCAATAAGGCAGCAAGCTAGCCTCTTTAATGGGGGGCGAAGGGGGGGATAAGCACCTCACAAAAACAAGCAGCAAAATCTTGTGCATCCAGACTTAATAACCCTTACATGACACTATCAAAATCTAAGTTTTGGTTACCAGAAAATACTTGTGCTTTGAGAGGACTGATAATACTTCCTTAGCTCTCCAAGATAAACACATATAGATAGAATATATCTGGAGAGAGAATGAACATTGTATTATCAACCTGTCAGGCTCAAATTTTTAATGATCATTTCCACCCAATGAATCTCTGCTAAAGAAATAGAAACAGGAGATTCAAGTCAGTATAACAATTATAGCTGGAGGCAATACACTCAACACTACTAAATTTGCACACCCAATCAACAATAGCCTGGTGACTGGTTCCTAAGCTAGGAAACAGCCGTGTTTCTCAGCATGTGTGGCACACTGTCCAGCACAAATCTCACTGCCGGATCTCAAATCTCACTCAAATTTTCACTGAAGCTCTCAGTTACACACAGAAGTACTTCAGAAGAAGTTGTACAGCACCAGTCATAACAGCTGAGCTTTAGGTGATGACAGAACATGATTTCCTAGGTAATTTCAAAGACATTGTAAAATTATCTATATTAAGGAAAAAAATTACTTCAAAAAGAAAAGTAGAGGCAATGAAATCAGTAACTTCAAGAGCAAGAGAAAAAAAATCTGCTTTGTGATCAGCTGCAGAACCTCATCTCTGATCACATTCAAGAAACAGTGTTGGTATGGCACTGAACATACCTACCATGGTTTGAACAAGTATTAGTGACTTTCACAAGCGACTGTTACTTTGTTAAACACGTCATTTTAAGCCAGCATGCAGCCTAAGTAACTTCAATATTAAACATGTAATCAAAGATATCCTAACTTTGGCACATGTAAATTGGCACAATTACCTGAGTCAAGCTCATTTAGCCACGATTAGAGCACATTCAAAGCCATCCATACATTTCTGCTGCTCACACTATGTTACAGGTAATTACTAGTTTAGTGAGACTTTGCCAATTAACTAAATTAACTTCAAAATTAAGATGGTTTCTTGTATCAGTAGGTTATTTCTATTGCATTAGCAGTAAGGTTATTTGCTTAGCATAGCCAAAGCAAAACTTAAGCTGTCTTACCACATCATCTGTCAGTGTCTTGATATTTAAGTGCTGTAAATCAAACAGGAAACCAGTTACATCACAATTGTGCAGTTAAAAAAAAAAAAAGACCAAAACCAACCAACCAACCAACCAAAAACAAACAAACCAAAAGACAAACCTCCAAATCTCAGTTATACTCAGTTATGGTTACTTTTATTCAAAATTAGATGCAAGTTAAACAGTGTTGCATCCTGACACTTTAAATAAAGTAATACTTTCCCGGCAAGTTGCACCTTGTTGGTGTACAGGGCACAGCAAGTCATACAGGGAATAGAGTGTGGATTCAAAAAAATCTGCAATCTGATCCTCAGACAGAATAATATCAGAAGAATATAAACCAAGCACAGGTTGAAACAAGCTGTGTTTTATTATATTTTATAGCTAAATATACTAGAACAGATGACCTGTTCTATAATTCGTCTCCTAGACTTGTGTCTTCTAGAGATGGCTGTGGAACACCAACAACAAATCAGTCCAGAGATTTTAAACTCAACAGAAGAAAATGGAGCTCCTCATAAATTCAAAACTATCTGTCAAGTTGCAACAGTCAAGTTGCAATACTGTTGAATACTCTCAAGCAATGCCTCTGGGGCAAGCAGAGCATGAAGTTGCAAGCAGAGCATGAATTACAAGCAGAAATCAACATAAGCATTTAATAATAGTAACATCCAAAAAATCTATAGGTCACTTAAAACGGCAGATCCTGAACCAACATTGCTCTCCACTGCACATTTGCAAACACAGCAAGTGCCAGAATGTACAGCTCTTGCACAAAACCAAGAGCAACACAGAACACTGGTGACTGATGAGTCAGTGTTGCAGGGATCCCATATATAGTTTTTATGATGAGTCTGAGAACAGACTTGGCAGGAAAACTTGAAGAATGTGAAGTCACATACTTAGTCAGACAGACTCTTACCCCTTCTTAGACTCCCCTCACTGCCTAGTGTGCAAAGCTTGCCAACAACTACAGCAACTGTCAACGGCTATATACAAATTAATCATATTTCGAAACTCTTGTTTTGTCTTCACCAAATCAACAATATTTGACTATTGCTCTCTACAAGTTCCTGGAAGGAGTTTACAGCGAGTTGGGGGTCAGTCTCTTCTCCCAGGTAACATGCAATAGGACAAGAGGAAATGGACTCAAGTTGCACCAGGGGAGGTTTCGCTTGGATATTAGTAAAAATTTGTTCACTGAAGGGGTAGTCAGGCATTGGAACAGGCTGCCCGCCTGGTGGAATCACCATCCCTGGAAGTGTTCAAAAGGCATGCAGAGATGTGGCACTTGGGCACAGGGTTTAGCAGTGAACATGGTGGTGCTACGTTAATGATAATGGTCTCAGAGGTCGTTTCCAACGTCTAACAATTCTGTGACTCTACAATTATTACTTCTGACATCTTCTCTGCTTCACCCCTCAGAGCAGAAGAACAATTTGTGTTAAGTTGAATATTATCATACAATAGCTCTACTCTGAATATTGTCAAGAAACTGAGGAAGAAGCATCTGATGAATGGTTATGAAGTTTAAAAAGCAAGTGAGGTGTAAGGAAATACAGTATTCACTAGACACACTTAAGTTCTACTATAAAAATAAAAAAAAATTGAAGCTAGGTCAGTACTGAACTCTTATGACAATTCCATTCCGTGTTCTAATAGGTGAGGATTTCTAATAAATGAAAACAACAACAAAGTGAAAATATTTCAATCCAGTCAGGAGACTTAAGATCTGTACCCCAGTCTTCCCACTGGTGGTCTCCTGCTGCAGAGGTAGATCAGACTTTTGCCTCACACACTGCAATGGAGCTGGGTTTTATTACTTGTTTTTCCCATTCTGCTAAATAGCTACCAAGACAGTATGAATGTTAATTTGTGTACTTGCAAAAGCTTGTGACTTGGCAGTTAGCAAGTTTTGGTACAACACCTCTGTCCTTAAGTGAGTGAAGCTGCAAGAGAAAACACTAACATATGGTCTTTCACTGCAACTAGGTAGTGAAGAACATAAAAATTTATTCCTTTTTCATACAGATGACTTAAATCACTAAGCCTTAAGCAATGCACAGATACCATTGTGAAGCTCCCCTAACAAAGTAGGAGACTATGTAATCTGCTTATAACGAAAACCACCTGCATTCTGTGCTTTGAGGTGGAAATTCAGGATTCATGTCCAACTGTGGTGGTTTGAAAAACAGGAATTTCAAAAAAAGCTAATTTTAAAAGGTTTGCTACAATTTGTTCTAATGTGAGAGAGAAGTTTTCAGATATGCACAACTTAGTATAGGGGGAGGGAAATATATTACAATTTATTATTAACATATATACATATATATATAACAGTTTTAACTATCTCTTCTATGGTGAAACAATATATATATACATAGATCGTCTCTCCTTTCCTTCAAAAAAGAGTCCAGAAAGAAAGGAGAAGTCCTCTTTTCACTTTCAGGCCACAGCTCTTCCAAATTAATTTTCTGTGGCACTGGTGTCTCTTATTTTTAAGGCAGCAGTTTTGATTTGTTGCAGCTAGAGTTCTTCTTTCTTCTGCAGCACGAAATGCAAGCGGTTAAAGTCTTTATCCCCTGCTCTTGCTTCACGGAGATTCCAGCCCCCGGGGAAAGAATTCTCGGGGATTTCCACCCCTCCTCTCCGGGGTCAAGGAGTTCTAAGGCTTTTACTTTAGTTCAAGTTCTTACCCTAGAACTGAGTCCAACTGACTCTCTCTCCCTCTGCTCTGTTCTCGGATTCACTGGTCCAATTCACTGCTGCTGCAGGGTCCAGCCAGCTTCTCACCACTCCCCTCCCCCATGGTGGGAAAAGGCGGTAAGGTCGGCTGGAAAACTCCTGGGGAGTTTAACTCCCTCAGTCTTGGCTGAGCCAGGACAGTGGGGGCCCAGGGGCTCCCCCAAACCCAGGGGGAGACTCCCCTCGGTACTTACATGACTGTATGCTGCAGCCGCCTCTCCAAAGAGTCATGGCTAGTCCTCCTGGCCCGCTCCAACCCAGGGGTCTCCCTGATCTTCCAGGGTCCCCCTTGGTCACTGGCTTCAGGGGGCTTCTCTCAGTAGCTGTGCTGCTCCCGGCCCCCCAGCCAGGACCCGGGGGCAGGGGCCCCCTGGCCCCGCGCCACACGTGGCGCGTTGAAAGCATGGCTGCTTCTCCTTCTAGCTATGCAATTAAAATTAACTTCCATTTTTGTGAGTATGTAATTTCCGCAAGGGTGCATGAGCTTTCAATTGGTCCAGTATTAAAAACAATACGCCCTGGGGAAAGGTTTTTTTTCAAACCACCACACCAACTCATGTATATTCCACTAAAAAGATGGGGGAAACAACAACATCAGGTTCATTCCCACTTAAGAACTTGGATGTTTTGCAACTGCTCTGTAGAAGACACCATCAACATCCATGTAATCAGGCAATTTTGGATTCAGGTTTTGTTCTTAGAAAAAGGCAGAAGTTAGTGGGATAGTTCAAGCCAGTGTTTACTTTTCATTTAAGCTGTAAAATTCAGCAATGGAATTTACTGTGGTAAAGGTGAAAAGTTTCCTATTTGGTACATCAGAACACCTTACTGACCCAGGTCATCTGACTAATTGGTGAAAAAAGACCACCACACAACCAATTAAGGACACCATAATTGTATAACAAACTCAATATACAGACATGAGTCTCCTCTATAAGTCTTCATCTTACTGGATACCTACACTACAGGAGTGTAAAAATACCACCATTTCTTTCAGACAGTGTTGTGGAGTCTAGTTGAAAGTATATGCTAAAAGCCTCACTAAATATCAACACTGGTGACATTGTATTTGGAGACTTCTTTATAAAGGAGAAAAAACTCCATGCAAACAACCTTATGTTCAGATCTTTTAGCACTCCAATATTAGAAGTCTGAACAACCTGCCGTAAGACAACTCTAAAGTCTTACTTAGTGAATTTTATGTTATAATACTACTCAGTTAGAGGAGCTGGTTGAAACATAAGAACTGAGGTTATCTTCTTCCCCTCTCCCTTACCAAGTCCTTCTCTTCTGACAAGGCTGTGCAAAGTAAAATCAGTTGCCAACTTCACTGGTCTTCTGTAGCATTCAAGGATACAGGGGACACAGAGATGTGAAACATTAAGTGTGGTCTTAACCAAAAAAAAAAAAACCTACTTGCCACACTGGGTCTTTTAGTGGCGTTACATTTAGAGGGGTGTTGTGACTCAAGAACAGGAGCATATTTATATTCTTGCTAGGCCAAACAAAACAAGCACATTTCTAGTACGGGGCAAAACAACTAGCCCAGGAGTCCAGTAAAGACCATGTAGAAGCTGGAGTGCCTTCCTATCACAGGAATATATGTCTATTTTCAGACCTGGATATATCAGTTCACAGAAGACATATTCTGCTTAAGTGATCAGGTTGCCTTAAATACAGGCCTGCAAGTAAATAAATCTGGCTTAAGTAATATTCCTATAATATGCAGTCACTGTTAAAAACACAAAGTAAGATTACAGCTACTGCCTTGCAATGGATGAAAATATTAATATGCTATTCGGTACCTTCCATGAACTACTCCAGAATAATAAAATTATTGCTTTGAAAACATAGGAGCTATGTACAAGTATTCCTCTAGTCTATCATGTAGAAAGTAGATATGCAAAATTGAAAAACAGATTAACAGTATTTTAAGAATGCTGACATCCTGTTTCTTCCTGGGCGCATTCCTCCCATTGTGGGGTTCCATTTCTGAAGGCTTGAGGTGGATGGGGAAGGGGTTACTCCAGCTCCAGGGGTTTCTTCTGGACGCATTAAGGGGTTAGGTGCTCACCCCTCCCCCCACCCACGAGGTCCCATGGCTCCCGGAGAGACAGCACACAGCACGTGGAGAGGAGGCGAGAGAGAGAGTTTATTGTGGTTAGGGGTTTATAAAGCTCTTGGGAGGGTCAAAAGGGACCATGTAAGGTAAGGGGTCTTACAAAACACCAATCAGGCAGGGAACAGCCAAATAAGGAAGGGGTTAACAAGAGACCAATGAGAAGACTTCTTGATATCTTCTCAGGACATTCCTGAGACAGAGATAAGAACTGGCCGTGGGGGATTTTGGGAAGAAGAAACATGAGTTAGCAGAGACCACAAAAAAGCCATTTTAAAACATGCTTAAACCACAGTTTTCCCATATAATGCAGGTTTACTGCTACAGTTTCTAGTCAGACACAAAAGCATGAAGAGATGAAGGAGCTAATTAGGACAGTTCAGAAGGAGATTTGTTGATCATAAAAGGAATTAGAAGACAGACAAGCACACCACCATACACCCTTGCCAATATGAGAGGAGTTTTAGCATGCAAAGTAACAGGATCTCAGGCAGCTAAGCAATTTCAGTATGTCCCTCTACCACTCTGAAATACTTCAATTTACAAAAAAATTAAAAATCCCACAGACTAGTATCTAAATCCTTTTGAGATCATCATGTTTGCCTTCCCTGCAGATGAAAACAAAGAAACAAACCCACATATAACCCCTTCAAAACCACCACACACATGTATAGGATCTTTGATATTTTACACAGAGCTCACAGCCTGCACGTAGCTTTGAGAAAAGAAAAAGATGGAAAAAAGGAGGGCTTAAGCAAGATACAATGAGTTTTAGAAGAACTGGCCAACTTAGGCCTGAACAGTGAAACAAGATAAACTAAGACACTAGAAATGTACACACAATCACACAATCCCCTGTGTACCTTTTTAAATTAGAAAGTAAGGAAGAACCCATTGCCATTAATTTTATCAACAAAAAAGATTCAACACTAGCTGTTTCTTCCCCAAAGGATATTCTCCAGCAGAAACACAAGTAAAAGACTGAAGCAAGGATTGCAAGGAAACCTGTAGACTTAGAGAAATGTTAATTGGATGACTACAGTGAATGCTATTACTTTAGGATCTCCTTTGTCACAATATTCCCTCAGTAATTTTGCTACCTCAGTCTGTAAGCTCAACTTACAAACTGCACAGCATTTCTTGCTTTTAATTTCCAATACACTACTTCAGCATTTAGTTAAATGGCTTTATCACACACTCTCTCTTGCTTGGAAAGCAGTCTGAAAAGTAATCAGGGCAAAGCTATCTTAACATGACAGTTTCTACACAATGATATTCTTTAGACATTAATGAGTTAAACTCAATATTGGTGTTAACAGGTAAGATCATATAACAAAGTGCTAGAACAGAGCACTAAAATTTAATATCATAACCCACAGCGCTAATTCATGCCAACAAAAATAACAGCATGAGGAATTTACAGTTTTACAAAGCTGCGATAAAGTGTTTCAGGTAACATCTGTTCAGCAATCATTTCTTTAAAAGACTAATTTACATTCAAGGTCTTACACTGCAGCATAACTGCAGCAATTATTCAGTCACTTCGTAATTAAAGATATTGACACAGATCAGTCTTACCTTCTACTCTATGCCAGAGAAATGGAAGTGCTTTTGCTTTTAACTACATCTTTCTTTGATTTACAGACTGTTAAATGCAAGTGTTAATTTGTCTATTTTTAACAGATTGGAGTAAACAAGAAACCCTTCTTGACTCATAAATTTCATAAAGAACTAACTCAAAAACATAACCTGAAAGTCACTGAAGACGGGTCAATGGTATACTGAAATTAATAGAAACACATCCAACTTGAGCTAGAAATCGATCTTTTGATGACTAGTGTCTACAAGATGTAATCTCAGTAAAGTCCAGTTGTAAGTCACATAATCAGCACTCACTGTAATAATTTCCAAACATTTCTAAGGGGAGGGAGATTAAGGAGAGGAAGTGGCAAGCAATTGCTTTTTGACTCACCCTCCCCCAGCAGATTTCAAAAGTTTCTTGCTCAGTCAATATACATATAGAGAACAGGTATAATATCTGACATCCTTCAGCAGATTTCCTCTTTTTACAAGGTCCTAAACCACAAGGGTGAATGCAAGAGCTTCCAGTAAGCTGAAGAATCACAGTATCTAGAACACCTTTTACCCTTTTAAGATTCCCACTCTTCTAAATCTTGGACTTGCTGAACAAAGCCATGCTGATATATGCTTAAAAATTAAGGATCGTTCCTTAAAAATTAAAATAAAATAAAATGATTCTGCAAAAGAACTGAGAAAATTGATGTTTAGAACTCATTTACTTCTTCTGAGAAGCTAGTTTATTCAGAAAGGCAGTCCTTCAAGGCCTCATTTGATTAGACTAAACAGTTATAGTGGTTGATTACAAAGCCTTTCTCACCCCACCACTCCTTGAATGCAGCGAGTTTTAAAAATGGTATTTTCCTCAGCTAAACAGGATTTTCTTTAGAAGAAAAAAAACAAGAGATACATGTTAATGATGTCACCTTTGTCAACCAGCAATCCAATTTCACCTCAAGGTTTGTCAGGGAATCAAATTATTTTTCAAGTTAGCATATCTGCTATGACAGATCAATATGTTGCATTGACTGGAAGGGTTCAACTTGGAACTTACTTTCAAGCCTTGTGCACCGAGGAGAATTACACTTGCACAATCTGAATTAATTGAGGTCAATAAATCTAACAGCCAATTTACTTTGACAAATGTACAGCAGATCAGAAATAAAGTTGAGGTAACATGAGGTATGGCACTGTAAATATCCCAAACACAGAAAAGGCCACAGCCCAAATCTAAGGCCAGATTACAGAGAGCCTAAAGGGGTGAAAGGTAGGCGTTAAGCATTCTGATGCAAAACTAATTTAACTAATAAAATTACACTGAAGAAGTATTATGGAAAGAGTTAGATGCAACCAAGTTAACACCCATTAGCTCAGCTGGTTAGAGCATGGTGCTAATAACACCAAGGTGGTGGGTCCACTCCCCGTGTGAGTCAGTCACTTAAGACCTGAACTCAGTGATCCTTGTGGATCCCTTCCAACTCAGAATATTCTGTGATTCTGTGACAAAAATACAAAAAAATTCTTATAAACATTAAGTCCAACCATGAACTACCAAGTCCATCACTAAGACACATCCCCAAGTGTCAGATCTACATGTCTTGTAAATACCTCATGAGATGGTGACTCAACCACTTCCCTGGGCAGCTTCTGCATTGCTTGATCACATCTCAGGGAAGAAAGTTTACCTGATATCCAACCTACATCTCCCCCGGCATAACTTGAGGCCCTTTCCTCTTGTCTATTGCTTGTTACCTCAATATTCTTCCTGAAGTGAGGGACACAGAACTGGACACAGTACTGGAGGGCGTGGCCTCACCAGTGCCAAGTACAGGGGGACAATCACTGCCCTGGTCCAGCTGGCCACACTGTTTCTGGTACAGGCCAGGATACCATTGGCCTTCTTGGCCACCTGGGCACACTGCTGGCTTATGTTCAGCTGGCTGTTGACCAGCACTCCCAGGTCCTTTACCGCTGGGCAGCTTTCCAGCCACTCTGCCCCCAGCCTGTGCGGGCATGTGTTGTGCCCCAAGTACATGGGGTTGTTGTGACCCAAGTACAGGACCCAGCACTTGGCCTTATCAAACTTCTTACTGTTGACCTCAGTCCACCGATCCAGACTGTGTAGATCCCTCTGCAGAGCATTCCTACCTTCAGACAAACTCAACTTGGTTTCATCTGCAAACTTACTGAGGATGCACTCAATCCATCCTTCTCACTTTTTTGGGGGAGCAAGAGGGGAGATATACAATCTCCGTCTTAAAAAAAAATCAAACCAGTCTTGTAAGACAACAGGAGGTGGACAGGAAGGAGAGTTTACCAATTTTAGATTTAATAGCTGAGTGATAAACATTCTGTCTTGCAATATCTCAGGGCAGAAATTTATGAAATGATAGAATGAAAAGTTGATCCCATAGTACCCTTCAAGTGAACCACCTCAATCAAAGAAACTGATTGATGTGTCCAGCTATTAAAATAATTCTACCTGTAGCACTGTGTATGCTACTCCTCCAGAAATTATTAGCCAGGACAAGCCAGAGATTAGAGACTACAGTTCATAGCTCCAGTAGCTCCTTGGGTTTTGTGACATGGAGCAGTTTGCTGCTTTTTACTGACCACTAAATTCCACAGCTCACATTTGTAAACTATTCCATTTAACAGTTTACATGAAGACAGAGACAAAATCCTAAACTCTATTCAAGAAATATTCAACTCTGACTCTTCTTAACGTCACCCAGTGAGTTAATAGCATACCTGGAACACAATCCAGGTTTGAAGAACTCTCCTATCAACACCCAAGGACAAAATCTTTAAGAGATTATTTAAAAATGAAAAGCAGGACTACTGCCTAAGGCCAAATGCTTTTCAAACTTGCAGTTTGACAGAGCATTCTCATGAATTAAGGACGTTCTCACTCAGCTCCGCTTAAAGAGTTTCAGAAACTGGGCAAGGAAAACAGGGACAGGCCAAAATAAAATAAAATAAAAAATTAAAAAATCCCACACCTACCTACATGATGAACATATGCCCTACAAAACTAAGTCAGAAACCCAAATTCAACTCCCTTAATTATCTTTAGCTGGGTCAAAAATCAGCACTATGACCTCAAAAAGCCAGTCAGCAGATGCCCACATTGGCACATTCTCAAAACGACCCTTGCATAGCATGGGAAGCCTAAACATATATCAAACAAGCTCATTTGCACCAAAGAGAAGGCCTTCTCTCACTAAAAAGACAGTCATATCTCAGCTAAGAAAAAACTCTCACTAGCTTTTAAAACATATCTGGCAGGATTATACTCTGTATAAACTATTGTTTTGCCATTCTAACACATGGTTAGCAAAACTGAACATGATGGCAGGACCCTACTTCTGTTTTAACACATAATTAGGGGGAAAAAAGGGAAAGTTATTGCATTATCTTATTTGCATAAGACCTTGGCAGTTAGAGTATCAGTAATAACTAAAACCTCTTGACCCAGTGCTCTTGTCAGTATCAAACACACACAAATTCATGTTTCCTACTCACCAGAGCAATAATCCAACCATCAAATCATATACCATTAACACTATCCAACCTTTTAGGCTGGGCAGACCATGTAAGTTTTTTCCTCACAGATCAAATACTAAAGCACATCCAGTCATGGCACCTGCATGACTAAAATGCATGTGCTCCCAGGAGAAACACAGCCATTTATAAAGACAAGCAAACAGCGCTTTGTCAGTTTCATATAAACCCATTCTAACATGTAGAGAAAGGCACGGTGATATACGTCAAACAGCAAATACGTCAAACAGCAATCTCTGCAGCCACAGTATAAAATGCCAGGAGCAAGTTGTGACCTTCCAGAACAGGTTTGGCCAGCCTACAGTTTGATATCGCTTATTGGGTAACTTTTTTGAACCTGTGCACAAGTGTCAGACACTCAAGTACTGAATATTACACAAATACACCTTAGAATCAAGAATCTAATATCATGGCTAGGCTTCGCGAACAAAGATTTGGGAAGGGCTCTACCCACATTTGCTACAAGCGCACTGGTGGCTAAAGAGGCCAATGCAAGATAGACAAGACCACTTGCAAAAGGCACAGAAGAAAGACTCCTTGGATAGTATCGGCAAGACACGATTCTTTCTGCGTTCTTTTCTCCTCCAGAGTGATCCTGCGTGCGTTCTCAAAAGAAGCAGCAGCGTTATGGATTGTGTATCTCCAGACCTCCCAGTTGGAGGCCACAGTAGACCAGTTATGGTGGTCAATATGGCCAAGGTTGAGATGTTGTTTCAGGGAGTCCTTGTATCTTCTCTTTGGGGCTTCTCTCTTGCGGCAGCCGGTGGCAAGTTCACCATAAAGCAGGATCTTAGGGAGGCGGTGGTCCTTCATCCTGGAGACATGTCCTGCCCAGCGCAGCTGTGTTCTCAGCAACATGGCCTCAATATTTGTGACTGCTGCTTGTTCTAGAACAGACATATTGGTCACATAATCTGACCAGTGGATGTTTAGGATTGTACGGAGACAGTGTTGATGGAAGTGTTCTAGGAGACGCAGGTGGTGGCGGTAAATGACTCATGATTCGGAATCTAATATATGTTAAGTATTATAGTGTCTCTTTTGTAAGCACATAACAAATACAGCTAAGAGCAGGTGGGCTCAGAGACAGCTGAACAAAGACTAATGTGCGTCACCTAAATATGAGCAAGGGATGCATCTGCTCTGCTTGTGGTGGATATTGCTAGGTACAACTGGACACAACTACCTGAAAGAAGGCTGTAGCCAGGTGGGGGTTGGCCCCTTTTCCCTGGCAACTAGCAACAGGACAGGAAGATATAGTCTCAAGCTGCACCAGGGGAGGTTTAGGTTGGCCATTAGGAGGAATTTCTTCACAGAAAGGGTGATTAGACATTGGAATGGGCTGCCCAGGGAGGTGGTGGAGTCACCATTCCAAGAGGTATTTAAGACTGGACTGGACCACGGTCTCCTAGACAAGGTGGTGTTCAGTCATAGGTTGTACTTGATGATCTTGAGGTCTTTTCCAACCTACTTGATCCTGTGGATACAAGGCCTGTAGAATATATGTTTGTCCTAGCCTTCATACTTGGGAATTTCATAATGTCCAAACAAAAACTGGTTATTTCTGGGTACTCTTTAGTTAGAGTGCACCTTGCAGACACATTATCATGCAGACAATTATTAGCCATTTCGAGTTTCGCAGTTCTTGGTGTGCTAGCCAAAAGCTTTTCAAAGGAGGGCTAGGGACGAGAGCTTTGCTATGTCCCTTAAAAGTCAAAGATTCAGGATTTCACTAGACACTCCCAACCCGCCCGCCGGTCTCTCGGGGGCTCCGGGCAGTGACCAGCCCGGGGTGGCAGTGGCACAGCACGGCCGGGCCCCCCGGCACAGGCCGGGCAGGGCCCCGCGGGGCCGGGTCGGGCGACCGGCAGGCCCCACACCTCCGCGGGGCAGGGGGCGGATCGGGACGGCTCGTACTTACGAATTTGGGCTTCCTGCCGTCCGCCGCCTCCTCGGGGCCGCCGGCGCTCCCGGTGCCCGGCGGGCCCTTCCTACGGAGCCCCTTGTTCTCCCGCCCGCCGCGACCCGGCGGCGAGGACGGACCGCAGTAACGGGGCCGCGGCGGCTCCATGGCCGCGCCCGGCGAGGAGGGGAGATGGATGCGGGGGGTGCGGGGGAGCGCTGCCCCGCGATCGGGCCCAGGCCCAGCGGCCCCGGCCGAGCTGTGCGCCTGCGATTAGTGCGGCTTAGCTGGGCTCGGCCAGGCGGGGCGCCGCGGGGGGAGGAGGGGGGCTCAGCGCTAAAGCCGCCTCCTCAGCGCAGCAAGGGATTTAGCGAGGAGCAGCCCCTAATCCCGACACACCTGGCCGGAGTACGGGCAGGGACAGGAGCGCGCGCTCCCAACGGCCGCGGCTGGCGCAGCCCGGGAATGTCCCGCCGTCCGAACCTTCCCGCCACCGCCGGCACCGCCCCCGCGTCCCCGGCACGGCCAATCCGCGGCGCCGGGGGGGGAGCGGCGCCTCCCGGTTGGCTGCGCTCGCGCCAACCTCCGGCGGATCAGCGGCTCGCGGCGCGGGCCGGGAGTTCCGGGCACCGCCTGCCCCTGAGCGCTCGCGCCCCCCCCGGACCCTGAACTGCAAGGGCCGGGAACAGCGCCGGGAGCGGGATGGGAGTGGTCCCCCGTCAGCTCTGTGACAATGCCGGCGAGAGATGGGAAAATCCCCCTGCTTTGAGGTACGGCCTCCTCCGTCTAAGGCGTTAAGATACACTTTCACACACATAACCCTGGAAGGAAGGTTGTATTTCCTTACCTCTCACATCCTGCCTTTTCTTCTGCAGGATCTGAACGCGAGGCGTGTCCCTGCCCTGTTTGGCCTAGGATGCCAATTTTCAACTCCTGATCTTGTTAAAAATTCCGATTCCATACCTCGAGCCGCTGTTTGACAGGTAAAAAGTGGTTCGTCTATTTCTGTATAAACTTCTTATATAATTAGAGCGCTGATTTTTATAGGTAAATATACATTATTGTATGGAATCATAGAATCATCAGGGTTGAAAGAGACCCTTAAGATCATCCAGTCCAAACGTTCCCCCAACACTGCCACTGTAACCCCTAAAACACCCAACACCAGATCCAGATGCCTCTTAAACACCTCCAGGGATTTCACCACTTCCTCGGGCAACCTATTCCAGAGCCTGACCCCCCAAAACAGGGAAAAAATTATTTCTCATATCTAATCCAAATCACCCCTGTCACAGCTTAAGGCCATTTCCTCTGGTCCTCTCAATGCAGGCACAGTGTAGAAGAGACTGACCTCCATCTCACTATCATCTCCTTTGAGGTAGAGAGCTATATATGTATACATGTATAAAATATATAAATAATATTTCTAGTATTACTTTTATACTGTCTTGGTGGTATTGGATTAAGAAAGCAAAATAACGGAAGAGACATAGTCCCTATCCAAAACAATGGCAGTGTTTCCATCATCGTTCTCAGGCCAGGTTTTTGTTTTGTG
Organism: Neopelma chrysocephalum; assembly: GCF_003984885.1. Taxonomy (NCBI): domain Eukaryota; kingdom Metazoa; phylum Chordata; class Aves; order Passeriformes; family Pipridae; genus Neopelma; species Neopelma chrysocephalum. The sequence goes on along the minus strand of NW_020897694.1, from coordinate 2,395,585 downwards.
ATGATCACAGGCTGTGCTGCCATGGCAAAAAGAACATGTGTACGAACATTCTGCATTTGTTTAATTCAGCCTGTTGTTCTCCATCACTGAAAAACCTCCAAGACTCTGTGGTTTATGGGAAGATACATAAATAAAGATTTTGTTATGCTTTAAACTGTCCAATTGCATATGTTTTGCAAAACAATTGAATTCTCATTACTACATACAATACCTTGCATTCATCTTTATTTTAAATTAAGAGTAGTTAAAATAGTGATGCAAACCAGAGACTTATGTAGGGAAAACTCTTTCCAAATCACAGTGTTAGGAATCATTAAGAAAAGGAAGGCTAACACTCAGCATTCATATCTCTAGAGTATTTTCTAAAACAGAAAAAGTTTCCTTTCTCTTCTGTCATTCAGTAAGAAAGATATTCATGTTTCCATGTTATTTTTACCATTTTCTGTTACCTTGAATGCACTGAAAATAAAATGCTCCCCCCAACAATTGCATTCACTTTTTCCACATAGACTGAGGGGCTTTTATTCCAAATGCAGTGACTTCAAAAGAATAAAAAAATCTCATTCCTTCATCATGACTTACACAGGTGGTGACATACAAAATGTAACATCTGCCAGTACACAGAGCTCTGGTGAAACAGCAGAATTCAGCCCCAAACTGGACCTTTGTAAGGCTGGGTTTTAACACAAGGGAGCTCTGGCGCTATGCAGAGTAGATGCTGTAATTATTTGTATACATTAAACTGTTCATCCTTTGGCAGCTTTCTATAGATGTTTTGTAAATTTATATTGGAATCCTTCACAGAGAGTATAATTAGCAGAACACTGTTTAATGTCATGGTTAATGATTTCCTGGAACATTTGATTAGAAAATTAATCAGCCTATGTGTGCGTATGATAAAGCTGTTTAAATGGGCCTCCTAATTGCACTGTGGTGGAATACAATGGCTTGTGCCAATATATCACTTTCAAGGTACTCTGTTGCAATAACAGAGAAACACTAAAGGGAATAATTTATCAGACAGTTTTACTAAGCCAAAAGTAAATGTTAGTACTTTTGATCAATTATTATTTTATACTACCCCTCTTGTGCTTGCTAGATGCTCCACAGAACAAATACACTCTTGCAACAGTTTAGCTGGCCAAGACTAATCATGACTGAGGAAAAAATTTTGAGGAAGAAATGCATCAGTAGTACTAAAATTGTGCAGAGATTCTACTTAGCATGCATATTGTCCAGGACATGCAAATAGCTTGGCCATTTTGCATTATTTTTGTTCTGGAATGAGAAATTTTCAGTTTTAAAAGTCTGAGATAGTAAGTGCGTAAAGTTAACCATGAATATTTGCAAAACTAGTCCTTTAGATTGATGGATTTATTTAGGCTCTTAACATTCTGTTCCATCTGTTGGGTTTTTTTAATATACTATGACTCAAGTCTTAAAAAAAAAAAAAGCCTTCCTAATATTCATTGTACCAGGGACACGGTTTTTCAAATAAATTCCTGTGCAAAGGGTTTCAAAGCTGGCTTTTGACTGAGTTTAGGCAGTTCTCCATATTTCATTTGGAGACACCTGATTCTTTCCTATAAGAAGAAGATAGAACAGTCAATTAACTGTTCCTTTATTAGGTTCATCCTCTTAAACTGTAACTAAAGTTACGAAGGATTTTGTCAGCAATGTTGTTGTTTTTATAAAGCAAGGATACAAGTTTAATACTAACAATATTTAAAGATGATAACAAGGAAAACCTTCCAGAGCCACAGTTCCTATGGCTTGGCAGAAGCAAGAAAATGACAAATAGACATGTCTTTTCAGGAAAATGGCTTCTTCCTTCTCCTATGAAAAGCACCAAACAGGACATCCTAACCCAAATCCCTCAAACTTGCATAGCTATTTGTAAGTTATACCGACATGTATTTTATACCTTTCCCAACATCTTATTCAAACAGTTAATACAGGAGTTACACCAAGATAGTGTAACTCACAACGCCAGTAAAAATTACATTGGAAAAACATGGCCAGTCTTCATGTCTTATAGAGGCAAATGATGCTGTTTTATCTAAAGAAACCTTTAACCGTTGTATTTTTATATTGCGACAGTAGTCATTAATAATTTAAATGTATTGCAATGTAATATCATTAAATGTAACCTATGGATAAGATGTTACTTAATTTTCACAGCATGGGTGGCTCACAAAACGTATTATTCCATTATTACGATAATAGGTTGATAAAACCTCAAATTATTCATCTAGTCTAGCCTATTAACTTTATTAAGGAACCTGTCTGCTGGCAAGTTTATCATACCAATAAATGAACAAATTTATGTTACAGGTATGAGAAAATTCATACTCTCTTCAAGTAATAAAGTTTTATGGAAGAAAATTTGCTATAGTTTTTTTTCCTGTAAGACAAACAGAATTATTTTGGCTTTTTGAACATCACTTGATTGTCATTTAGTCAGTGTCGATGTCACTATAGTAGAATATGTTGACTCTGCTATCTGTTTGTGGCATAGACTAGGAAAAATGAAAATCAATAGCTAAAACTCTATGCAGGAAGTAGGGAGGGACTTATGAAAAGACAGATAATTAAAGAAAATGTTGTCTTGCCTGGTATGTTGAATGGCTTGTCTGTAGAGACAAGCAGCTTTGTGCCATTTGGATCACAGAGTTGGTAAAGTTCGACTAGTCAGACTCTTGGCACATACATTTCTTGTTTCTTAAAAATCTCTGAACTAGAGTCTTCTGAAAACAGTTCTTTTCTTCCCTTTCTTACATAAAAAGAAGTATTATGGTCATATTTCAGAAAAGTGTTATGGTCATATTTTTTGCAATTCGCTTCTGCTACCGAGAGAAATACTTTTGGAAACCGGAATCTTCTTGACTTTGATCTCTATTCTTTATTGCTAGGTGTCTTGGACAGTTACACTTGCACAATCATATCAGTGTTAAGTGCCAATGCAATATGTTTCTTGCAACAGTTATAAAAAATACTTGGGTTTTAGAGAAACACAAAGGACATCAGGGCTCTTTTTCAGTTTTGCATGGCAGTAATTTCCAGGCATTTAAAAACATATAAGGACTCAAGCTGAAATTACTTTTTCACTGGGAGTTATGTCTAAAAAACTTCTATACATTTTTTATTATTACTGAAGAAAACAACAAAGCAAATGGTTTTAGCAGATCCTGAAGGTACAGTTGTATCTGCTGTGTCTTTTGCAACCGGACTTGCCTTTCTCGTATTGGCCTTTTTAGCCACCAACGCGCTTGCATGAAAAATGGGTAGAGCCCTTCCCAAATCTTCGTTCGCGAAGCCTAGCCATGATGACATACAAGAAAAGCATCCCTGTGGACAGCATATGTCACGGTCCTGTTATTGATTTTATATCAGTCATACCTTTTTGAAATATCAAACAAAATTTTACCTGCAATGTATTTATTTTATCTCTTTTCTAGTTAGAATTTAAATTAAGGACTTTCAGAAGTAGTTGTAGTCTGAATAGAACCATCCTCCTTCTTGAAGCTTTCAAAGTCACCCTGTAAAAGCTGAAGATATAAGAAGTAGGAAAGTAGTTTGCTCCATCAATTTATTGTGGATTACATGTTACTAATAATTTCTCACAAAATATCTTAAGCTAGCCTCTCATTCAACTGAGAAAATTTAATATACCTCCTTCAAGATACTGCCTAGATGGGAAAAAATCAGTAAAGAAGTCCATTATGCAGTTCGTCAAATGGATCTTTATGAGGATATTGGAGATGTGATTTGTGGCACTATTTAGGATACATTACATACTACATTATTATAAAGTTCAGGTTTGTAATTTAATTATAGGCCAAATTATCTTCAGTTCTAACTTTAGTCAAAGTGACTAAGCCAAGCCTAACAGCTGATATAAATTGTAAATGGTCTGAGTGTCATGGGCCACAATAAAGGCTGTGTTACATAATTTTATACTTCGTGTGGGATTTTCAGAGCCGCCTAAAGAATTAAATGAGGTGTTCACACCTTGTATATTCTACCATTATGCTATTAAGTGTTCCTAGTAAAATTATTGCAAACAGTCATTTTTTCCCAAAAGAAAATAAATATGTTTTCAGAGGATAAAATTGTGTTGAAGGATTTTTGTGAATATAAGGGTCCATAGAAGTGTGACCAAGCAGAGAGGGTTTTTTTTTAAGGCCATTTACGATAAAGATTTTAAGCCTTCTGTCAGAATTCTGGGAAGTAATTATTTTCCATTACTTCTTGATAACTCTCTGAATTTCTCATAGCTTTCCTTTTTTAATATACTTCTGTATTTTTTTATTATTCACTTTCCAAATTTCCTCCTAAGATTCTGTCATTTTTACTTGTGATAATTTATATTGCTTTCTACTAGGGCATGGTATAGTTTGCTTTTGGAAATCCCTTATTTTCTTTTGACAGATGTATCATTTTAAGAGAGAGAGAGAAAGAGAGATAAACACATATATGTATGTGCATATATAATGCTTTTTATGAGTTAGTTATGTATTGAGGAAGTCTCAAAATTGACTATAATTTGTTTATATAGCTTGTATTTTTCTCTGACTGATTTTCTTATTCTAATCCATCTTTAAGTTTCTCATTCTAGTTTTTCCTCTTGCAAGAATAATGGATATAATCATTTTATAGTTACTGCAATTTAATATTCACCTACAGTAAGTACTGTACATGTACAGTAAGAAAAATGCTTCCTCTCATTTCAAAGAACAATATATATAATTTGGGGAAATTCCTGAAATATATTGTATATGAAACTTAATCAGCAAGTTTGTGGGTAACCGAAGTCACTCTGTTGCTATTCAATCTGCATATTACTTTTTGATCCTCTGTTCCTTGGCGTGTTTCAGTGAACAACCTGATTTTTATGACATTTTAGCACATGTAGTCATACATTTCTACAGAGTGCAATGCACTGTCTTTCTTATGTTAAATAGAAACTTCATCTCTTTTCATAGGAGGATGAAGAGTGTAATTGGAGGGTGTACTTTGTATCACGAGTACTCTTCCAGTGCAGCATAGCTACTAAGCTAAGGTTTTTTTCTAAGTTTTTTAAGTGGCAGTTTTATGACAGATGTGAATCAGAACAAATTTCATTTCTCCTTCACCTATGTTATAATAAATGAGAGCTTTTGGTTAAGAAAAATGAATGTTTTCACTTACTTTTACAAAGTATTTCTGCAGAAATGAGGAAGATGACTATGTTGAATTGTGATATAGAGGTTATCCTGTAGGACCTGAAGATGCAACTAGCGCTTAGTTATGTGTTTGGGGATGGTGGGGTGGGAAGGGACGAGTGAGAGAAATTATTTCAGGAGTTGTAATTATTACAGGTGTTTTTATTATTACAGTACTGCCCCTTAATTGGGAACAGTGTCTCAAGATGGTTTTGGTTCATTGTACAACAACCTAACCAAAATGAAGACTTACGAAACAAAGGTATATTTGCCAAGAAAAACACAGGCCAGTCAACGTAGTTTTTGTTACCCTATAAATGAAAAATTTAGAGAGAACAGAATCTCAGCCTCTATTTAAGTGTCAGGGCATGGTGAGCACCAGCTCTCCCTAAGGTATGGGTTGCTGAGGGAGATACTATGGCCAGCAGGACAAGGGGCCATGCTAGCCAGGGCCCATCCCACTGACCCCAACTGAGGCAAGAAAGACCAGCCCAGGGATGGTAGCCACGTCCAGACTGTCAGGCAATTTTGTGATGATGAAGCAGGTCTGAGGAAGTCAAGCCAGGAAGTCAGGCCAAAGATCAGGGTCAGGATCAGTTCCAGTGAAGTTAATGAGAGTCAGACACAGTCTAGTGATGATTTGGCATATCCACAGCGATGAGATAGGTGAAGCTCAGAAGTCACACTGCAGATCGGGATCAGCAGGGTTCATAGCTGACAGAGTGAAGATCTGTCTTCCTTTCTGTGATGTGATATGATACATGCAGGAATCCATCCTGTTTGTGAATCCCATGAATAGCCTCATGAGGCTCAAGGGCTTTGTTTGTTACTTCTACAGCCACCATTAATCTGAAAGAAAAAAGTCCATGATTATGTATGTGTCCATCAGTTTCTGAAAAATTATGTAATTCCTTATCCCTATCTCTCTACAAAATTGTATTAATTTTAATTCATGAGTTCACTTCCCTTTGTATTGAACAATCATGCTGGTGCCAATTTCCTCTTTGAGGATCTCCTCAAAGAAGTTAGGATAGCCTTAGATAAGATTAAAAATCAAGAAGGAATTCATCAGAAAGTCAATCACTATACCCTACTAAGTGCTCATAAAGTTATTTACCATTATGTTGAGCTTCAGCTCTGGACTTCAGATAGATGCAGGATTTCCAGTTAGAAAAGTACCAATAGATATTTCTTTTTGTCCCATTAAAAGAGACGGAGTATGAACACATGTACAGGCTTACCCCATGCTGACTGTACTGGAAGATTAATAAAGGCAGCCAAGCTGTGACAGTCCAGATACAGCATTTGGGTGGATGATATGTACTTTCAAACAGCTGTCTCTATCAGAACTACAACATGAAAAAAGGAAGAATGTTGTCCCAAAGGTAGTTCAAAGCATACGTGATTAAGAGCATTACACTGGTCAACTCTTTTGCATTCTTTGCTGAAACTAAGAATAGAGCACCAAGACAGAGTATTTTCAGAAGAACAGCATGCACAGGAACAAGAGCAGTGTACAGGGCAAAGAGCTCTGCAGCAAAAGCAGCAGGCAGGCTTATGTACGGAATGATGCTGAGAACTGAGCATTGAAAGGTACTGATCCCAAATAAACTGCATTGCTTTGGCATATTGTGAGCTTGACTCTCCTACCCTCTGCCCCTCGACAGCAGTGCCACTCACACTGTAACACTCTCAGTCCCTGTAATGATCACTCCAAGTTCTACTTATGTGATATGACTTTCCTGTGGCCCTTCATGTCACAAGTCAGTAATGATACTGGGGATGAGTGACAATATAACTGAAATGAGAAAGTATGTACAAGTACAATGGTTCTATATGGGAGTTTTGTTGCATTTATGCCTAGGGGAGATTCACGTTCTCCAGCTAAGGGCAATCTAATAGATAAAGAACTAAGCTAAGCTCTTTCTATGATTAATGAATTAGCACTTAACTGAAGTTCTCACTTTTGTCTGGTAAAGAGAAACTAGCACCTACAAAATGCAGTTCACTCACTCTTAAAATATAAATTTAAAACACATGGAAAGAACCTGTGGAGATCCTTCAATGTCTTCACTGACTATAGAAGACTCTTCAATACCTGGCTTAGACTAGAAGAGTACATTTTATGTGCTGAAGGCAAGTGAGGTAAATCTCATTTTTTCAAACTCTTCTGGGGATTTCAGCAATTTTCAGTCAATAAATTCACTCCCTTTCAATAGATTTTATTATACATATTCATATTAATTCAGAAAATGCAGATATATTTAAATAGCAACGTTAAGGACTCCTTGGAATTAACAATAAAATTCTCTTGTGATCCTCATAGAATAAAATTTTGAATAATGATACTTCCAAGGTAATCTGCACATCTCTGAAAATAGTTTTTGATAGTCTGAAAACTGAAGACAGATTTTTTTTTTTCCCTAAAAGGTTTAATGACTAATTCCCTTACTCCTTTTGCTGCAGGCTTTTATCATTATGGATATTAAACTACTTCACAAACTGTGGGAAGTGTTAAGTTGAAAATATACTCTCCTGTTGTACAGACTTACTTGGATAGTGGTTAAAAGGATTGATGCTGCTACTAACCTAAGTGTCCTAACATATTCTCTTGTCAAAATCTATTTCATCTTTCTCTTTTATCATTTTTTTCCTTTTTTTCTGTTATAATATATTGATTTTTCTCACCTGCGGAACTTCCCATTCAACCTTGGAAACTTTTGCAATATGAAGAAGTTAACTCTCTAATCAGTACAAGACAGCAGTCCCATCATTAATTTGTTAGATTTCTGAACCGGTACCTTTGTGCATTCTCCCCAGATGACATTCACTCTATTGAAGAAGTCACATGTAAACATCCACAAGCAACTTCGTTATTATTTTTTAAATCTTTCTTTAGAATGTTCCTTCACCAATCTGCCCATGGAAATGAAGACTTTAGTTACAGGCTTTCTCACAGTTAGGTGTGGCTCTTCATATTGTCTGTATCTCCTGTCTGTCTTCTACAAGGAGACAGCAAGCTTTTGGGGCATTGCCTTGTTTTCATTCAAAACACTTACAGCTCTAGAACACTGGCATTTTACAGTAATAAACATCTTGATTAACACACAGAGCTTGATACTTTTGTTACGTGCAAAAACCAGAACACCTAAACTCTTATTTGATTTCTATACTTTGAGTTTCTGCCTGCATTTACATGGGAAAACTCACCAGAACAGGTATATCAGAATAAATAATACTTACTTTCCATATTCAACTTTCCACTCTTCAAGTAAGACTAAAAGTAACTAAGTATCTGTTGTAATTTGTCAGTGTTCACCATATTTACTAAATAATCCATATATTTATAATTGACATTGTTTAATACAGCTTTCAGACTTGTGGTATTTTCTAGCTTTGAACTATTCATGTGCACAGTCTCATAATTGAGTATTTTATCCCCATGTCTTCTAGTATGGCTTGTGAGAGAGAGGTGGGGATGGATATAATTTTTATATATCCTATATAAATATATATTTACAATATTTATTACTATAATTAACATAATACTTATGTTTTAGGTGGAAATAGAGGAAAACGGTCCATGTATCTAGAACCAAACTCTGTCATTGTACAACCATTTATTTTAAACTGGGAGATTATACAAGCTATTTTCATTCAGATTCAGCCTATGTAAATCATGGCTTTGCAATCACTTAGGAGTTGTATTGCATTAATCTACAGTGACAGTGTTCAACAGAGTCTAGAAAGTTGTTTGATTTCACACTCTGTAAATGACAGTTCTTGATTTCCTGTAAGATTTTGGATCACAGACAAAATGTTTTTTCAGTAACTGCGTATTGGCTGGACAGCTACAGCTGAAATGCAGAACTGTTGTGGTTGGGTGATATGATCAACATTCATCACAAACTAATAATGGTGATTTTGAACATCTTAATTTGAGATCACACAACTCTGTGTAGTGTGAAATAAGATGTCTGGGTGATTGCAAAGATTTTGACTCGTCTGTGTGCTGATAGCCTGCAGAAGATTTTAATATTCTGAAGTCACACCAGATGGGCAATCTGCTGCAGTATATACCTTGGCTCAGTTTTAAACTGCAAGGGTTTGATATCTGATGTCACCTCAAGGGAAAAATAATAAACAGCTGCACTAACATTTTTTAATCTCTCTACTCTTGATTTACCTAGCCTTTGACTGATGCAATACTCAGCTTAGGATAACTGTACAAAGACACAGAGTTTCTACAATACCAAGGCATAAAAATGCATGAGGGGATCAGAAATGAAACTGGAAAAAAATGAGTAACTATTATTTAACTGTTCTATGCATGCCTTCTAATCCTATGTGCAAAAACTTAACTTGTTGCAAAATAGGTTTGGAAAAGCATACAGATATAACAAAAAATGGCAGAGAAAAATGTAAAAGACTACAGATAAAATTTTGATTAATTTTTATAGCTACAAGAAATGTAGTCAGTTTTCTGGATCAGTGGAGTTATTTATGCTGGGAGTGAGTAGATAGCAATACCAGCACTCCCCTACTTCAAGGTTTTGTTGGATAAATTCTTTTGTAGAATACTCCATGGAAACAACCTGAGTCAATGGTAATTCTGTAGCTCTTGATTGCCGTTGTCAGAATTGGACTTTTGTCCATTTTGGTACTGGACAACTCATAGCTTCAGGTATTTCATGCTGTTGTTCACCTCTTTCATTGTGCACAAAAAAGACTTATAATTTACAGTTTATCAGCCGGGTAATCTGACCAGTAGGCTATTCAATGAATATGACATAGAGGATGTATTCAACTTTTTGAACTGACCTGTAAATTCAGATTGGGGTTTTTCATTTGCTTCTTTTTGGTTTTGAGTTTTTGTTTTGTTTTGTTTTTAATCAGTTGCTTCAGACTATAGCAAATATGTCATGTTAAAAGAGAGAGAGAAATGTGAGGAATTAGGAGCTGTTGTAATAGATAGCTCAGTTTGAATTAGGGAGCCAAAGGAGGAACTACAGTTATGTCTGTTCTGTTAGGCAGAAACATTTGGAACTTGTCACTGAATAAATAAGATCTCATCTAAGTGCTTTTCCTTACTGTGGCTGTTGAACACAAGTATTACGAGTAAGTGGTAGAGGAAATAATCTGAATTGAAAACTAGGATGTAGTAAAAGATGTAAAAAGGATGTAACTAGGATGTAAAAGATCACTAGAACTTTAACCTGGATTCTGAAAGAAAAATAAAAGATTTAAGGAACACTTATATTTGCCATCTAAGCACTGAATGAGGAGGAAGACCATCAGAACATCCTTTATTTCCAACTATATCTGTTTCTGTCACTTGTTATGCTTCATAGTTTTTAATTATCTCAAGCTGAATGTTTAAGTAACTTCATCATGTCAATACACTGTGAAGCCTGACTGAGGATGGGTCCTTCTACCCAAATGTGTTATGCATTTTTAAAAAAATCTGAAAATATTTAAGAGTCTATGAGTGATGTAGAAGGCAAATGTATAATGCCAGGAAAGAAGAGACATCTGAGAAAAGTCCTGATGGAAAATAGAAACTAAAGTACACAGCTGAAGATTCCGAATTAATACATAAAAGCATGATTACCTATTTGCCTGAGAACTGAATTTAAGATGGCCAAAATAGGCTTAAGGGGCCTACAGTGCTCTGAAACTACAGACTTGAAGGACTAAAAAGATGATAGGCATATGATAGAGAAACACATGGGCTGAAATTTCAATACAGACCTGTTCATACTCTGGTAACCAGGACATTACCAACATGCTAAGTAAAAACCAAAATTGACCCCACTACTCTGCAGAAGTTACAAGTGATGACAGTGTATGTACATCACAGAAAAAGATTGTGCCAGTCCCATCACTAGTCCCAGTTAGTCCATCAGTACAGCAATATATATAATTCCCTAGAGTATTGAGTCCTTCATTTTGTCCTTTTCACTTTTCTAGAAAGTTGTGCTATATCAAAACCTGTCACTGGGACAAGCTGGGAATTGCTGGAAAGCCACTTTGTAGTTCTAGGCTATTTAATATACACTGTTAAGTGTATAGTTAGGAGACTAAGCTCCCAACATTTTTCAGTCAGGACAAGGTGCTGAGAGAGTCTTATACTACTGGAAATTTTCAAGAAAAGTTCTCTCGCCTTCTATCCCTGTCATTAAAAAACTTGTTGGTTTGACTTTTCTTCTTTGAGAATCCTAGAAAACAAGATAGAAGGAAGAAGAAAAATTACATGAGACTCTACTCCAGCACATTATAGGACAACTTGTACTTGGCTTGCCACAAACAAAAGCCAGATAGGTGGATTGATTTGTTATGAAAGTGTGATTTGCTGAAATATGCTGCTTCTGTTTGAAAGGCCACAGATAAACCGATTACACTAATTCTGAATAAGATTGCTTCATATTGTTTAACTCAAAGACAACATATCCAAAGTGGATTATGATAGATATGGCTGACTTATGCCTGAGGCTTGCTCAAGAACAAGTGGTGCTCACTTGTGCACTGCTCACCTTCAAGGTACTGGTTAGCAAACAAAACCCTTCCCAGAAAAAAGGGTCTAAATGTCTCCATTTCTAAGAGAGGTTGTATTTTTTCATTGAGATGCATAGTACAGTACTGTGCAGTGATTTAAAGTAATTTTGGTGGTTTGTAGCTGAATGTCATTCCCTTTAAATGAGATACTGGCAGTTAGATGACTTTGATTGCTGCCAGCTGTCAATACCCCTGAGGAAAGCAGAGATACTTCTATGATGGAAGCTGAACAAGAAGCCTGATGATCAAACACATCACAAGTTTTGTCAGAGGATTACCGAATTAAATAAAATAGATGTGTGTTTACACTCTTATAGTCATAAACAAGCTGTCTGTGAGTTTTCTTTTTTTTTCTTACAGAGAACACTTCATACTCCAGTATGTTAACAGTTTTTTGTAACCTCTGTTTTTGCATTATGGAATATGTCTCTAGATAGAGACAAAAAGAGCTAAAACAACCATTTTCCTCTTGTCCAAGTGTCTGTCCATTTTCCTTCCATACGTACCATTTAAACAGATAAAAGTGGTTTACTTATTACTGCTACTTATTGTAGTAAATGGATATATGGGCTAAAATTTCAAAACTAAACACTCAAAACTTGAAATATGCAGTTGATTCATTAATCCAATACCTCCTGTGTAGTACAAGTCAGGTATTGCTGTTGCACACAATCATTTACATTCTGTTAGTTTATATATGTGTAATTTAGAAATACATGCTAGATTATGCTAATTTTGAAAAATGTAGTCCATATGTTTTGTGAGTCCTCTTCTGTTTCTTCTCATTGCACCTGCTTGCTCATAGTCTTCAACACAAAATTAGCTGAAAGCAATAAAAGGGGAAGTGAAGACAAGCAATACAATTTAAAAAGTCTAAAAACTAGGTTTAAAAAGTTTAAATCTGTCTTTACATCTATACATTATCAAGTGGCTGAGAATATAAAGTGTTTCTTTGGGTTGGTATGGTCTCCTTTAAGGCCTTCGATGTTAGCCAAATGACAGTTTTAAAAGTGTGTGGAGCTGATTAGTGTTGGACATAGATGTATAATCTTAATAGAGATACCTCCTGGGAGGACATATCCAACCTTAACAATCTTAATAATGAAACAAATAATATCTAATTATCTTACGTGGTAAGGGAATGTGAAGTTTCTATATATTTTATTCCTCAATGGAAAAAAATTATATCTTTTTTCTTGACAAAGGGCTAGATTTACTAGAAATTAGCATAAGTCAATATGGAAATATATCTGAGTATTGCATGAACACCAAGGCATCTAAAGTCTGCAAAAATTCTTTATAAAACTGACTGTACCTTCTGGGGCACCAACCACTGCAAAGTTTTTTTTTCCAAGTTTATTAAAAGCTTCTGAGAGACTTTTAATGACAGATAGTAGTCGTTATGTAGCAGCCACGGTAGGGAGTCCTGTAGTGTTATACATCTCATTTGTCAATTGCCTTTCTACTTGGAAAGGGATACTAGCTAAGCAGGGAGGCGAATCACCAAGGTCCCCTGTCCTTTCATGAGGCAATTCTTAAATCTCTTTTGAGACAGAAAAATCCTAGACAACTGACAAACTGAAAAACAGAGACCAAACTGAACAGTCAGCCAACAGCAGTCATATGAGAAGGGAGTTAGAGAAGGATTAAGAGCCAGGCGTATCAGGCGTGTATCTGAAGGGACAGTGTCAAGAGGATGGAGCCAGGCTCCTCTCAGTGGTCAGGCGAGAGGACAAGAGGCAACGAGCAGAAACTGGAATACAAAAAGTTCCACCTGAATATGAGGAAAAACTTCTTTACAGTACAGGTGACCACGCACTGGAACAGATTGCCCAGAGGGGTTGTGGATTTTCCCTCACTGGAGATATTCAGAAGCTGTCTGGACACAATCCTGAGTAACGTGCTCTAAGGGACTCTGCCTGTGCAGGAAGTATGAACTGGATGACCTCCAGTGGTCCCTTCCAACCATTGCCATTCTGTTAATCTGTGATTCTCTTATTCTGTGGTTCTGTGTATCTCATATTCTTCAGAGGTGGGTGGTCTGTGTGTTTTTCTCAGTGATCCTGACTTAGGGTTAGCTATGTGCACAGACCACGGCAACCTAGACTAAGAACTGAAGTTCCTAGAAGTTTTACAGTATGTGAAGGTTATGAATACATTACTGGAATGGGGTTTAGGCTACAGTTCACTTTTTACTCAGATACAGATCCTTGGTGACTCTAAAAAGCAAGTTGAGGCTGTAAAAACCAGTCAGGAAGGCTGTGTTTACACCTTTCTAGAGTGGTTCATTTTAATATCATTCCCAGCTTTCTAGGTAAGGGAACAACTGAAATGTACTGTGTCTGTCCTCCCCAAATGTGCATTCCATTTCTGTGAGTGCTCAGTGGTAGATGAGGGATTGGTATACACATCAAGTCTAGCTCTGATAGCCAGTGAATGCCTGGACCAGGGAAGGCTTCTTACTCTTAAGTGTGGCTGATTAAGTGCCTCTAATAAGTAATGACATGTAACATAAATTGCTTTCTGAACATCATAAATGTTGATTCTCTTTTGCTGCTGAGATGACCTGCTAATGTGGGCACCTGACTGAGGCTGGGTAAAAGGAATTCCCTCCTCTTTTGTGCTTTGAACCTCTCAGGTGAGGTGCCTTTTTTAATCTTCCCTATTCCCTCCTTTTGCTTTGAAGGGAGCTTTTATTCAGTATCTTCATCAAGGTATTCTCTATCTTCTTTTTTTTTTTTCAGGCCTTATGACTCAAATGTCTCAAACCTCAAAACTCGAGCATGCTGATCTTTAGAACAGCACTATGAAGTGGGCGGGCTCACTACCTCCTGGAGAAAAGGAGAAAAGGAACTGAGGACTAAAGTAGCTCAAATGACTTCTCAGCAGCCACACACTGAATCTGTGTATGAGCAAAAACTCCAGTTCTAAATGCCATACCTGCCCCAAACCACGTGTGTGCGTGGGTTGTGCATATGTAGTCACTGGCAAACTCCAGCTGAACTCGCCAGGGAGTAGGAGGCCCTCGGTCCAGTCAGGAATATCAGGTGGGCAGAGGGTCTGTGCTAGTATTTGGGGGAACCCAGGAGTGTGGGGTGCTGGTGGGACAAGTGTGTGAGTGCTGTGTGTGTGCAGTGAGCATCCAGCAGGATCAGCCAGTGAGTCAGGAGCTTGTGGGGTGAGTAAGGGGGCCAGGATCCAGGAAGGGGTGCAGGGTGAGCAGAGGGGCTGTGCCAGTGCTCAGGGGATCTATAAATGTGTGTGTGCTTGTATACAGCTAAGGAAGCGTGTGTTAGATGAATGGACAGTGAGGAGGATTGAGAAGTGGCTAATTGGTGGGTCTCAGAGGGTTGTGATCAGTGACACAGAGTCTAGTTGGAGGCATGTAGCTTAGCATTGTTCCTCGGGGTTCAGTATTGGGTCCAGCCTTGTTCAACTTATTCATCAAAGACCTGGATGAAGGGACAGCAAGTTTGTAGATGATACAGGACTGGGAGGAGTGGCTGACACACCAAAAGATTTTGCTGCTGTTCAGTGAGACCTAGACAGGCTGGAGAGTTGGGCAGAGCGGAACCTAATGAAGCTCAACAAAGGCAAATGCAGGGTCCTGCACTTCGGGAAGAATAGCCCCAGGCTGGGGGCCAACCTGCTGGAAAACAACTCTGTGGAGAAGGACCTGGGAATCCTGGTGGACAACAAGCTGTCCATGAGCCAGCAGTGTGTCCTTGTGGCCTGGAAGGCCAATGCATTAGGGTGCATTAGGACAAGCATTGCCAGCAGGTCGAGGGAGATGATCCAGCCCATCTACTCAGCACTAGTGAGGCTGCATCTGGAATGCTGTGTCCAGTTCTGGGCTCCCTCAGTTCAAGAAAAACTGGAGAGGGTCCAGTGGAGGGCTATGAAGATGATAGGGACTTGAGCACCTCTCTTATGAGGAAAGGCTGAGAGAGCTGGGCCTATTAAGCCTGGCAAATAGATCACTGAGAGGGATCTTACCAATGTATACAAATATCTTAAGGGAGGGTATAAAGATGACAGAGCTAAGCTCTTTTTGGTGGTTCCCAGCAACAGGACAAGGAGCAATAGGCAGAAACTGAAACACAGGAAGTTCCATCTGAATATGAGGAAAAACTGCTTTACTGTGATGGTGACAGAGCACTGGAACATGCTGCCCAGAGAGGTTGTGGAGTCTCCTTCCCCAGAGATATTCAAAAACAGCCTGGACACAATCCTGTGCAACCTGCTGTAAGGTGAACTTTATGGGCGTTGGATTAGATGATCTCCAGATGTCACTTCCAACTCCAACTATTCTGTGATTCTGGGAACTTGAGCAGTGCAGTGTGTGTGCTGCACTAGTGACCTTCTGCCTCTGCCAGCCCAAGAGGAGAAGGGGATGTGTCTGTGTGTGCCTGTGTCTGATGTGAGTCCTGAGTGTGGGGGCTGTTGGGGCAACGCCTTATCTGTGGCTGCTTGTGTGAACAGCTGTGTCCGTGTCGTCTGTGTATGTGTGTGTCCATGTGTCTGTGTGTCTGTGTGTTTCTGGGATACATACTTACCTTTTCCACAAAGGGAAAAGCGTCAGCCCTGTCCATCAGTCTGAATAGAGGCCCCAGATCCCTGGACACCGGGCTGGGCTCCAGTGGCCAGGCAGGAGGAATTTGCAGGCCTGGAACAGCTAGAGCTGGTGAACACTTGTAACAGCTTAACATTATGCCATTGTAACACTATTATCTGGTTACTTCCCAAAACTAATTTTTTTTTCTCTTCCACTGTCCTTTAAAGTTACAAAGGTATTATGCTTATAAAGACATGGAGCACAGTGATTAAGAGCAATATTTTCAGTGACTACTTTTTTTAGGTTCCTCCACTTAAAATGAAAAAAGGTTCAGCATAAATTATTTTCAGTGGATTTGAATCTTGTCATAATGTTGTAGTTAATAAAGCTGGAGCCCTTCTAGGGCATATGAGGCCCTTAGTGCCCTGTAAATAAGGAATTTAAAAAAAAATGAAGGATGAAAAATTGTTTGACATTTTTGAAAATTTGACTTCTGATGTGGTTAATATCACACAGCAGATGTAACAGGCCACAGCTCATTGCCTGAGGTGAGCTAACTGAGCAGAAACCACAAGGAGAGATTATACCCACAGAAACAGTTTATTACAAGAGAGCTGAAGGGCATTGGCTGTGAATAAGCGAGAGAAATTTATGCTATAGTTTAACCATCACTTTAAACTCCTGAAGCTGACAAAAGAGGCATTTCAACCTTCCCCAGATTACTTTTACTGATGCTGTGCCCACACAAACAGTTATGCTGGACAAAGGGAGGTGATGGCAGAGGAGCAAGCAGAGTAAATATTCCATTTTTAACTTGGAACAAGTTTTTCTGCCTAGTTTACCGCCTGCAAACACAAACTTCTATGCTGGCACAAGTGAGGAGTTAATATAAGGATGGGAATGAATGGCTGAGCAAGGGAACCGTAATGAATCTCTTTATTTAGCTGGTCTATGCTGCATAAAAATGACTGCAGAATTATGGCATTGTAATTGCTTTGTGAATAAGTAGGAAAATGGATTTCCTTATAGTTCATAGCATAATTCAGATTGGAAGGTTACTTAGTCCCAACTCCTGATAAGAACAGAGCACTTCAGCAGTAATTGAAGTGGCTCAGGGCCTTCCTCAGTTGGGTTTTGAATGTTTCCATGGTGGACATGGCACAATCCATTTCAGTTATTAACCCCTCTTTGGAAATAATTTTTTCCTTATGTCCTATTGGAGTTTATTTTGACAACATATCTCATCTAGGGAAGCCCTGACCTGATCACTGTATTTCAAATGCAGCCTGCATAGTGCTGAATAAAGAGAAATAATTTACTTTCTTGATCTGCTGGCTAAGCTTTTGCTAATGCAGCCCAGTATGTGGTTAACCTTTGTCACAACAGGGTAAATTGCTGACTCACATTAAACTTATGGGCCATCAAGATAACTTCCCTGCTGGTCCTTTTCAACAAAGCTCTTTTCTAGCCCTGCCTGTCCTGTTGCATGGAGTTTTCTCTCTTACCTTGCAGACCACTAGCATGTGATTGTGTGGGATAAAATAGCAGAGTGACTCAGAAAACTTTGAAACAAGCCCACGTTGAAACTATTTCCTAGAGTGGTGTCCTAGTCTTTTTGGGTACTCAGAAATCTGCATTTTTTTGTCTTTCCGTATCTCCCTCTCAGTCTACTAAGGTTAACTTTACCCCTCTTGCTTTCTACACATCTATGATCCTCCTCTTTGGAAGTTAAAAGTAAACATAGTAACAGCAAAACTTCTAAAAATTGAGACTATAGATGAGAAAGGAAAAGGATAAGAGGGCACAAACATGATGCTTAGCTTTGCAGTTATTAGGACTCTGGCACAGATAGTAGATTGCATAAACAATCAAAACAGAAACTATGTAACTAGCATATGTTACTAACATTAGAATAGTGTTGCCAGTGTCAGATAAAGCTCTTTTAAAAGTACATTTTGTTCCCTTTGTAATGATTTTGCTTTTGAAATTACTCTGTGTGAAACTCTTTAGTCGTTACAAGTGTGACTATCCCTGCACTGTTCAAATGCCTTCTCCTACTTCATTTTATTTCTTATCAGGAACAGCATTCCAAACACTCGTCTCAGTGTTCACATCAAAGCAGACAAGATCCAGACCTCTGAAGGACTGAGTTGCTTTATGCATTTTTGTTCATCACAGAGAACAAATGCCATACTTTCAAGAGCACGAGGTATATTTGTAGCGCCTTGCCCATTGCAAGGAAATTTTTCTACTCTTAATATTCTCCTTTGCTCATTCTTTCCTCCATTGTCATAACTGAATTCATAAAACAGTTCTTTATATATTTGGCTTTAAAAATGGAACATTCTTCAGGAACAGAGCAAGAATGTGTGCACAGAAATCACTGAAGAGTCACCTCTATTAGAAAAATGCCTTACTTTCAATAGTGAAAATTAGTAAATTTCGACATATGAAAAACATGAATTTATTGTTTGCTCACCTGAAAAATAGCATTTCACCAAGCAAAGTAATTTAGGAGTAACTTGTTTCATATTCTTTTACTTCTATAATAATTTAAAGACACCTAATTAAGGTATCATTTTAAGTGGGAAGAAAATGTGATTTTTAAGGTTCAAGAGTGAAGTTTAGATTCAGATGGTGCTCTTTATTTTACAATACAGTAGCTTTGAGAAAAACATGCATTGTATTCCTTTTTTCAAGTTCTTGCATCAGGTTAAGAGTTTATTTTGCTATTATATCCATCTCAAACATGCTAGGAAACTACTTTCTCATCATATCCATCCCAAACAGCAGCAGATTATTAGACCTGGATTTGACAGGGTGAGATTGAACTGTACCAGCCTGAGAAATGGTAACAGTTAGAATATTTTGTGTGGTTGGGATTATTTGTCTGTGAAGACCTCCCACACACTTTGTTCCCAGTTTTTCTTTCCAGTTATATAGAATAATACATGAAAAATAATACATGCAAAAATTTTCAGAATAAGTATAACCTATTTCATGAATAATTCATTTCTGTCTTGTACGACTTCATTATGTCATGTATAACTAGCACTTTGTACTGTCAGGCTGAAAAGCTACAAAAAGTGTTTAACCGTGCAGCATAAATTCATAACTTGTAATTTGAAAAGTGACATGATATTGCACAAGTCCTAGCATTTTTCAAATGTGCTTTCCCAGATACCTTATTTAAGATGCAAAAAATACAAGACTTAGAGTTATTTTTTTCTACTCATAGAGATCTGCTTTTATAGCAACAAATCATATATTTCATAATCTTCACTGTCCGAACAGCTCTCATAAAGGAATTATTTTCAGCTACTGGTCTTAATTGTACAAGATAGCTAAACCATAGCTAAATATTTCATTAGTTATGTCAGGTTAGAGAACATAATATTATACCCATCTTCTAAGTGAGGAAACTCTGGCACTACTCACAAACTAATGGCTGTTTTTCCCTAATTGCCTAAAGAAACAGCAGCACAGCTGTGAGTTTGCTGTGGTTTGAAGCCCAGAAAATGACATGTCCTGTCTGGTACCTGCACATTTGGTTAGTTGGTTGATTGTTCCAGTGGGAAGAAGATGAAGATTTCATTTGAGACTGTATTTGCAGCTACAACTGTTTGGTTATGTTTGTGTTAATATTCTTTCATGCAGTTTCATAGGTGCCGACCACAGAATGTGTTTCTGGAGAAAATTTTCCTAGAACGATGGTAAGTTGCATATGGGTAGGTTTGTCTTGGGATGCCCTCCTGCAGAAAAGGAAAGCAAGCAAGCTGGCCTTCCTCTTCTTTCATTCAAACTATGCAAATGAGTTACAAGGTCCTACCTTCAATACAGTGTAATCATAGAACTGTAGAATTGTTTAAATTGTAAAAGATCTTTAAGATCAAGTCTCACCATTAACTCAGTACTGCCAAGTCCACCACTAAACCATGTCCCTAAACATCTACATGTCTTTTAAAGAAAGACCTCCAGGGATGGGAACTCAACCCCTTCCCAGGGATTTATACTCCCAGCAGAATCCCCAGAGATTTAATGATAGAAGACTTTCTTTCTCACACAAACAGCAGAAAGAAAAAAAAAGTCACTAGAAAGAAGGATAAGAGTGTCTGTACTTAGTTATAGACACCAAAATTAGGTGCCTGAAATTTCCCTTTAGAGGTGTTTTGAAGGCCACACTTTCCTCTATTGAATAGAGAGGGAACCTGAGCAATTACTTTGATATTGCTTCATTCCAAGTTTAAGTTTGTGACAGGTGCAAAGTGTGACAGGTGCATACTTCTTTGGGGTTTTTTCATAGTGTGAAATACACATTTCTAAAATTACTATTCATGGTTACTAGCAGTTGTTCCTCTGCACTGTTTAGAAACAGGTGCATTCAGGGTCAACAATTTCATTACCTAGTCATAAATTCAGTTAAGAGCTGTGTGTACAGATCCTCACTGACTTGCTAGTTTGTCCAATAAGGAAAAGAATCAGGATTAATTGTTAAGTCTTACCATTCTAGTGTCCTTCAGTCTCAGTGCTACAAGCAAGCTTAAAAAAACCTTCCTGCTTTTGTTTTAATTGCTTCATTTTTCCATCACAATCTGGAAGAGAGAAGAATCATAGTGATTGATATGGATTTCTTTTTCTGGTAAATAAGATTTGCTTTGCATTTTAAACTGTTGAACAGGGTCTTTTTCTTTCAAATACATATTTTTCCCTTTAAGCATACCATTATATATATATCTCACGAATGCAGAGAAAAGATCACTACACAGAAATGGGACATGAATGACATTTTGCTATCATGTATCATCATGGTTTTAAAAATAATATGTTTGTTCAGATTTCTCTCTTCACAAACAGTGTTCCAAGAGCAAGGCGACCTCATGGCAACCAACAATTACAGGCAAAACATCTCAGAAACAGTCTTTAAAGGATAAAGCCTCAGGCAAGTTCTGTTTCCTGTAATGTTAGACGAAAAGTTAATACAAAGTGAGTGTTCAAATGAACAGAAACTAATTTGGTATTTGGCAGTAGCTAAGGAAGAGCTTCTTTCTTCTTTAACTTCTTATTTTGTTTTGCTTTTCCTCTTCACACAGAGAGATTCTGTAGTTTTTCGTACTTCTTCATCAAACCTTTAAGGCAGAAGAGCCTAGATAAGTGATTCATTGAGCCAGACTTCCCAGGTGAAAAGTGTATGTTAAAATTACCTATGAAGGATGCAGATAGGAATTTTGTATTCACCTCTTCCCTACAACAGCCTGGCATGTGAGATTATGCGGACATGCAAATTTTCTTACTAAATTCCATTTTCACAGTCTTTGAACCAGCAGTAATGCTGGGAATGCAACTACTGCTCTTCTCCATTCAGTATGCAGGTCACTATAAAATTGCTGGTTCAGAACCTCCTCATCTGGCCTGCTATCACCTTTTCATGTCAAAAAAAGTTGCTAAAGACATCAGTTCTAAACCCAAAGAGGACAAATAGATGACTCTGCCATCATCTCTCTGTGGAGGGGTTCGCTCAATGTTTCCTTGGAACACCTGACCTTGCAATGTCATTGCAACAAATTAATTCTGGCCTATAGGTAGCTTATTTGTGTAGAAGTTGGCAGAAATTGGATGATTTATCAATCTTGTCCCTCATTTGCAATTGTAAGTAAAGTATTGAATAGGCAGGTTCTATTTTCATCATACAAATTGACTATCTGGTACAGAATTATTCAGATACTAATCCTAATTTGCACCCAGTGCAATACTGTTCAAGTCAAAGGGTAAAGCTGGGGTTTTGACCTCACACAGCAGTTGACCCATTTATTTTTCATTGTGTTCTGTTTGATGCTTTATTTATTAGAGAGTAAAGACTGCACACAGCCTGCAATTGTAATCCCTGAGATGAAGAAGAAAATTTGAAGTCCTTTTCTGAGGCAGTTATGCAGCTGAGTACTGTGATCTTCATTGCTGAGCCATGGTTGTCACCAATTACTTAATCTTACTCCTAGTCTAAGTTTTAAAGCAATGTAAACTTCACGTGGTCAACACAGATCTTAGAGCCTTCTTCCTCCTACTGTGTTCCTAGAAGGATCTCTAGCATTAAGGATGTAGTTGCATAAAAGGAAGAGTTTGGAACTGACTACTCTTTTTTTTTTTCTTCAGAAAATGTATTTAACTTGTTACTGGCTTTTCTATCACCTTGGCTATCCTCCTCAGAGACACCCAGATTCATTATTTATTTGACAAGTTTTCAAACAAGCACCTTGTGTTTTCTCTCATATTCTCCCCTCATCTAGGGATATCTTCTGGATAACACTTGCAAATTAATCTCACTAACATTCCTTAATTCCTTCAAAGACTTATTTCTTTTATTGTGAAGTAAAGTAAACATTTGTGAAAATCATTGGGCAGCTTGTATTTTAGAACCTTACTGGTTTGGTTCATGAACATTGTTCCAACAGTTTCAAAGTTTTGATGCAACAAACTGCCCATATCATAAAATCATAAAATGGTTTCAGTTGGAAGGGACCTTAAAGATTGTCTAGTTTCAACCCTCCAGCCATGGGCAGGGATCCTACCCACTACGTCAGCTGGGTCCGAGTCCCATCAACCTTGCTTTGAACACTTCCGGGGATGGGGCATCCACAACATCTCCGGGCAGCCTGTTCCAGTGCCTCACTACTCTCTGAGTAAAGAATTTCCTTGTAACATCTAAACTAAATCTCTCCTCTTTTGGTTTAAAACCATTTCCCCCTTGTTCTATCACTGCCTGCCCATGTAAAAAGTTGCTCTTCAGCATTTTTTATAAGCCCTTTCAAGTACTGAAAAGCTGCAATGAGATCTTCCCAGAGTCTTGTCCTCTCCAGACTGAACAACCCCAACTCACTCAGCCTGTCTTCATAGGAGGTCCTTCACAGCCCTCCTCTGGTCCCACTCCTACAGGTCTTTGCTCTGCTGAGGACCCCAGACTTGGACACAGTACTCCGGGTGGGGTTTCATGAGGATAGAGTAGTGGGACAGAATCACCTCCCTTGACCTGCTGTCCACACTTCTTTTGATGCAGCCCAGGATATGATTGGCTTTCTGGGCTACGAGTGCGCATTACCACCTCATATCCAGCTTTTCATCCACCAAAAAACAATGTCTCTTTTTTTAAAGTTTTAATTGACATTTTCCTCTGGATTTTTTTTGGTTTAATATTTTCAGTGGTGCCTTTCCCAGTATGATAATCTGTGACTCCATGTAATAATAATTAATTAGGAAAACACAATACCACATAGCTACTTTTTTATAATGTAAACATGACTGTAATGTAAACATGTTCTGTTTATATGATTTTTACATGCAAGAATAAGTTACAAAATTAATTGGTGGATTTTATGTATAGTTCAAAGATTAATGCTTACCCCAACAGCTAAATACAAGTCAATAAGATGAGGGGAGACATAGAAGCAAAATTATGAAGGTGAACTCTGACACCTTAATTCCATTTTTTTCTTTTTCCTTACTTATCTGATCACTCTTACAACCTGTCCCCTAAAATGGTGTCCAGCTCCCTCACTTTCTTTCCCTCTGTCTCCATTATGGATTTTGATTTGAACTGTAATATACATGGACTCACTGTCATGAAGTAAATAAATGGAATGCTATAGAGCACTTGCCTACACACTTTACAGCTTTTCTTGTTCATGAATTTGTATCTTAAATTTATTGTTTTAATATCTTAAAGTCCAACAGCTTATTAACTGCTCTGACACTCAGAATACACTTTTTTTGATCATGTGCCACTCATTCTAATGGCTTTGTTTTTTGAAGGACTACTAAATCTTATAAGCAGAGGTTTAATTTCCTCCTTTGAAAGGAAAGGAAAAAAATGACTAAAGTACTTGATGTTGGTTGTATAGCAATGAGGTATTCATCTCTATTTCTGTCTATTGAGATGCTTTTCAGGCTAATAATTGGGAATTGATCATTGTAAAAATCTGTATTACAGCAACAAAAATGACATATGCATTGCACTGATAGGATTTTAATATTGAAATCAATTTTTCATAATAATATTGTATAGGGATGCATGAACTTTTCACACTTAAAATGTATTTTGAGAGCTTCAAGAATACTTAGTATTTCTAATTATTTCATGCAGATTTCTATTCCCCCACTTGAATTGTTTAGTTAATAAGTACTGGAATTTTAAAATTACATTCTCTCACATTTTTTTCATTATTATGATGAGAATTTTATCTTCTTTGGGCATTTATATTTCCGAAGGTAATAAGCATAGTCAGTTGTTTCAAATCTCCTGATTCTGAACTGGTTTCTGCAGTTTTTCATACTGTAAAATTAATTACAAAAGTTCAGTAGTAGAATAGTTGGTGAGAATCAGGTGTTGGGTGAGGGGCAGAATGGAGAAATTCAAAATGTGGAGAATTAGTTGAAGGAGGAAGAACCTAAAGAGGGATCTGAGCCACAGAGATTGAAAAGCTGTTTCCTGTAGTCTGCGTATTAAAGTGTTTCAGGTTCAACAGGAGAACATGGCAAGGTGAGCTTTGTGATAAAGTGGTCTCCATCAGAGAGACCTTTGACACACTAGGGTCCATTTCCACCAGAACTTGACAACAACTAGGAAAAACTTTCTATCTTAATTTTCTCCTGCAATAAGTGTAGTAGCAAACAGGCTAGCACCAGCCCTGGCAAAGCATCGCACTAGAAGAGAGCATGCACACAAAGAAAAGTAAAGGTCTACACTATATCTCTCAGTGCATGGATCATGCAGGAAATGGGGGTTGGGAGACTGATTCTCTCCTTTACACTTAAGCAGAGGTTCTTGTCACGTGTGCTGGTGTCATTCGGTACTGGATGTCCATGGTGGGGGGCTGGCAGTGGGGGCTGCAGGGCAGCCACTGCAAGAAATGTTCATGGCTGCCCCATGCTGGACACAGCATCTTGGGGAAATGATATTTTGAAAAGGGCCAAACACTGCAAATGCAGTGGGGACTGAGGAGAAAATGTGAAAGAAACAGCCCTGAAGACACCAAAGTGAGAGAAGGAGGAAAGGAGGAGGTGCCCCAGGGCAGAAGCAGAGATTCTCCTGCAGCCCCTGGAGGAGACCATGGTGGGGCATAGGAAAAGTGTGAGGAGGAAGGAGTGACACAGTGGAGTTCTTATGGACTGGCTCCAACTCCCACTCCTCATCCCTCTGCATCATGCATGGGGGAGGAGGGAGAGGAGCTGGGAATGAAGGAGTGCTGTGGATCCTGCGAAATAGGCAGAGTTGAGAGAAGGGCAGATGTTTTTAGTTTTGTTTTTGTTTCTTACAATCCTATTCAATTGTCAATAAATTTATTTTCCACAAGTCAAGTCTGTTTTGCCCATGACAGTAGGTCGGGAGCAATTTCCCTGTTCTCATCTCAACCCATGAGCTTTTTCATCATATTTCCTCCCCTGTCCAGCTGAGGAGGGGGCTAAGTGAATGAGCAGTTGGGTGAGAGTTTGCCTGTTAACCACTGCTGAACCACCACACCTACAACACGGAATGACACATGGTCTCTAGTTCTGTCACTGACTGACTATCCATAACTTATTCCTCTGTCTGAAAGAGATTTAAAGATACTTCCCTTGGAGTAGCACCACAGGCTTTAAGTATCTATTGTCTATAAAATGGTACCTCCTTGTTACTCTTCATAATTATGCAGGGAGTAAATAGTATATAGTGAGTGTAATAGGCAGTGAGATGAATGTATATTTGTTAAACAATCAGCAATATCACAAATACAGATTTAAGGAGGAAAATATTTCAAGTAAAAATGTGCCAGGATGTGCCGCCTGTTTAATGTCTTTTATTTGACTATTGACAAAATGATTAGCCGCTTAAGAGCAGTATGATTATTTTATTAATAAGAATTAATATCAGATATTGATACTAATTAATGATGCCATTGCAATTCAGATGACCCAACTTCCTTTTTAATATTCAACTTAGCCATTTTTCCCAAGGCATTTTAAGACACTCACAAGATTAATTGTATTTAGGTGCAATTGCTATTTGTTCTGACTAGTAATAGCCTATTGACTTTCTGAGACAATGGCATAAGATCAATGAGGATTCGGAGAAGATGAGTAAAGTAAGTCCACTAACACTGATGTCTTGAGTGACATAAATATCTTCACCTTTTCTACTTTGCTTTGTGCAGTCAAAATTAGACAAAAGCTGTTACTGGTCAGTGTTGCATTGCTGCTCACGTGATTGGGAAAAGCATAGGCAGATGAGGGCTGCTATGGCAAGGCAACATATTTCCTATTGCAGTATGTATCTCTGGTCATAGTGTATGTGGTGCGTCCTGTTCTGATGTGGGTCTTGGCTCTCTGCACTTTGTGCAGCAAGGAAATAAACCTCAGGGGGTTTTTTATGGAAGGTTTTAATGTTCTAGTGGATATGGGTCGTTCTCCCCAAGGTAAAAGCCACTCATGCATATAGGTGATTTCTTCTGTAGTCACTACTATGTGTGATGTACTATGTGAACCCAATGCATCTGCACAATTGATAGATTTCTTTTTTCTTTCTTTCTTTTTCACTCTGAGGCTTAATTCCTCTGTGGTAAAATTCCTCCATGTTTAAATTCTTCTGGAAAAAAAATAAATTAAAAAATTAAAGGGTATCATTTCAAATTTACTTAGTTTTTATATATTTTTCTGAAATATGTCTCAAAATATCTCAGTACAAAAATTTAAGTAACAAATACTTGATTTTTTTAATTTGCTGACTTTTCAATTTAAGTGTTTGGTAAGTTTGCAGAGGGTATTACATGTTGTCTAATGGTTCTACGAATAGTGCTGCAGTTTCTGTGTCTCCTGTAAATTCCTGTTCAGCAACTGAAAATCTTTTTTCTCTCAGATACATAGAAAATCTCCTGGTTTCCACTGACAGCACATTATTCAGCAGCTCTGCTTACATTCTGAAAGTTGTTAACTGCTTGGACCCAAAGAGATCTGCAAAAGAGAGCTGAGAAGTAAGCCAACTAGAAATCTGAGTGGCTTTTGTAGGTTCTGTCAGCTAGTTAGCTAAGGTCTGATGGCAGTCTAGGTAAGTGGTTATACCTGAAAGTTTAGTTTTCATGGTTTTATTGGAAATTGCTGACTAGAGGAATTTGGTTTAAGTAAATAACTCCTCTGTTCTCCAGAAAACCTGTGGGGAAAAAAAAAAGGAAGGCTGAGCTTTCAGATCTGTTTGTCAAATGCTTCTCATAATTTGATAGAAGTACATAGCCACATTATTTGTATATCAAGTATTTATTTACTTATAAGATTATGGGGGTTTTGCATATGAAAAATGCCTGTATATTCCTATAGGCCCATTCACAGCATTACAGTTATTTATGTGAACTTTTTATAGAACTGGGGCATTTTGATCTCATCCATATACAGAACAGTCACAGATTCGACCCTGAAGGGCTTTCAGGTGAATGAGTACGTGACAAAGGAAAATGTCATCATATGTGTTTTCCATGACATGCGGCATTAACCCTATTTCACAAGGAACCGCTGCCCATGTCATCTATACAGTTGAACCCTTGTTGAACTATACCGTTTTAGTGTGCTGTATGTAAAAGTACATGCCTTAATGACCTTTAGTCTAACTTTGGACATTGGCACTAATACCAGCAGCATTAACAAAAGTATCATTAATAGTGTCTTTGTTTCAAACCTGCCTTCATTTTTCTGTCCAAATACTTGAGAATTCCTTCATTTACTATCTGAGGTTTAAACCAAAGGGCAAGAAATTACTAAGAGCACATTGTTTCTTGTGTGATACCTTTTTTGGTAGTTTCTGTCTTTAGTTTCGCCGAAGTTCTGTGACAAAGAATAGAAAATATTCCTTTACTTGGGATTCTTTGTCTTTCCACCATCCCTTGCCCCTTATACTTTTAAGAAGTGGTATCATGTCCTCCTTCAGCGTGAAGACATTGCCTATTAGCTGTGACTGTAATGAAGGTCTTTGACCCTGACTACAGGAAAGTGATACTGCTGACAGAATGTAGCCTACAATTTTGTGAGTCCTGATGGGAAGAAGCTTTCCAGTATTTCTCTTCATCTTTATACAAGATCAGTTTCATTTGAAAAGTTATTATGTTTCCCTATAGTAGTGCAAATTAGTCAGCTGCTTCAGTACATAGGTGTGGTTTTGGGTATGTAAAAACAGTACATCTGAGGAGGACATGATGTTGGGGAGCCTGTAAAAGCAGCATAGTGAAGGCATACGAAACATAAATGTCAAAGATAGGGAATAGCAGGGTGCTGAGAAGGCAGTGGTTAAAGTTGGGGAGATAGCATGAAAAGAAAACGCAGAAGCAGCCCATGGTTCATTACTGTCACAGTTCCACTTCTAAGGTTTCTGCAGAAATACTCCTAGCACCCGTGCATTTCTTCTGTATCACCTGCTTGCACAACTTATCCCTCCCCACTGCTTTTCTGTTTCCCTGGTCACAGCCCTACAGAATTTCTTGTTCTACCACCTGCAGCTCCCTGGCAAAATTTCTCTTCCCTGTCTCTTAACCTGCGAATCATTTTCCAGAATGTGCCTCTCAGCACCAGGTAAGAGGTATGAGAGGTGCTGGAACATAGTCTGAATGAAAAAACAGGGAAATGGAATGCATAGAGCTCCCCTATCTACTCCAAAAGAATTGCTAATTTAAAGCAGTGAAGCTGTGTTAGCAAGTCACTTGCCCTCATCTTGTTTTGAGCTAGCTTAGGAATTTCCATGGGCTGCTGCACTGCTTTATCTGGGCATAGCCTGTCTAATCTCTCAACTGGGCAGAAGGACAATCTCAGTGTGTTGTACACACACTGTGCAATAGCCATGATTGCATACTTCTGGTATTATTAAGTGGTTCTTCCTTATGTTAGCTAAGTGAAGAGAGGCAATTAGAAACTGTTTGAATTTGTATAGCTCTCTCCTAGGCGTAAAAAGTATTTTTTTAACAGATGTGTCTGTTAACAAAAGGGTTCAAACCTATTTGATATTTGGCATGTAGACAAATAAAAGCAAAGGCAAAAGGGAAACATGAAATTTTGTCTGAAGCCAAGTCATCCCCTTAGTCACCTGTAATTATGTACCTAGCAAATATTTCAAGCAATAATAGGCTGAGGTCTGAGAGATGTATAAAGGCTGTTTGTAAAGAAAAATATTTATAAATATTGGGGTTTTAAAAGTGTGAATGTATTTAAATAAAAGATACGCACTTACAGTCTCAATACCATTAAAGTTTGCTGTGTATGAATAAATATCTAGTTGCAGTGTGTCAAGAACATAAATGAGAAGGATTGTCATGCATGTGAAAAAACTCCATTGTTCTGCTGTTTCTGAAATAAATGACAAAAATCACACAGTAATTTGCATAACTTGGAGATTAGAAATGTATCTCTTTATCCTTATTAATATATTTGCCCTTCTTAATTATAAAGATTTGAATCTTATTTTAAAATAATTTCCTACAAAATATTCTTGGGGACAGAAACTGCATGTTAATTCTGGATGGATTATTTGCCTAATGTTATGAAAGAGATAAATTGCTTCTATTCGATAATAGCCAATTTTTAAAAAAAAGATTTAGGATATCTGGCAAAAAAGATGTTGCCTACATAGGAAAAGGGCACTCATCATAAGTTTAGCTGGTTTTATCTGTGATACATAGACCTTTATGTTTATAGGAAACAAAATTTATGTTTCTATTAATGTCAGTTACAGTTTCCTGTATGTAAAAGTTGACATAATAGAATTTCAGATAAACTTTTCCCCTATGTTTGTAAAACTTTTAATTTAATTCAATGACTGCTCTCATCTCAGTCTGTAACACAAGGATCTTGACTGATTCACTGAGTTACAGAATTATTTGGGTAGGAAGGGACTTCTGGAGTTCAACCACCCGCTCAGGGTAGGGGCAGCTACAGCAAGTTGCCCAGGTCTATGTCTAGCCACAGTGTAAATATCTCCTCATAGGGAGACCTCACAATTTCTCTTGGCCAACTGTTTCGATGTTTAATCATCCTCACAGTAAAAAAAAGTGTTGTCTTGTGTTCAGATATAATTTCATGTGCTTCACCTTGTGCCATTGCCTCTCGTCTTAGTCACTATTGAGAAGAATCTGTCTCTCTCATCTTCATTTCCACCCATTAGGTATTTATATATATTGAAAACACCCCTCTGATCCATCCATTCTCTGGGCTGAACAGTTCTACCTCTCCAAACACACCCTCATATGAAAGATGCTCCTGTCCCTTAATAACCCTTAATCTTATCTGTGGCCTTATGCTGGACTTACTCCAGCAAATCCATATCTTCCACTGGGAATCTCAATGCTCTGAATGTGTCCTCACCAGTGCTGAGTAGCAGGTACAATAGACTCACTGGCATCTGATGAATTCCAAGAGGTTGCAGATAACTAAAGACAGCATCTTTGATTCTGGAGGAGATCTGAATGCTGCTTTGACAGAAGAAAGTTAATGCTTTGGATGAGTGGAAGCAGGACACATCCAAATACTGGTGGAACAAAATATGGTGAACCTGACTATACAACGGAGGAAATGGGTGGCAAACAAAGCTTCTAGGGAGGCCTTCAAGCTCTCAGGAAGCCCTAGCTTCCACACAAAGAAAGACATTTTATCAGTCTAGATGGTCAAAAAAAACCAGGATGTGGTGTGTCACAGCAGGTATCAACTGGTAAGTGTTGACAGAGTGTAGAAGAAGACAGTCTGTTCTTTCAAAAGCACCATTTCTGCTTTGTTTCCTACACAGGGTTCTGTGAACATAGCACTCAAGTTTTTTTTCTGTGAACCTTGATAACATTAAAAAACACCCCAGATGTTCTTTATGATTTTGAGCTCAGTACTTCCCATCAGAGTAACCACACGATTCTAGTCGTGATATCATCTCTGAATCCCAGCAAAGCAGAAAACTAGGGTAGATATATCATTCTATATATTGCACATGTTCATTGCACATGTAGACTGCTGTAGTAGATGGAAAGTAGCTGTAAGAAACCTAACAAAATATGAAATGCAGGCTAGAAATAAAAATGAGTAACTACTAAATTTGTCATTTTTAGGGGAAAAAAATCAAGTACACAACATTTGCAAGCAGCAATTTTATTCAGAATCCCCAAGGTGTAGTAGTACTATTGAAAATGTCCCACTTAGGCAAGCTTCACTGCTTTTAAATGGCAGAAAAAGTCAGTGAACATCTGGCTGAGATCTGTTATCAGCATAATCCTAACACTGCTTTTGTCCCCTCATTCCGTTATCCAGAGGCTCTATCTTCTTAGCAGTATCTCTTTATCTTTGGTCTCCATAGGCTTTTCTGTCTTCCAGTGACAAAAAAGAACTGGCTTCAAATGCCACCATTCAACGACAAGTACTAAGTGTGGGGGCCATCTATATGTCCTTGAATTTCAATGTGGCTGACAGAAATTGGAATATCAGAAATAACTGTGGGAATTAGGATATTAGCAGTAATAGAATTTAATTGATTTTATGATCTTAACTTACACGGGATTTACAGAGGCAGCTATATACCAATGATTAGATGGATGTCTTTGCTGTTTTATAGGAGTATTTTACATTTTGTATTTACAGATAGTGTTTACTTAGTATGGACATTGGGGTTTTGTATCTGGTAAGTCTTCATATTTTTCTTTAAAATAATCCTTCCCTCACTAAAGAATGTAATGATGTCTGCACGATCAAATTTTAATCTAGTTAGTTTTGTTTATTCAGCTATTATACCACATCAAAGTGAGATCTCGAGTAGAGCAATTATTCTGAAGGAAGGGTGTCTAGCTCTTAGAAACTGATATTACATGTATTCTACTTGTTATTCAGGGTTTTTACTAGCTTAGGCATCTGCCTGGACTTGACAAGCACAAACATGAATCAAATGACACAATAAATAATATTACTGTTTGAGGGAGATGAGAAAAAACAGAAAAGCCATAATTAATTCCTAAAGAACAACCATAACAATTTGTAGCCTTTTTTCCTTCTGGACTGTGCGTGTGTGCGTGTGTGTGTGTGTGTGTGTGTGTGTGTGTGTGTGTGTATGTTAATCACTCCTTCTTCCACAATCATTTGCACTCACAGTTTGAAATTATTTGGGAGCACTGATTCCGAATGAGCCACCATGGTGGTGTTTGTGTTAGCTAACCTCCTCCCTGCTAGCTGTGCCTCATGCTGCCAGGTGTTTCCTAGCCATGCTGGCCTGGGGCTGCCAAGGCTAGTTACAAGCAGCCTGTACTTGCCATTCTTCCTTGAGACTAAGCATGGAGATTACTGCGTCTGGAACAGAACATTTAAAAAGAAGTCCTTTGCATAATTTTTCTTATGCATAGGTGGATATAACAGTCAAGCTATTTCTACAAGCTAGGAAATAAAAAAAAAATAATTTAAGTATTTCAGGGGTTGTTGGATACAGTGATAGCAGAAGCCACAGAATTACACAGATGCATAAGGTGAAATAAAATGAAAGTAAAAAATGAACAATGGATTTGGGGTCTTTCACTTCCAGACTTCAACTTTCACAGATTTTTTTCAGTAAGATAATTGGATAAATTTATCCTGAATTTGCATTCCTAATGATGATGAGGTTTTTTTGTTGACTGCTCATGCTTTTCTGAGCTAAGAAGTTGTTTTTCTATTCTTTTAGGCAGTCAAATTCTGTTTAATGGTATCTGCGAAGTCTTATTTTTTTTTATGTTATTGGCAAAATCCTGTATGGATTAAGATATGAAAAACTTTTATTTGAACTCTTTGCTGGATATTATCACTCATCACTCCATACTAAATCACATTTTATGTGATATATAACAGCGTTGCTTTCCCTGACAAAGCAAAAGAAATCAAAAACTGAGAAAAAATAGCAAATATGTCATATCCCTGAAGCAGAGCTGAAGGAAACCTTTCAGAAACAAGTTGGTTGCATTTAATTATTCTAGGTCCTTCAAAATAAAATCCATCATATTCGTATGTTCTAAGGTTATGAATGTCTATTTGTTGAGTGCACATGAAAAGGGAACTTTTGGATTTAGCATGAAAGGACAGAGATTTAAGAATGTCTTGGTCAATGTGCTGAGATTGTTTGATGCAAGTCCAGAAAAAACATCAGCTGTACGATTGATGTAGCCCATACAGTGACTGATGAGACAAATTGTTCTGCTGGTAAAACAGAAGTTTGGGTCAGAAAGGTCTACCCCTGACATATTTTCTTATGATATTTCATTTTCAGCTTTACCAGCCACTTGACAAGTTAAGCTCCTTTTGTGCTGTTATAAAATAGTGAGTTCAAAATGAAGATATGGAATTGTAGGCAAATCTGGGCAATTATGTAAAGTATTACAAACTTGCAGTTTCATAGACTGTTGTAACATATTGAGGTCAAATGGCTTTCATAAAGACAAATTGTCATCCCCATTGCACACGCCTTGCACACTGGCCGTGGGTTGGTGCCACAATTTCCAGTTCTAGATGACATCTATAAAATATTTTGTACTGTAATCTGTTGTTTGGGTGAATTCCAGTTGGAAAAGACTGAAGTAATCTGAAAGCAGTTAAAATATAATTGCAAATAGAATTTGTAGTTTGTGATAAGTATTTTTAGTGTGCTTCCTGGCTGCCATCTCTCCTGGTTTTGGTTATCATATAGAAATTATTGGAGGACAGAGACCTCTTCTCCCACATCACAGGATGACTACATGAGTCTTCCTGTCTCCTTGTATTCGTGGGTGTAAACTATTTTACCTTCTAAGCTGTGTTTTGTTACCTTTCCTTTGCCACATGGGAAATGGCGAGTAAGCAGAGGTTTCAGCTGATTAGTCCTACTCCAAAGGGGATGGCCTACATTGACAGTATTCAAGCAAGGCAAATTGGTTCCTGCAGATCTCCAGTCTCTTAGGGTTTGCTTAATTATCATGATATCTGACACTAGACTTTGACATCAAGTTTAGATTTCCTTTCTACACATTTGGGGGCCTTCTCTGGCTTTGCTGTTTGCAGTACCCATTTTCCTACTTCCTTCTCAGCCTAACTGCGTGCCAAATCCGATGTTGTTCACGGCATACAGAATAACTTTTTTGAAATGGATCAGAAGGCTCTGATGACATTCTCTTCCTCCAGTTCAGTTCTTTCATGGGCCATACCAAAAATAAGCAGATGTTTAATGTGGAGGTCAATGAAGTTAAGATGATCCCAGCTTGGGGGCAAGAAACTGCAATCCTTTATTGAGCTCACAACTTCATATTTAAAGGGTTCATGGTTTACATATTCAACAGGGGGTTTACATATTCATTCTATTACAACTGGGGACTTTCCAGAGATGGTTTGACAAATCTTGGGGTCTTAGGAATTACCTCATGGGAAAAATCCATTTTATTTTAGGGGACTTACAGGGAGGATTAGGTATTGGATATACATATGCAAAGGGTTACAGAGTATACGCATGCAAGGGGGGAACACAATGGGTTTTATGCAGAGGTTTGATGAGATCAGGGCATGGTTTCTCCAGGCTTGGGTAGGATATTCCAAACCCGTGACATCAATGGATCCTTGTCTGGACTTTAGATTGAGGTTTTACCCCAGTCTCTGTCAGCCCAAGGCTTTGTTTAAACTTAGCAGTTTTTCTTTTTCTCATATCCAATTTTTGGAATCCAGCAATCTAATGCCTAGACATTTTTTCATCACTTACTTTTGTCTATTAAGTTTTGGTTCTTCATTGTTGCTGCAGAGATGTCCTGTCTTCTCTTTGGTGCCTACTGCACATTGAGGTCTCATGACCATTCAAATGGCAGAGCTGCCCAGAGCTCTTCTCTGTGTGCCTATCTCTATGCTGACGTAGCGGTGAGAGACATGGCAGCTCGTCTCTCAGGGAAAGTGTCCCTGTCTCTTAGCACCTTGCAATTTAAAATCGTTTTAGAATTATCTTGCACTGAAGAATGGAGCACTCTCCCTTCCCTTCTGAGTCTCTGAGTCTCTGTGTGAAAACTGCCTTGTTCGACAGTACACTTATTGAACTCTGTTGCTTTCTGCTCTTTATGCTGTGCTGGTCCAACAATGAGGAATTGTGGATGGATTAACCATTTCTTTTTGTGTTTATACTATTTCTGTAATCATCATCATCATCATGGCTAGGCTTCGTGAACGAAGATTTGGGAAGGGCTCTACCCACGTTTCTTGCAAGCGCGTTGGTGGCTAAAAAGGCCAATACGAGAAAGGCAAGTCCGGTTGCAAAAGATACAGCAGAAAGACTCCTTAGATGGTATATTCTGCAAGGCTCGATTCTTTCTGCGTTGTCTTTTCTCCTCAAGACTGATCCTGTGCGCTTTCTCAAAAGCATCAGCAGCGTTATAAATGGTCTGTCTCCAGGCCTCCTGATTAGAGGCCAGAGTAGACCAGTTATGGTGATCAATATGCCCGAGGCTGAGTTGTTGCTTCAGGGAGTCCTTGTATCTTTTCTTCGGAGCTCCTCTCTTGCGGCAGCCGGTGGCAAGTTCACCATAGAGCAGGATCTTAGGGAGGCGGTGGTCCTTCATCCTGGAGACGTGCCCTGCCCATCGCAGTTGTGTTCTCAGTAACATGGCCTCAATACTTGTGATTGCTGCCTGTTCAAGAACAGATGTATTGGTCACATAGTCTGACCAGTGTATGTTCAGGATTGTACGGAGGCAGCGTTGATGGAAGCGTTCTAGGAGACGCAGGTGGTGGCGGTAGATGACCCATGATTCGGAACCATATAAAAGAGTAGACAGCACAATGGCTCTGTAAACACTGATCTTGGTGCTTTTCTTCAAGTGTTTATTACGCCATACTCTTTTATGGAGTTTTCCAAAAGCACTATATGCCTTCGCTAACCTATTGTCTATCTCCCCGTCAATCTTACCATCCGAGGAGATGAGGCTGCCTAAGTAATTAAACTGTTGGACTGATTTGAGTTCTGACTGGCCGATGGTGATGTGGGGATGATGGGGGACTTCCTGAGGTGCAGGTTGATGGAGAACTTCAGTCTTCTTTAAGCTGACTTCCAGCCCAAAGAGCTCAGCAGCATCTGCAAAGCAGGATGCTAAACGCTGCAGGGCTGCTTCTGTGTGGGCGACAAGGGCAGCGTCATCAGCATAAAGTAGCTCCCAGACAAGATGGTTTAGGGTCTTAGTGTGGGCCTTCAGTCGCCTTAGGTTGAATAGGCTTCCATCAGTACGATATCGAATGTAGATACCGTCCTGATCATCGAGGTCTGCCGTGGCCCTTTGGAGCATCATGCTGAAAAAGACTGTGAATAAGGTAGGAGCGAGAACGCAGCCTTGTTTCACACCATTCTTTATTAGAAAGGGCTCAGAAAGTGTGTTGCCATATCTGACTTGGCCGTGCTGATCCTCATGAAGTGAGATGATCATTTTAAGGAACTTGGGGGGACAACCTAAACGTTCCAAAATCTGCCAGAGACCTTTTCTGCTCACAGTATCGAAAGCCTTGGTGAGGTCGACAAAGGTTACAAAGAGACCTTTGTTCTGTTCCCTACACTTCTCTTGCAGTTGTCTGAGAACAAATATGTCTGTGGTGCTCCTGTTGGCTCTGAAGCCACACTGAGATTCAGGTAGAATTTCTTCTGCTATAGCGGGTATTAGTCTGTTCAGGAGTATTCTTGCCAAGATTTTGCCAGCAATGGAGAGCAGAGTAATACCACGGTAATTTGAGCAGTCTGATTTAGTACCTTTCTTCTTATACAAAGTGATGATGACTGCATCACGAAGGTCTGAAGGTAGTTCGCCTAGTTCCCAACAGCGCACCACAAGCTCATGAAATTTAGCATGGAGTGCAAGGCCCCCATGTTTCCAGACTTCAGGTGGAATTCCATCAACCCCAGCTGCCTTGCCGATTTTCACCTGCTGTATGGCCTTGAGGGTTTCTCCTGAAGTGGGGGCAGTATCCAATTCGTATTTCACCGGTTGTTGTGTGATGGACTGAATGGCTGTGTCTTGGACTACACGGTTGGTACTGAAAAGAGACTGAAAGTGTTCAGACCATCTATTCAGAATGGAGGTTTTATCTGTCAGAAGCGTTTGACCATCTGCACTGAGTAGTGGGCTATGGACTTGGTATGTAGGCCCGTATGCTGTTTTGAGGGCCTCATAGAATCCTTTGTGATCCCCTGTATCTGCACAAAGTTGAGTTTTTGCAGCTAGATTGGTCCACCACTTGTTCTGGATGTCACGGAGTTTCTGTTGGAGTTTGCTGCATGCAAGACGAAAGGCTACTTTTCTTGCGGGACAGGATGGCAGTGCAAGGTGTGCTTGGTGGGCAGTTCTCTTCTTCCTCAACAATTCCTGGATTTCTTGATTGTTTTCATCAAAACTATTTCTGTAATAGAGTTTAGATAATAGGTTGTACAGTGACAGGGTTCTTGAATAGCAGGGAAATATGACATCGCTATGGACCTGTAGTGTCATGTGAAAGACAGTAGGGTACTGTTGACATCCTAATACCAGTTGCAACTGAGGATCTCCTGTAAGTTCTGTATTACATCTAACCTTTGGCTGATGTCTTTGAGACCTTAGGGCATCCATCTCAAGTGAAACTGAGCAGCTATGTGTGGGCACCAAATTAACCTCCGTTGTCTGAAGTGAGATCTTGTGTATCTAGTGCATAGGTAGTCCCCTGCATTTAGGTATCTATGGTCTGGACCTGATTCCTGCCACATATGTCTTGTAGCTAACTTATATGTTAATTGAGTTACTGTTTTGAAAAATTATACTGTCTCAATCTGTGTCACAGACCCAGAAGGCTCAAAATAAGACAGTGAAGCCAAGGGAGAGAAGCAGAAGCAAGAACAATAATGAAATCTTACCATGGACTTGCCCATTCCAGCTGGCTTGTCTCCATGCTGCTGTGTGAAAACTGAGTCCTGGGGCAGAGCACATGGAGGTGGACAGTGGTGT
The DNA here is from genome assembly GCF_003984885.1 of Neopelma chrysocephalum. Taxonomy (NCBI): domain Eukaryota; kingdom Metazoa; phylum Chordata; class Aves; order Passeriformes; family Pipridae; genus Neopelma; species Neopelma chrysocephalum. The sequence goes on along the minus strand of NW_020897694.1, from coordinate 2,357,315 downwards.
AAACAGGTGACAGTCCATATGTCTAGGAGCTACAAAAACACTAAACACATTGGGAAGTATGGGATGCTTGTGCCTTCCTCCGATACAACTATCATTGCCTCTTGAGAGGACTTCAAAAAGGTATTTGGCTAATTCCTCTCACTCTCCCCTGGGGCAAACAAATGTGTGGTTGCATCTACTTAAATAAACACGCTTTCACTAAGACAACCAGATGATTAGAAATTGAGGAGTTATTTGGGTTGTTCAGTTGATTTTTTTCTTATTTAACAATGTATAATAGAAATGCAAGCCCAGAAAGTATATTTAATTCCCAAGTTGAAGTGTACAACATAGATCTGCTAGTCCTACCATGAGTTTCTTCAGGCTGACATTCCCATGTGATTGTCTGCTACCCATCCTGCTGCCATATCACTGGCTGTATTTCATTATTTACTATTTTTCATATATATAACACTGAGACTTAATGAATACAATGCCACAGTTTTTTCCATGGTGTTTATAGGCTGCTGAAAACATGGATTATTCTTCAGCATGAGCTCTGATCTTTCTTCTAGACAGTATGTTTTCAGATGACATCTTTAATTTGTGATATTAATATTGAACTTGATCACTGTTCAGTGGTTTTACTGAAGTATTTACATATAGATTAGTGAAGTTTTTTTTTCTAGAGTATGGAAAGCTCTCCAGGCCAAATTGGAATCATAAACCTAACTACAGTATCTCTATGACATGGATATGATTTTTGCTTATGAAATGGCCTTGGAGGTTTACTTTCAAAGCAAATGGAGTGCATTTCCTCTGCCTCATATATTTAGCTCTGACTATGTGGGGAATGATTCGGCAAGTGAGTGTTTTGAATGAGCAGCAGTGAGTATATTCCGAGAATTGTTTTTTTCCACATCAGCAGCCTTTGAAGCATGATGAAGTATCTCCGTGAGTTTTACCAAAAAATTACATTTTAAAATAATGAGCTAATTAGTTAAGGCATACATTACTTTATTATGGAAAAAGAAACCTTTCCCAGAGTGATAGCTTAGTTACATAAAGTACCCTTTCATTTTATATTAAAATGCAAAGATGGACCTGTTATAAAAAACTTGGACCACTACTATTAATTATCTGATTGAAGATCACCTCTGGCTGTTAAAAAGATTTATATTAATCTGTACTTGACAGATTCAGAAGGATTAAAGGAGTGAAGGAAAGCGAATAAAAAGAGAATATCTTCATGGCTTCATTGTTAGATGACCTTGTGCCATGGTACGTTTAAATTGCTTACTTCCTATAACTCTGTAAAGTTCTGTGTTTTCATTTCTGGGTTAGATTGAAGTGTCAACTATTTTTGATGAATTACACTAGTAATATATGTTCATGTTCTTCTTTGCTCTTTTTTATTTATATATGTCCAGTATAATTTAGCTCACCTAAAAAAGCTTTTAGGAAAGATTTTTTTTTTTAATTACAGTTTCAGCAAAGTATTTTTTTTGTCAAATGCCTTTACTGTTGCTCTGAAGACATAAAATGTATGTTCAGATGTTTAAAAAAACCTCAAATGAAAAGTTTATGCGTAATGTCCTGGTTTTCCATGTTCTGAAATTCAGAATATTTTGTAGGAAAAAACAGAGTTATGCAAAAAAAAAAAAAAAGACAAACTATTGCAATTAGTGATTTAAACCTTTATCTTTTAGCTTTATCTATGTGGAACACAATTGAAATCAGAAGGTCTCCTTGCAAGAGCAAGGGTTTAGCCTAACCTTCAGGACTGGGGTATTATTTATTGCTGAAAGGCGCAGAGGAGAGCAGATAGCTTTAAGTGCTTTACTTCTGTTATTGAAGATTCTCACTCATGCAGTACTTGAAAAAAAAAGCAAAGTCAAGGCACATTTATATACAGTATGTGTGCTCCTGAATTATAAAGGATAATACAAATATACACTGGTTTATAGACTCACATCAGAAGGGACAGAGATATCTATAGTCAAGTGTATTTTATGCCAATTAAGTGAGATCAATAGAGTTATGCCATTAAATCTGTATATTCATGTGGAAGTTGTATAAAGAGCAACATATTCTCTATACATTAGATAGTCCTGATGTGTTAAACTGCAGTGAACATGTTTTATATGTGAGCAAATATACAAAGTAATTTAGTATAACTATCAATAAAGTTCAAGTTTCTATTTCTGCTTAACATTGCAATTTACTATTAAGAGATTTGTGTTGTTTTCAGATTTTATTTTGTCTTAAAGAAAACTCCAATAGGAGATACATGCTTATTTTTCTGAAAGAACGGAGTAAAATTAGAGATGTCTGAGAACAGGAAATCTGTTGTTGCAACTTTGACTAGTGTGAAAAATACTAAACAAAGCTGATAAAAACCTCCGAATATTCTATATCTATTTTACATATTTTCTTGTTTCAGAAGCTGTCATGAGGGAATTAATTGCACTATGCTTTACAGGGGAAGTGGTACATTATAATATCTGGTGTATGTGGTCCTCACCTTTTTTCCCAGTGAATGTTTCCACTAGCTCTGTTCCACACAGGAGTGAGAGCATATACTACAGCAAGAATAAAAACAATCATAAGTTATAAAGGGTTAAGTATAAGAAGAAGCTATTTATCAGCGCTTACTGAATCTCATGAATATCAAGGGCTTTTTGTGTCTTTGTTAAGCCAATCCATGCTTTCTCTTGTGGCTTTAAGCAGCATCTCTGACTATTATTTTTCTGTATCCCACTGTGTGCTGCGCCATCTCAAACAGACTGGAGCTGCAGTTGTACTTCCACTACAAATGATGATAAGAAGGTACCTGCCCTCCTATCTGTTGTTTCCAAATGCAACATTTGATTGAGTGGAACAGCTTCTCAAACTGTACAACATTTCTCCTATTGCCACTTGTCATTTAACACTGTTGCTTTTGGCTTTGCCTATGTTGCATTTTGCTTTCCAAAAGCATATAGACTCTTGAATGAAAAAAATTGGAGAAAATTTGCTCACAAAACAAGACATGTAGACAGAAGTGATTAAAGTAACAACGCTGTCCTACGCGGTTTAGTACTCTGGTTCAAATACACAGAATCACAGAACATTCTGAGTTGGAAGGGACTCACAAGGATCATCGAGTCCAACTCTAAAGTGAATGGCCCAAACAGGGTTCAAACCCACAACCTTGGCATTATTAGCAGGAGTGAATTAGGAGATGTAGCCTTCTGCTCTTCGCAAAAGATTTTCTATTGTGAACTTAACTGATTAATATTAGAGGTAGTGTGATTTTGCTGGCTGATTGTCTATTGTTTTGATGCTTCTTCCTATTGTTTTTTAAATTTCAACTGTAGCTTTCTGACAGAAATATGTTGCCACGGAGAAAACACATAGGAAGGGCTGGCTCTAGGAATATCATTTTGGGCAGCACAAAAGCCAATTTTTCCATTCCTAGAAAATGAGTTAAAAAAGTTGTATAAGACTCTACCAAATAGTTGTGAAAGACAGTAGTTGCTAATGCTGTATTGTTGCTAATGCTTCCAAGATTTTACAAGTCCTCTGACCTGAACCATCTTACCTTGTCTTATTTTGGTATTATGAGCTTAGGTTTTTAGCTGAGGGATGGAGAAGGAAAAAGGCCAATGACTGGCTTGAGGAGGAATTTCTCCATAGATTTCCTCAGTTGTTAGTGAAAAGACAGAAAGAGAAGAGTGCTTAGAAGGAAGTTCTTCACAAGGGCACATGGCAACAGTCTCAAGTAATATTGAGGAACACTGGCACAGCAGCTTAACTAGATATTTATAATTTTTCAGGATGCTTCTTGGGATGTTTTTGGCCCAGGCAAACTAACTATCCAAAAATTACACCCAAAATTATACCAAGGTGTGTTTCCCATCTGACTGCCTGAACTGGCCTGAAAGTACAAATGTGTCTTGTCTAAAGTGCAAATATCTCTTCAAACTCAATGCTTCCTCTATTTTCTAATTTCCAGCTTGTGCAAAATAAAGGTGAAATGGCAGTGAAAGAGGCAACTGCCTGAGCATCTTGCAGTGTCTGCTAAGGATAATATGTGGTTACATTTCATTCACCTGGGATGCTCTGGGATTGGTGGCTGTGAGATGGAGATAGCAGGATTGTCTTTCTCCCAGTGTGTTGCAAATGGAGAAAACTTTGTCTAAAAACAAGTGTTGCCAATTGCTTTTCTTTTAGTAACAGTAAAATCAGCCATGAGGAATGGGGCTTGAACCAGCACATGCTGCTTTGGTTTCACCCTGAAAACCCACTGCTTTCTTTGCAGAGTTTTTGTTGCATCTGCTAGGGATATACTCTCATATTAGCCTATTTCTAATTTAATTTCATTATCTGCTTGCACTTTTTGTATATTTGCATTCATGTATCTTAAATTAATTGTATATATTCTCTGCAACTGAAATTTTACACTGCTTATGTATCCCTTTTATTTATCTCTCAATATATTTTTCAATTCCGTTTTTATTTGCTATGGTCTTTTTCTCTTCCTAGTGTACACACTGTTGGATAAAATGCATCACCCTTGGATATGCTGTAATTGCTTTCTGAAGAGTTTCCATTTCCTCTGTGTCCTTCCTTCCTCCCACTCCTCCCATTAGATGCTTAACCCACTGGATTGCCTCCAGCACTTCCCCATTCTTCTATATTCAAAGTCCTTGCAGTTTTTTATTCCTCTTGCCGGTTCAGTCTGCAGTAATGAATCCAACTGGATTATGGTCATTAGTGAGTCCTCCACCTCTGTCTCCTAATAGCTGCACTGTTGAAAGTCAGAATTTTCGTCTTTCTTGCCGCCTTTTAATACATTGAGGATATAGTACATGACTGTTGCTTGATTTATTTCTCTCATTGTGTCCCTGTTCCTCTGTGTCTGGGTAGATGAAATCTCCTCTTATTAGTTTTGACATTTTTCTATATCTCATAATCTTCTTGTTCTTTCTGATCCTATTTTTTTTTGTGATTTATATCCAGTCCGTACTGCCATCTCACTCCCCCTATTGCCTTGAATTTTGAGCTATGATGATCCTTTCAAAACTGCAAAAACTTTTGGCTTCTTCAAAGTTTTGGCCTGTAGGAAAGAAAGAGTTTTGAACTAAGCCATTACTACCTGAGTGGTGCCTGCCTTAGCAGAGCATATTCCCCCACCCACGGCTCCCTCCCACAGCGTTCTGGGCACTCTGGCCCCAAATCAAGCAATTAAGTACATGCTGAAGTTCAGCCACGTGAGGAGCACCATTAACTCGGCAGGACTACTTACATGCTTACAGTTGGCACAGGATTAAACACTTTGCTAAATCAAAATGTTGGAGCTGTGATTTTAACACAGCTTGGTTAATTAAGCCTATATGTCCCCATGACGTGAAAGGTGCACAGTAACTCATTCTAGTAGGCATTCAGGTGTGAAGGCAGAGAATTCAATCCTACATCTAGGTCTTAATAGTGTGCATGTCTGCGTACATTGGCATACATACACAACAGCAGGGAGAACAGCACTGTATTTGTGAATTTCAAGTAGAATGTCAAAGCAAATGTAAAGAATCTAGACCTTATTTGTTGCCTGTAGATGCAGTAAGAAACTCCCATTGACTTCAGTAGGTACAATTTGAGGACTAAGACAAACACCGCAACAGCATTTATCAAACAGCTCCATACCATGGACATATCTCTCACTGCAGTTTAACTTTATCATGTCTTACACTGTATGTACAAACTTTACAGAGAGCAGTAGATTGAGTTAGTGTCCTCCTTCTGGATTGCTTTAATGCCTGAAAAAATATTTAATGAAGCATTTATAAGTCATCTAATTTTCCTAACCTTTATCCTACCTCCTGTTAGAGTATTTAAGCATTAGAGTGATAATCCTACTGAGCATTTAAACAATTATGTATCAACCCTTTCCATCATAGATGGCTTAGCAAATAGTGGATTTGCCTATTGTATTTTAGTTGTAGAGTGAACATTATCAAAATTAATACCCATATGGGACAAGGATTCTAATCTGTGTCTTGTAGTTTTAAATAATGTTTTAAAGAAAATTAAATCACCTCTGAAAACTGAATTCTCAGGGTGAAATTACATATTGTCATAGCCATGATGTGTCACATTCATTTTGTTACAAATGAATATATCAGCTTAGATTTATTTTAGCATGGCTTATGCTTTCCAAATTCAAGTTTTAAAGGTTCACTCTGAATAGTATTTCAGCAGAAAGCATCTGGAGAGAAAGTTGGATCTCATTTATAAGCATCTATCCCTTTCTGCCTTATGCCATAATAAATGTTCTCAACTGTAAGATTTTAGATGAGATCAATTGTACTTCCTGCTTATCCCCTTTTCTATTGGCAAGTTTAAAAAAAAGATGATTTCTTTTTCACAGCCTTTAAAAAGGGAGGACTCACTTGACTCATTTTTTAAAGTAGATCATTTAATATATTTGGAATTACAGCTTGAATTCCATCTGTAGGTTGGCATTTATTATAACAAGCAAAAATAAAAGAACAGCTCACATCACAGTTTCTTTCTTTCACTGCCAAGAACTATTTGCCATATCAAAGAAATTGTCTGCAAACTTTTCTTTTTTAGTGTGTTGTAGTTTTTAATGGTTGTCTTTGACAGGTGACTGCAAAAACTGAATTCCTAAAATGAATGAAGGACTCTAGATTCAAAGTATCCATTTATTATCTTTGTGAATAATTCTGGTTTGGGGAAAGTTTTTAAATCTTTATCTTTAGATTAAATTGCTTAAAATATATGCTATTGTTTTTAAAGTGAAGTAAGTGAAGTAATTTACACCTCACAGCATAGTGAATAAGAAAATCCAGATGCAGATATTTAATATTTGCCAGCCTTAATAAGGTCGTAACAGAGGGAAGGAAACATCAGATATTTCATGTCCATGGAGGGTAGTAAGAAGCTTACTGACTGGGATGGAGTTAATGTTCTTCCCAACAGCCCACAGGGCCCTGTGCTTTTCGTCTGTGGCTAGAACAGTATGGATTACACACTGGTGTGTTGGCTGTTGCTAAGCAGTTATCCCGCAGCATCAAGACCACCTCTTATTTCTTGTCTTTCACCTCCTCCTCATTCCCCCAAAGGCAAGTAGGCTGAGGGTGGGCAAGAGGGTGGGAGAGGACACAGGTGGAATAGCTGAACCCAACTGACCAAACTGACCAAAACAAAATGAAAAATAATGAAAGACCACGTTTTTCTGTGGTACTTGTGTAATCCCATGAAAACTTGTGGAAGCATTGTAACAAAACAAAATGGTCTAGAATGGAAGATGGCATAAAAGCCAGGCAGACATTCACAATATTTACTTTGCTTTTAAATACCAATAGACTATGTATGTTCCTCAACTTCCAATATTGTCACTATGTGATAAGACATATCAATAAAGTGTGAAATGCTAATAAAGTAATAAAAGTGAGATCCATAAATATGCCTCCTATTAACAGAGAAGTGTCTGTGCTTAGTATTTGATGGCATCATTGGCAGATTATACTTTTTTAATTAATAGTTAACCAAAAGATATATAACATAACACAGTCTCTTAAAGAAAACTGGAGGGAGAAAACTCACTATTATATGACCACAGGGCTTATTTTCACACTCCATCAGCAGAGTTTGAATGCTCTTCAGCCCTCCTAGAGAATATGCAAAATCCTGTTTGCCACATTCATTCCAGGAGGACTCTGCCCGAGCAAGTGAAGCTCCAGAAAGAAAACACTTTCGTCAAGCTCTGCCAAAATGTTAACTAAGAGTTAGTGTGCAGTGCCACTTTATGATTAATTGGGAGGTGATAGTTGGCAGCTTTCTCAGGGAAAGTCTGAGGCTTAGCTACACAATGAACTTTTGAGGTACACAGACATATAACAGAGCAATGGGAAGAGGGGACAATCAAGTTTCTTCGTTCCTAGGTCAAAGCACTTTCCCTCTGCTCATATAAATAATGAATCTCTCTCTTGAAGATGAGTACGATAATGGAAAAATATTTCACGGTATTTTTCCCTAATCACATAAATCAGTATAACATACATCTCTCTCTGTTGAAATGTCAACTTTCTGCAAAATCAAATCTATTCCATGTTTCTGATCATAATACAAAATTAATTGAATTTCATGTCAATGAGACTGCAAGTATGGAATGACTCCCATCTAATAGAACCACTGTCACAGTTTTTAAGGAAGATTCATCAGAAATGAGTATCATAGAAGTAATGGTGGTGTAATAGCATCCAGCAGGTGATCTAGACAAGGAACTGCAAGGCGTGGAGAAAACTACTAAATTTCCATGCTCTTCAATAAGAAAAAAAAAATGTAAAGAAAACAGGGATGAGGAATCTCACCAGCAAGTGTCTTTCTATTGAAAAACTGCTGCTTGCATTTCTATTAAATTTGCTACCAGTAGTTGCAGTAAATGCAAGAGCTAGAGAGACCATGAGGAATGGGGAAAAAACTGTGTTAAAGAATTATCTTACATTTAAGTGATGTTCAATAGAATTTAGTGTAAAAGGTGTAGAAGCAGTTTCTGCTAAGCAGATCATGAAAATACTCCTCGATAAAATCTTACAACATATTTCCTTAATTTCCCTTCATGGAAGGATATATGAACCTGGCATCTGCTGGTAAAAAGATGAATGAGTGTGAGCGTAGAATGTCATTAGTCATTTTTAAAAAATGATTCAAATATGGCTTATTTATTAAAAGAAGGTAGAAAGACTTATGCCACTTCTGCCTGGGATCTGCATGCAACCAGTATACTTAACCCTTGGCTATTCTGGGTGAGTGCCCAGCTGGTGGATTACTCTGGCAGGAAGAGCGGGCACAGTAGCTGGTTCTGTGCAGGTCTCGGTCAGACCTGCAGAGGCTATCGGCTCAGGCAGAGTGTTGCATGATCACAACTGCACTGCTTCCACGGTCAGCACTAGTAAGTCAAAAGCAGTGTTAGCTACTTCTCCATGGCTGATTGATCAATTCATCACTCCTACAAGCCTAAGCCTGCTCCTTACAGTGAACCAAGAGTCCTGGGGTGCATGCTTCAGAGGCAATTAACTGTCCCTCAGCAGAATCAGATGGGCTCATTTGCTCTGGCTCGGTCCCAACACCCCGCTGAGCATCACAGGGCTGGCCTCACGGCTTTGCATTATTCCTCCCAGGGCAGTGAATTCCAAGAGGTTTATTAACTCCCTCCGCAGCACTTTGGGAGCAGACAGAGCTGCTCGGATCTGGAGCTGTGTGCCAGAAACCATTGATCAGAGGGTGCTAGAAAGCACAGTGAGGAGTCTGATTCTGTTCTGTTCTCAGCTCCATCTCATGCTGAATGCTGGCTGACACTGAAGTGGTGCTTTTTCAGTATCCCAGCACCATATCTCCTATCATGTTTTGGGGGATCGACATTAGTTTGTCTTAATTTACCCCAGATAACAGAGAATTTACCTGTAACATTTTTGGAGCTTACCTCATTGGTGGATGGAACAGTGAATTTTTCCAAGGGTGGTTCCTGGATGGCTTAGTGACCCCATAGTGATTTCAGCCCTAAAGCCTATCAACTGGGAAATATGACTGGATTATGTTAACTGTACATAGGCCATACAATCCAGTATTAAGGTTGAGCTATTTAATCCAATATTTAAGAAGCCTGATGCTATTATCAAAGACTGCATAGAAAAGAATCACCTCCAGAAGTGATCAAAGGCACACATAAGGTGAACATGGAGTCTGTTAGCTATAACAGATAAAAGAAGTGTCCCTCCCTCCTCTTGGATACTGCACCATCTGCAAGAGGAGGCAAGAACTCACTGAGTTGGGTATGCCAGACAGACAAATCTGCTACTTTCCATTAGATGCATGCAGGTGTCAAAGAATTTAAGCAAGCTACTGTTTCAGCTAATCTGTGCAGCATCTGCATACTTAGGTGATCTGTAGACCAAGAAGTAAAAGTGTATCCTTCTATTTCTTTTTTTTTTCCTGCCTCATGTTAAGGACTATGTCTTTCATGTTCTGCCAGCACATGAAAGCATAATGAATGAATATATGTGCTTGTGGAAAAAACACTTCTGATAATACTTTCTGAAACTTTAAAATGAGCCCCCAAATTGGTCTTTTATGAGAGTAAGTGCTGTCAAAGTTACAGAAGTGCTTTCTGGACCAACTGTTGTGTGTAGAAACTTGTAGTAAACACTCTTCTGTTTTATTTCTGTTGTTTAGTTTTTATGTTGTTATGTGCAATAGGGAAGGTAATAAGGAAAGCAAAAGAATAGCTACTGGAACAAATATGACATTTAAAAAAAGGGAAAACAGCAGTGAAACTGTAGCTAAGGAAGCTACAGTCTCTATACTTCCTTGAGAATATCTAGTCTATGCATAACTCTGTGAAAGCAGTCACGATAGTTGAATCACTGTCAGAAAATTTCTGTTACTATGGAAAAAAATGGGAACAAAATAGCTGTATTAAACTGAGACACAAAACCAATTTATTTCACAATACAGAACTAGAAAAAAATATCCCACTATTTTCTCGTCTCAACCTCATAACTGGGTTTGACTCCTCGTTGGATTAATTTCATAATCTAAATCTAACAACCATCATCTTTCTGATTTTATTTGCCACAGTATTTTTAATTTGACTGTTGTATTGTCTCAGTTTTAGTTTAATAAGTAATGGTCTTTAAGTCTTAATGTGTTTGTTAAATCTTTATATTTGCAATCTAAATTTCTTTTAATATGCAATAAGAAAACTGTAGAGAGTAATTTGTTCTTTGAAACTGTATCTTTTTCAGCATGTCAAGACTGAAATATATCAGCTATAGTATTTGTGTACCAGTTATTTCTCATCCTTCTAATGAAAATGTTCAAAAGTAAGGAACTGAGAGAAGGGAACTCTCTGTGCAGAAGAGAAAAAGGTTTCAGTGAAAAATAAGACATCAGCAGATAAAAACAGTTAATACAGATGGCTTTGGGAAAAACTCCCTTTCACAGAAAATAGACAATATACTGGGGACTGCTGAGATGGCAGCACTTGATTTGACATGGTACATAAATTCACAGAATCATAAAATCATAGAATCAAAGTCATAGAACAGTTTGGGTTGGAAGGGACCTTAAAGACCATCTAGTCTCAAGCCCCTGCCATGGTCAGGGACATCTTCCACTAAATCAAATTTCTCAGGACGCAATTCAACCTGGCCTTGAATGCTTCCAGGGATTAGGAATCTACAACTTCTCGGGGCAAGCTGTTCCAGTGCTTCACCATCCTCACAGTAAAGAATTTCTTCCTCACATCTAATCTAGATCTCTGCTCTTTTAGTTCAAAACCATTAAAACCATTGCCCCTTGTCCTGTCAATACCTGCCCATGTAAAAACTCACTCTCCTTCTTTTTCATAAGACTATTTAGGTACTACAAGGTGCTATAAGGTCACCCCAGAGCATTCACTTCTTCAGAATGAGCAGCTTCAGCTCTCTCAGCCTGTCTTCATAGGAGAGATGTTCCAGCCATCTGACCATATTTGTGGCCCTCCTCTGAACTCTCTTTAACAGGTCCGTGTCTTTCATGTACTGAGGACTCCAGATTTGGACACAGTATTCCAGGTTGGATCTCACAAGGGCAGAGTAGATACTTAAATGGAGTTGCACTGAAAACACAGAAATAGAAATGGACTTTTCCTAATAGTTAGCATGAGTTTGTTATCATTAACTAAGGCAGTAAGTATTAATGACAGTTATTGCCAGTGGATATCTCTGAGAAATGTGCCTTTATGTATTGTTTGCAAGGGGGCTGCACATGCATGATTCCTTGCAGTTACTACCAGCTGACCACCACCTCTAGGCATTCTGATGCCATCAGGAATTACATCTCACAATTTGGATAATAAACTGCATTTTAGAGAATTGCCCCCAGGCTTTTCAGTGACTGTCCTTATTACTAACAACTACAAGTGAATCAGCTGTTAGCCAAGCTTTGCTAATTTGGACTGATAATTGGTACAATAGCACTACTTGGTACTTACCAGCACCTCCCGCAGTTCTGCCTTTGGTCACTGAGCAGCCCATGCATCAGTCCTGGAAATGGTGAAAACCTATTACTGAGCATAGCTGCCGCCAGTTCTGATGAGGAGAAGTTTCCTTCAGCAGTGGCCCTTTGCTTTTTTTGGGTTTGTTGTTTTTGTGGTTTTTTGGGTTTTTGCACTTCAGGCACTGCCTAAGCTGAAAGAAATAAAATCCATAGCTATCCAGTGTTAGAGAGCATCAAACTTATTTCAGCATTGGAGATTTCAGTAGGCTGAAGAAGGATTTGAAAGGGAGAATAACTGAACGAAGGGAAAGTCAGGAGAGGGTCATTCAAGAAATGACCAGAAAGCAACTTCTTACCTTTTCTGAAGATGTAATTCTAAGTCCTGTTTCTCTGGTAATTTATTTGTTTTTTCTCAGCTAGACTAAAGGTTGACTATTTAATGATCTCTGCAGAAGCTACCTGTCTTCACCTTCTTCTAAACTCAGACTATTGAAATATTGTATCTTGTAGTAGTTTCTTTGTATACAGAAGTAGCTATGTCAGTTGCTATTACATACCAAATAAACGTAATTAAAATCAAACTGAAACAGAGGAAAAGCAGAAAGTTGAATGTTGCATTAATCTGCCATGCTAGCCAAGATCCAGAATGTGATCTTAAAAAGAAAGTGTCATTTTTCTGGCTGTAATTACATATGACTAATAGCAGAACTTTATTCTAGGTCTCATTCATTTTGGATTATCCCTATTTGTAAAATGAGCAATTGAAAGGACCTTGATCAAGGAGTATTTTTAAATTGTTTGCTTTTTAATGAGAGAAGAGAGATCAGACAGTAAGTTAGTTGCACCTCAGAGAAATGAATCTGATAAGGGAGTGCAATGATTAGTGAGATTTTTATCTGTGAAGAGGAGAGAAATCTAAAACTGCTCATTCAGATTCCAGTCTACTTCACCTGTGCCACTTAGTGAGGCAAAAGCTTAATTTTAAATCTGTACACAGGAGAAAATCTGCATTAATTTAAGCTGACTAAAAGTCCACAGTGGGGGAATTTTCTGTTTTCTTTATTGTTTATTATAAATTCTTGATTGGGTTAGATCTAAGAAATTGTATCTGGGCAAATGATCAACAAATATGTTCAGATAAAAAGAACAGAATGGTTTGTGTTTTACTTACATGTGCAGTTAGGTGGCCCATTAGTACTTTTTTCATGTGAGTGGCTACCTCACAGGAATGTTAACTGGTGAAATCTGCATTTTGACCTAATATGACTCTGAGCCACTCACCCAGAAATTGAGCTCCCTATTCCCCGGAACCACTCTTGCTTATATCTTTAATATCTGTCCTCTCCATAACACACTTGTACTGTATGTTATGTTTTATGAGTAAATCTTCTGCCATAGGAATTTACAATTAAAATAATCTTCATCTTGAGGACGTTTCTGGTATTAGCTTTGTCCCTCATTATCCTACTTCTGTTTAAACCTCTTAGATGTGAAATTGAAATGGTTAGTTGTACATGGTAAGATGAGGAAAATCTATTTTCATTTTCAAATGATGAAACTTCCTGGTGCATTTGCTGGGACTAAACTCAAGGGTGGTAAATTTTCAGCATGGTATGTAGGGAGTTAGCTATACGAGTCATTAACATTAATTCCCATCTGTAAATAATTTTGAAATACTTTAACCAGCAGGGGAGCTATTTCTTCTTTTATACTTAGCAGATTATAAAAATGTATGCTGAAACCATCTGGCCTTAGTGTTTTGTCGGACTTCAGGCTTTTAATAGCCAGTCTGATTTCCTTCACTGAATTGGGGTTTCCTAATCCCTGGCTCAATTCTCCTTCCAAACTAGGTAATACCATGGTGCTATTTGTTTGTCAATCAATCTCACCAATTGAGATGAATAACAGAATTGCTATAAAAACTAAGGAAAGCTTTGGGCCTAATTCTCATTCATGCTAAAGTTCCTTTACACTACTCCAGTTGCTCATTTACTGAGTGTAAATGCAATTTACTGCCTGAGCAATATAAAGCGACTGTAACATAAATGAGAATCAGATCCTCTGTGTTCAGACTAGCTAACAAATTCAAATTGCTGAGTACTATTTTCCCACAGGAGCTTGTGTAGTGGAATTTCAATACATCTAAAGAATGCAACAAGTCAATTAAAAAAAAAGATATTAAATGAGAAATTGAATGGTTATTTTTAAGGTCTGTTTAGAGATGGTTTTTCCAAACAATGGGACTGACTAAGCCTGGCTGTTACAAACATGCCGACTTCATCTAAAGTTCAACCCTGCGTGATGCTTGGAGATTTGCCACAGTGCATGGAATGAACTATCCATATTACTTGGAGAAGGAGGACTGTATTTCAGAGGTGGATGCAGGGCTCCCTGACTTACCTGATAGCATTTCCCTTCCAGGGACTGTCACTGAGATTCAACAGTTATTAACTAGTGATACACAACGGTGTGTTTTGATAATGGGTGAATGGGGGGATAACGGCAAAAGTAACTTGAAACTATAGTTACCACAAATGCCAAAGCAGATGCTGCTACCTCACACCTTTTCCCATTTCTGAAGTCATGGGTTTTATTGCCTAAAAACTCTAAAAAATGGGTTTCCTCATAATGCTCTGTAATGACAATGATGATCTGAGTCAATATTGGTCTATACTAAGGAAGACATTTGATGGCAAGTAGACTGTGGAGTGGGCTATTCCAGTGTAGACAGGGGTCGGTATTCTTCTTATGCTGAAGTTCTGTTATATCAGCATGAATACCCACTTTGATGTGAAGTCCAAATTCTTGTTCCTGTCCTCCTTTTCTTTTGGTCTGCCGAAGACACTTCAGCAACCCACATACTAATAAAGAATTGTTCTATCGTGGAAACCACAGGCACATAATTTTTTGCTAACACATGAATCCTTATATGCCATAAAATTGTCCTCTGTGGTCTGCTCACTACTTCAGATCTATAAATCTCGTGCCTATTCTTCTCTCACCAGCTGCTAGTCAGCTGATTTCAATCCCACCTTCACCTTGCTGAAGAGCATAGGGAATGTAGTGTATATGTCATCTGATACAAAGATTAATAGCTTTCTGTGGCTGCTAAATAACAGGCTCGTTGTCTAACCTAGGGCTGTGTTAAGGTGTGCATATCCAGATCTCTCCTCTACTACAGCAGCATTCTGAGATGCCACACTGTTTGAAGTACATCTCATGATGAGGAGCTCCTGTCACTTGATTGTGTGAAGGAAGACTCACGCGGTTCCTCTCCTGAAGGAGCACGTGTGTTTCTGTTGCACAAATAAACATTGACAAACTTTGTGTCCATTTAAAAGTGTCTTTTTCACTGTTCCGACACGCTTGCAAGAAACGTGGGTAGAGCCCTTCCCAAATCTTCGTTCACGAAGCCTAGCCATGAATTTCACTGTTCTAAGTTAGACCTATGCCTAAAATTACTTTGATAATTTTCTAATGAAAAGTAAAAATCATCCTACTGCTCCTATGCAAGTACACAACAGGTTTTACGGGTGCTAATAAATAGAAATCTCTTCTTGTTCTTTGGCATTGAACATTGTGATTTACAGCAATGTAACTGATAGTGGAATATTTTCCTAGGTCACAGTTCGGATAAATCATTGTAAGTAGTAAAATATTTTTGAGATGTTGCTCCTGCTATCATAACTTTCAGTTTTGCTGTGAAAAATCTATGTAAGTGCTTTAGAGCAGAGTTGATTGTCATATATTACTTGGGCAGTTATGATTAGTTTTGCATATGTTAAAATGCCATAACAGTATTTAATGTTGTGGTGAATGCAGGAATTACTAGTGCCATCTATCGTTGGAAGATGTAGAATTGTAAATGTTAATTTCCATATTCTATGGTAAAGGAGCATTAAAAATTTAATGTTTTATGAAGTTTTATTGCAAAATGAAATAGTTTATGTAACTGCATGTTTGGAATATTTGTACTTTGCATTCTTTGAAATTTGTCAGTCTTCACAAAGAGTATCTCTGGGTTTTATTTTCATTACAATCTTTTATCTGAAATAAAACTCTATTTTAGTTTTGGACCTCTAATAAAAGTTTGTAATGATTCACTGTACAATAGGAGAGAAACCAAATTTTTGTTTGCTGGGCACAGTTAATTTTGAGTGGAAGGTTCTTCAAAAGTGCACAACAAAAGGTGAGAGCTGTTTCCTGCCCCCAGGGGAAGCACAGAAGTATTGCTACAGCATATCCAGAGCTCTGTGGTCTCTAGATGCCAAACCAGGTGACATTTGTCTTGGTGACATTTGAATGATGATGTCTCAGTGTTATTTTACTGTATTGCAATTGTTTGTTCACTGTGGCTGCTGCATTGCCACACTCCATAGGAAAAATCTTTGTCAAAAGATGGGCCAGTTGTACTCCAGGAGTATTAATCTGTCTCAGCAGCACCTCTAAACTACTGTGGTGATGTCTTCAAGCAGCCTTAAAACACTCATTCACAACACCTTGTCACCCAGCATTTTGGGGGTGCTTTTGGTTTTTGGCTGCAGTTATTGTAAAATCGTAAAAAGAAGGCAGTAACTGTCTATATCAACAGGTACATTTCAAAGATGTTGACATCATCAGAAGGAATGAGTCTAGCTAAAGCCTTTTTAAATGAGGCTAAAACTCAGCTACATCCCCCATAGCAATCCACCCCACCTTGGTCTAATCCCTTAGGCATTGATTTTGGTGGTGGTGCGTTCCTGCCTGTCCATTCATACTCCATTGCAATCCCCATGTAGGCAGGCATTCCTTTGTCTCAACCAAAATCCCTTAAATATACCCTGATTTTCAGACATGGTCAAGTCATGACTTATGCACCATTGTATTGCTCAGCATACAAAGATCATGCAGAAAAGCAGAGAAGCAAAGCCTAAATAAAGGTCTGTCATTAAGGTAATCACCCAAGAGAGAAGAGATCTCCAATTTCCAGGCAAGGATTCTCAGACACGTACACATTACATCAAAACATCTTTGTTTAAAAATACCAGCAATCTTCAGAGCAAGGACCAAAGATTACTTCCTATGTTCTAGCAGAGTGCCCAGAATACTTTTTTATCATTATGATCTGGAGCAGTTTGTGGTTTTTTTTCTTTTTTAACATGTTCCCTTGGTAAGAAAGGAAATGTAAACTTTGAAAAGTTGTTCTGTTCCTTTGCCATTGACAGGATTATTTTAACAGTTAAAAAATAATAATGTAAGAAGAAATAGCTATATCACAGAATGATCAAGATAATGCTAAATGAAAAATATCCCGTTTCTGTATGGCAAAATGGCCATCTTATGACAAATCAGCATTGCCATTTCACTTGGGGTAAATCACTTTTTAAGAAAAATATAACATTGAAATATAGAATTATTTACTTTTAAATTATGAACTGTATATTTTGGCTTTAAATGAATGTACAATAGTCCCTTGCTGCCTTACAAATATATTTTTGTTTTTTCTTCAGTTTGTAACACATAAACTATAATACTTTGGAAATAACACTCTTCTTTTTTCTTACAGGTCTACAGTAAGAAGAATAGCAAGATACAATTCCATAGAGTTATAGCTTGAGTAGTTAAGCAGTTTGAGACCTTTCAGACTGTTTTATTTTCCCCTGAAATTGATTTTGTAATCAGGAATGTATTTGTTGTAATCTTGTTTATTTTTGAAAGATGTACATGAAATCCTATTTTCCTGAATATGGTGGAAAATAAGAAACAGGAGACACATCTTTCACCTGATAGCATTTTATTTTGAGTTCTCTGGTTTGGATTGCTCTCTGAACTTAATTTTCTTGCTGTTTCCTATGTTTTCCTTCTGTTGTACAGACATGCATACATAATAATTTCAACTCTGGTCATCTATTACCACTTGATTTGAACTTAGAACACAAGTCCTATGAGGAGCAGTTGAGGACTTTGGGTTTGTCTAGTTTGGAGGAAAGGAGGCTGAGGGGTGACCTCATTGCTCTCTACAGCTTCCTGAGGACAGGAAGTGGAGAGGGAGATACTGATCTCTTCTCCCTGGGACCCAGTGACAGGACAGAATGAAGTGATTCAAAGGTGCATCACAGGAGGTTCAAACTGGACTTTAAGAAGCGTTTCATTATAAGAAGGCGGTCAAACGCTGTAACAGGCTTCCTAGAGAGGTGGCCAATTTCTGGATCTCTCTCCCCTCCCATGATGTGGGGCAGCACCAGTCCTAGTTCCATTTCCATCTGAGGAACCATATCCGACGGCTTGAGGTGCATAGGAAAGGGGTTACTCCAGCTCCAGGGGTTTCTTCAGGGTCCTGGACGCATGGAGGGGTTAGGTGCTCACCCTTCCCCCCACCCACGCGGTCCCATGGCAGCCGGAGAGACAGCACACAGTGGAGAGGAGGCAAGAGAGAGAGTTTATTGATGAGGCAGTTACATATATAGGTCTTGGAGGATTCACAGAGTGACCAATTACGGGGTCAGGGGGCTTACAGGACACCCAATCGCAGGAAGGGGTTAAAAGGTCCAATGAGAAGACTTCTTGATATCTTCTCAGGACATTCCTAAGACAGAGATAAGAACTGGCCGTGGGGGTTTTTGGGAAGAAGAAAGCACGAGCCAGCAAAGGGACCACAAAAAGCCATTTTGAAACACACTCAAACCACAGCTTCCCATACAAGGCAGATTCACTGCTACAGCCAATGCCCCAAGCCTGTCAGTGCTCAAGAGGTATTTGGACAGTCCTCTTAACAACCTGATTTTACTTTTCATCAGTTCTGAATTGGTCAGTCAGCTAGACTAGATGATTGGTTTAGGTCCCTTCCAACTGAAATATTCTATTCCAAGGTTCCATTGCTTTCTGCCATTAGTAAAACAATCAGAAATTAAACTATTTCCTTGGTCAGATTAAGTGAAATAGCTGGCCTTGCTAAGCACATCAGCTTTCTAAAATCGGTGGTCCTGTATCAGCTAAAGAGCTAACAATTATAAGCCATTC
Organism: Neopelma chrysocephalum; assembly: GCF_003984885.1. Taxonomy (NCBI): domain Eukaryota; kingdom Metazoa; phylum Chordata; class Aves; order Passeriformes; family Pipridae; genus Neopelma; species Neopelma chrysocephalum. The sequence continues at coordinate 2,338,292 of NW_020897694.1, read as the reverse complement.
AGCTTCCTGCATAAGAGCTGAACTGTGACAAAACATTTAATTTAAGCTTTTCTGTTGAAATATTTGCCTCCCTTGCAAAGATTCAGACTTGAGTGTGTACAATGCAGATTAATAATATCATAGTTATGTCATGCCAAGTTTCAGAAAGAAAAGACTCTCACAGGCAAAAATGAATTATTAAACCCGAAATAAAAAGAGATGGGAGTGCTCTAACACAAAAATAAGAACCTTTTTGAAGAAGCTCAGCTACAAACTATAACTTTATTTTTAGCATTATGTTGAACCTTTTGGCTTTGGTTTATAACAATTGATGAACCACTGTCAAAAATATAGAAAAACTGTTTTTTTCCCAAAAAATCTTATAAAAAGCCACAGGCAATTTCAAAAGTATAAACCCCAACTGTTTTAATAAAAATATCTTGCCAGATTTTCAGTTGCCAGATTTGTTTAATGCCATTCTGAAACTGGATAAAAGTTTGATGAAGTTCATCATTCATTCAAGATAAATGAAGTTTATCTTCATTCAAGATAAAATTCAAAATCTATCAAGCACGTTATAGATCTTATAGCTGAAATAATTAGGTGTCACGAGGAAAAACACAGGTCAGTTAAGAATCTGAGTTTTATGGATCAGATGTGCTCATAACCTTTACAGGCGCAATCCACTTGCCTGAACATTCTATGTGCATCAGATCCATTAGAATCACTTGCAGCTACTGTAAATATTTTTGGAAGGTTTAAAGCTACTTAATATAGATGTTGTTGGAATGTCAATACCATTTGTGGTATTTCTTGTGTTATCGTGATGCAGCTTATATTAGTTCCAAAGTTCAACCACACTACCTCTTACATATTGATTCCCAAATCTAAGAGCACTGTTTAAATTTGTCACTATCTGATGTCTGGAATTGTCAGAATGCCAGGTGAAGGCTGAGCTTTCTTTACCTGCTAGGAGAGATTGTCTTTGCTGCTTGACCATTCATTTCTTTTCATAAGTGATAGTGCCTCATGAAATCCATGCAATGGCCCTTGCAGAATTATCAGTATTATCCTCCCCTTCCTGTTTTTCAGAGTATGCAGCAATAATGTTGCCTCCCTGAGCATGTGGCAATGTATATCTGCTATAGTTATATTCTACAAAAGAGAAGACAATTTTAAATTTGTAAGCTATCTGCCAGGTTGTAGAATTTAATTTGCAAGACCAAACTTCTGCAATATTGTGTTTATGTTGCAGTGCCATTTACTGTTTAATAGAAACATTCAGAATGCCCTAGTTCCATCTGTTGTAAATAGTGAAGTCTGATAAACACTCTGCAAACACAAGATGCAGCTTTCTGGCAAATTATGTTTAGTACAGGCCCCAAATATAAAGCAAGATTTATATTTTTTGCATCACTTTTTTTTTTATTTACTCTACAGTAATTACTCTAGAACTTTGAGTAGATATATAAATAACTCTCAAAGTTTTACATTAAAATATTGTGTGAGAAGTCAGGGACAAGTATACACGCATACACATTTCACACCTTCAGCAGTACTGCAAGTTACAAATCTTGTTATGGCTGCAGAATCTTTGATATAACTACTTGCAAATATATTTGTAATCAGATAAATAGAGTTGAAAGGCAAGCCCACACACTATTATACGCTGTATAAACAAAAATCTCGATTTTCGCTTAAGAAAATAGAGATGAACCAGATGAGTATGAATGGACTTGCGAAGTGCTCTGAGATGAATAGCCAAAGATGAAGTTACTGCTGTTCTCTGCTCACAGGAGACAGGAAGAAATTGTGTAGCAACAGAGCGAGTGAGTCATTGAACAAGACTGTTATAAAGTGTGGGTGAACAGTTGTAGCAAAAGAAGGTTCCTGCTAATGCTGTTTGAGTGTCATCACTGTGTCACCTGCCAAGACTGAAAACCAAATCATTCTATACAGTTAAAAAAAAAACAAACTTGCAATCTGAAACACCTGACAGAGTCCACAGAAACATTTGAAAAGACAGAGTTTAAGTAAGTTTATGTCTTCTTTTGCTCAAGCTAGATGCCACCAGGTGACTCAAGCATCCACTCAAAAGTGGAAGAAAGATATTTTTGTTTGTTTTGTGTTTGAAGCCGATTTATTTCAAAGAAATCAACTTGACAAACCTCACTGAAGTCACTGCAGACAGTCATTAAAGCTAGTGGATATTTCCTCCACTGCAAAAGATATTCGTTTATTTTTCCAGTTGAGTTGCCTAACTTTGACTTAGCTGTACCCTCTCTGTGACATATTCACAGCACTTAAAATTTCCTGGCTGTGTGAGCAAATGATGCTGTAGACTAGATTTTTTGAAAATACTTGCTTTTGGAAAGAGAAGGAATAAAAAGTTGAGATTAGTTGTACATCTCCTCAATTATACTTGATCTTGGAGTAATTAGCAGGACACATATTCTTTAAGCCAAAAGCTATATTTCAGAAAACAGCTGCTTCCCAGTCTCTCACCTCTGTGCAAGCCACTTCTTCATATAAACAGCATTAGCTGAGCAGCCAACAGTGCACATTCATTCATGGTTTCATCTTCTCCCCAATGTTGTAAGTATTGACTTCTCATGTCAATACAGGGACATGACTTTGATGTGAGCCTCAAACTGTAGAGGAAAACAGAAAGGAAGATGTATATATTTACAACACACTGGCCAATGTAGCTGTATTTTAATCCACTAACATGTTTATTTCTCACTTTTTGCTGCAATAGAGTATGTTTGATTTCTGCAAAAAAAGTGCCGCATTTTAGGTATATCAAGTCAGAACATATAAGTAGAAAGTGACCTTAATCTGGAATACAGAAAAGCATCAAGTAAAAAGATTCTGTCAGAAAGAGAGAAACTTACAGAAAAGGCAGGTCCCTTATCCTTCTGGCCATTATTTCTTTAAATTCTGAAATTTTTAAATGTGCACTGTTCTCATTCTTTGTTTGTGACCTTTTTCAAAAGGACAGGCATTTTCTTATCTTTTTCTTCCTGGAGTCAAGTTAATTTAATTTACTGATCATATCAAAGGCCTAATTCCTATGTACGTGTCTTTCACTGGATTAGTTTAGCTGGGTGTAAGAGACTGTTAAGTAAAGATAATATAATGATTCGTGTGAACACAACAGGTACAAACAAAGTTGTTAACGGTATTATATACCTTGCATTGCTTATCGTGTCTGATAAGCAAGCTCAATAACATTTAGCTTTGGCACAGAATGTAGCTTCATCAAGAATGTGACTCTTTGGACCAATTTTTAGATATACTGAAAGCAAAAAAGAAGGCTCCCAATTCAGAAATTGGTTTTGCCCAGGGTTCCAGTACCTCTCAATCATTTGCCCTCCACATGCCTTGGGGAAAAGTCAGTGTTTTATGCAGGAGCTACTGGAAATTATGATGTGGTCTAGTAAGAGGAACTAAAACTTGTCTATTGTGTAGAACTGGAATTTATGCTAGTTTATCATAACAGGTTGTGGTGTTGAGTGAAGTAGTTTAGTTTATGCAGGAGAGACAGGGATGTTCAAGAGAAGCATGATGGATGGAAGAGGTGGACATTCAGCTCTTGTCTGCTGAGTAGCCTTTTGTTTGTATGAATCAGCACCCTCATAAAAATCCCTGCTCCTGTCAGGTACCAGGTAAGATCTGTGGAGAAAGATCTGTACATTGAGCCTAAATTACAGCATCACTTCACTTATACCACTGAATTAGGCCAGCAGAACTAATTAATTAGTCATAGAGTCAAAGTCATTTAGACTGGAAGAAACCTTTCTCTGTAAGGGATCTGGTCTAATCCACCATTCAGAGTAGGTCTGTCAGGTTACTCAGGTCGCCCAGTCAAGCTTTGAGTATTTCTAAGGGTGGAGGTTCCTCAGGGTAGAGAGACCTGTAGCTACTTACCCTCCATAGGACTAATTTTATTTTCTCTTAATATTTTACCAGAATTTCCTTTGTAGCAGTTTGTGATCACTCCATCTCCTGCCTTCACTCTGCATCTTCAAGGAGAGTCCAGCTTCATCTTCCCAAGACCCCCCAATAGGCATTTGTAGACAGCAACTCCCCCAGCCTTCTCCAGGCTAAACAAACTCAGTTCTTGTAAGCTTCTCCTCATAAGTCATGTACTTCAGGTTTTAATCACTCAGAGTAAATAAACATTTTATCTAAACTTGTACATCAAACATTCTAAAGTGTTCTGCTCTTGAAATTCAAGTTCTAGACATATAGCAAACTTATCTTTGTGTTCAGGAGACAGAGGAGCCAAAACAAATTACAAGATCTATCCTAGATGCATGTAAATTGGCAGGATAACCTAATATCTAAAGTGTCTGAACTAATTGCTGTGATCCTTAGATAAATTAACAAAGATGTATTTGTAGGCTTATATATGGCATTATTGCAGAGATGAACAAGGAGCAACATTATTTTCTTCTGTCTGGTCTTTAAAAATACTAGCAGCTTTCTTTGGAATCTTTTTTAATTTGGTAAGGTTTGGAAACCACACCTAAAAGTCAGAAGCAATTAATGACTTTCATTTATTAAATTTCGCCAACAGGAAAGCCAGTGGTTATTTGACCATAGTCTGTCAGTTTGTACACTGGGATGAGACTTAGATCAGAGAACTGTGAAATCAATATAAGGCAACATATAAAGTTCTGTAGTTAGAAGACAAACATATCAATTCAAGCTAAAATAATATGCATCATTTTAGCATGATGGCAATTTACAGTCAAAACAACTTACCTTGTTGTAGTAATAATTAAGGAATTTATCACTATGTGAAGCCATTAAATTATGATTGTGTGACTTTCTAAGATACATTCTCCAGCCCAGTCAGAAATTATAGGTCAGGAATTACTGGGTGAAGTATTGTGAAAGTTCAGAGTAGTTACTTCAGTTTTTAAATCTGTGGATGTATAAAGCAGAACCAGAGTGATGTGCTACAAAGTTAATCCCCAATGGCTGCCTGGACTGGAAGAAACACCTCACTTCTACATCAGATGCTGCCATCCTCTCAATTTTTCAAATTTCTAATCACCTGCATTAATTATTACAACATCTGTGCCAAAAGAGTGGATTAGAGTCTCTAATAACTTTCAGGTCCCTTGAACTTACATTATATTTCTTGAATCTACTGTGTTTGAAAGTCTACAAAACAAATAAAATCCAAGAAAACATTATGCATATAACTTCAGAAAAGAACAGTGTTCCAAATCTAGGAAATAATTTGACTCTCGCCTTTTGGCTACCCACGGAAGCAGAGAAACATTTAGATCACCCATGGAAAGCTCTTAGGACAATTATGAACTAAAATCTCTGCACTTCATCTTTCTGTGATGTTCCTAGTCAGAAAAGCATTAGGTTTCAATATTCCATGATTTCCTCTAAAAAGCCCTCTCTTCCTCACTGGGACTCCTCCCGCTTTGCAGGACTGGGCTCTTTGCCCTGGAGCTATTCCGTCACTTCTGGAGTAGCATACCACGTGTATCCCTTAGCCTCCTAACACAACAGGTTGCAGTAAATCTTCAATTTAATATCCTGAAACCTTTTATTTATGAGGCATAGAAATAAGCTTTCCTTCAGTAAGTGATCCTTCCTCAGCTTTCCAAAAGCACAACCTAACTTGAAAGCCTAAAATAAATTGCATATATGTTCTATAGAAATCCTCTAAACAAATAAAATGGAGAGACATTTTATTGCAGTAATAATTTCTTACTTGCAAGTGTTTCAGAAGACTCCCACAGCAGCAGGTGTTAAGGAAGCATCCATCTGTTCTTGTTGCTCTGCACAGAAGTATATTGAATAGATAAGAGCTTCTAAATGTTCAGGGTTGTCATTAAAATGGGTTAGCTGTGATCGTCACTTAAGGCATTCCTGATATTGAAATTAAAATGAAGACCATCTCTGGTTCTGTTGCAATTTGAGAATGCGATCAATGGTTCCCTGAAGAAACATCCTGTCAACTGGGTACTTTTTAAATTATCTTCTGAAAAGCACTTCAGTATTCCTGCGACTGAACTGGAAATGCTGTATCAGCAACATTACTGTTCTCTGAAAATATGGATCAAACCCCAGCTGTTGCAGATATGTTAATTGATGAATTAAGTTAAGAGATCTGAAGCCTTTATACTGCACTTGAAACTTATGTTTCTATTTAAATATTGAAGGCTTTTCAGCTTTCTCCTCCAATGCGAAAAATTACTTGAGTCACTTCTAAGGCAGGCTTCAGAGTCTATAAACTTGAATGCTACAGTATAAAGACCAGAGGACTGGAGCTTCATCAATGCAGCAGTGAAATCAGCATGAGAAAGCTGTGAAAAACAACACATCAGTTTTTTCAGAGGTGAGACAGAAAATATATAGGGCAATAGTATGAATGAAACTACAAAACAGCTATAAACTTCTACACACTCTGAGGTGTTCTCATACCTTAGGTATTTATATTTAAGCTACTATGTGGTCACATATTCAGATCAGAAAATGGATTTTGGCAAGGAGTGTGAAAGTGTTAAGAATGAAAACTGACTCTTTGCTCTTTTAGCATTGTACCCCACTCAACAGGAGGAAGCAAAGGAAGGTTTTTGCATGTAGCATATATAACACTTATAATATCTTTATAATTAAAGCTAAAATAATACCAACTGAGGTATTAAGGCTTTGTATTAGTTTGTGATTTGCAAAGTCTGGTAGCTTCCATCTAAGAAAATGCTAGCAGTACCTTGTTTGCCAAAGTCAGATCTGTTCATTATGTTTTCACATTCTATATTCCTATGGTACTTTCTCCTCTCATGAAGGCACTTTGCTTTCAGTCCTATGGAACACTTTGCTATTTGTATGTGAATAACTTGGTCTGGATACCTGGTAGCCAAATATTCTCATACCATAATGGAGCAGTTCTGATATTGCCAACCACAACTGTTTACAGCTGAATCTATCAGCAAAACTTCAGGATCTCAGTTTTGAAACCCTCAGTTAAAAAATAATAATACAGAGCTTTGCATTTCCCAAAGAATCCTCTCAAATAAGCAAAAGCAGCCCCAGACGGCAGCCAGCTGGTATGGGATCTTTCCAGATTTAAAGTCCAACCTTAAATGCAGTTATAAACATAAACCTCAGATTGGAATTTTGCAGTTTATGGAATACTTGATTTTTTGTCTTTAGTTGTTGACTTTACAGAGAGTTTTAGAACTACAAAAATGTGAGTAAACTGGTTTTGGGTTTTTTTTCAGAAAATAATTTTTTAGCAATTTTTTTGTTGATGAGTGGTAAAATTTTGAGAACAACATTTTTACTCAGGAAAAAAACCACCAACAAACAAAAAAATAATCCACCCTACCATGATCTGAACAACAGAGCATGTAATACACTAATTTGTTTGATAGAAAGTTATAGATTGTGTGCTAGAATTGTTTTGGCGCTGGGCATTTTGCTAAGCCACCTGCCAGGTTAAGCCACTCTAATCATGTAACCATGGTAATACTGCTGGCGTCAGCATGAAAGACTGATTTGTGCAGCCAGTAAGGACTGGGCACCTTAATGCATTAACTGGAGCTGTTAGGAAATGTTTGGAAATAAATATGTAAAATAGGTATAAAGGTTCTTTTAGATTGCTTAGTGTTTTGCTTCAGGCAATATTTGTTAACAGCAGGCCACCCTGTTTATCGGGCTAAGTGAACATGGTTGTGAGCATTGAAATAGATAAAAAACTGCTAGTAAATAACTGTTGGTTGAATCTGCTCTGCTGCTTTGCTTCTTGTGCTTTGATGAGAAAGAACTGTTTCATTTTTAGCAGTGTTAGCCTATGTTTGTGTTCTGTTAAAATAAACCTGCAACTTACAGCAGTAATTGCAGGAAATCTGAAAATAAGACAAACCCAACAAAATTTGAAAGTTTTAATTAGGCTGTATAGAAATGGTCAGTGAGTTGGTCCAAGTGTTGATATCATATATTATACCTCTTCTTCCTACCCCTCTGTTGTTTTTCAAATGTTTTTCCCAGACACACATTTCCTGTCCCTCTCACATTTGCCTTTCATATGCCCCTCAGTTATGTGTTTTTCTCACACCTTTAATTTGCAGCTACACTGCTCCTCAAGTAATGGGTTTGTTTTTTTCCAGAGAGGCAATGATCTGATGATATACTGTCGCCAGCATCAGTACTGACTTAATTAATTTCTACCCCTATGTCAACACAAGCAGTGCGGACTGTAATGGGAATCAGACCAGAAAAGAGATCCACTTTAAAGTAAAAACCTCAGCACTTCTTCTCTCCAACTTCCCTTTTTTCAGCCAGGTGCCCAATTCACACAGTAGCCCCACAAGCATAAGCATATGTAAACATAATTAAAGAAACGCCTCGGTGAATTTTATAGAGGGTGGAAGAGAGTACTGTTTATTTCTGAATTTGTGGCCAGATGAGGGAAGAAGATAAACTTATAAAATCTGTATTTACCCTCCAAAGCAAAAAGCTATTTGCTTGAGAAGAAAAAAGGGAGTCCTTAATGACCTCTCTGTACGTTTTTATGTTGTGCCTGCTTTGGTTTGCTTACTAGCGACATTACTTGACATATTACTTTCATGATAAGAGATTATTTTCATTCATCACATCTTATTTTAGTGGTCTGAGTTCCAGTTGACACAGATAGTCCAAATTGCTGCACTATGCTGTGGCCCAGTTATTGCCAACTTTTCTTTATTCTCTCAATTTTCTTTGGTCTTCCTCCAGAACATTTTCTTTAGCTCTCTCATTCCTCTCTTTTTTCTGTTTTTGGTCATTTTTCACGGTGAGTGCCAATTCTCAGCAGTTCACTAATTTGCCAAACAGCACTGTGCTTTCTAGAGTGTGTTTGTGTCCCCCAGATTGTCAACTGCTGGATTCTGTATAGAATAGTTGCTGCATTAGCAGATATATTTGCTTCTGTGCCGAATCAGGGCTTTTTACAGGCTGTGGAAAAAATGAACTTATGATTTCATACTGAAATAAGGGAATTAAAACTTTTAAACAACTGTTGCAACAGGAGCCCACTTGAAAATGTGGGGTTATGCATCTTTTTCAGTCTCTGAAGCTCTTCCTTTTGCTTTTATGCCCTGTTGCTGTGTGGTCTCCATTTGAACTGTCTTAGGCAGTCAGGATAAATATCCAAGTCAAGGAAGTTCCAAGTGTATACTTGCAAATAATGAGAAGATGCTCAGGGCTCTAGCATTTCTGTTTCTTTTCATTCTTTGCATTTGAGAACAGCAGAATTTAACCTAGAAGCTAGCTGAAATATAGTTGGAAAAAGAATATGTTGTTTTCAATAACTTGAAATATCTAAGGCTGCTTTAAGTAATTCCCTTCATAATTCTGCAGTTACTCAGAAAATAGGGCCCAATTCTCTCTTGAAAAATTAAAAACCTACTATGAAGATCAGATGATTCTTTCACATTCTTTTGGTTTCTTGTATTTTACTAACAGGCAGGAAAGAAGGAGCACAGAGAAGAGAATAATAACTAAAATCAACAGAGACAGAAGAGATACATAAATAAAAGCAGACTCAGAAGAGAAAGGAATCATTCATAAGTGAAGGTCAGCAAACAGCATGCCCAGTTATTGCACTTGATTGTTAGAAGTGTTGATTTTGATGCTTCCTGAAAGTTAAGAAATTTAATTATTTTTCCAAACTGCGCTGCTTTGGGTCTGCAGACTACAGGGAAAGAGCAGTGGTAGGCAAAAGCTGCCACATCTGAATTTTTCACTGCCAGGAAATAGCACAGAAGCATTCTTGCCTGTTTAGTGTGTATTAAATCATGGATAGAAAGTCAACTGCTTATCTGGAGTCTGGCATAGATTTCCAATAACTCGCTTTTCCTCAAGCACAAACATACAACAACACTTGAGAAAAACCAGAGAGTGAATCTTTTATAATCCAAAAGTAATCTTGTTAGATTTCCATGAGGAAACAGTAATTATTTATTCAGTCATTTTTTCTCACCTTGCAATTAAGTCAAGTGCTGACACAGATTGCCAGATCATTTATGCCTCAAACTGTTCAATAGAGATGATGTCTTCTGGTATTGAGGATTAAAAAAATGAAAACTTTATGGCTTTTAATAGTAACAATAGCAAACCTAATATAGAGTTACTACACAGCCACGTATATTGCTGTGTAATAGGTAGCCACTGTTTTGCTTCACAGCTGTGCTCCCCAAACTAATCTATGTTTATAGTTAAGGTCATATTCTGTTTGTGTACTATGCAGGATGATGGTATTTATGCCTGTATGGCTCTGACAAGTCAATCTACAGGCTTCCATCACCTTATTGTTTTGGCTGTTGCTGTCCTACTCTAGAGAATTTGGCCTAGTTTTAACAGGGATGTCCATGTGGCTGGATAGGCAACCATAAGGTGTTCCATCCATGTAAAATCCATGTATTTTACATCACGCTGAAAGTTGACACTGTGTGAGGTGTCTTCTTGTGTGACACTTACTCCACAAGGTCTTTAGCACATATGTGAAGGCCCTAAAAGTGCTTTCCCTAACTCGTCTGTCCATATATTTCAACATGCAGTCCTTCATGAGCAGTTCTGTCCAGCAGTGTTCATTAGTATCGACCTTTATTTCACCGAGACAAGCTATGACAAATTCAACTTGAAAGCCAGGGGAAGCATGAGAGAAGAAGTCTGCAGAGAGGACCAGGCATACCCTACCTGGTCTCCTTCTATTTGAGGGCAGTGTTGCTGTCTTGTGACAGCAAGTCACTGAGTGACTGTACGCCTGGCAGCTGGCCTTCAGTAGAGTCTTCACCGTTACTGAGTTTTGTTTAGTTGCATCATGTGTATTAGTTTCAGACACCAAGTGACTGCCAAAGGGACACTAACTTCTTTGTGTAACATACCACATTCATAGCCTTGGGATAGGAGCTCTCAGAAAGCAGCAAGCATAGGTGGTCCCACAAGGGAAGGAAACCAGGAGCTGAGGGCAATAGCAAGGCAGGTAGGGCAATGATCTCACTAGGTGGGCACAATGCCACAGTATCTGAGCAGGTACCATGCTAGTGAGCAGTGTCAGCCAGCATTCAAGACTACAAGACGTCTGCAGTGATGAAGCAGGTGCAAGGTCAAGCCAGCAAGTCAAATCAGTGGTTCAGGATCAGCAAGGCACATGGACAGGCACAGGCATACCTTAGGCAAGTCTCAAGGATAGAGGCCTGAGTTCAGTGCAGCTCCCAAGCAAAGCAGGAGGCCCTCAAGAGGCTTCCCATAGCTCCCTCTCACACAGCTCTGTCCCCAGCAGCCTGATCCAAGGCTACAGCTGCACAATATCAGAGCTGCAATGGAGCATGGGCAGCCAAACTCCAAGGCAGGGGGAAGAGGCTGCAGAGCCTCTTGCACTCAGAGCCCTGACAGCAGCATGCTTATTTCCAGATTTCCATCCAGTCCAGAAGGTATCAGTCTCTTAAAAGTAATCTTGTTAGAGGCAAGAGACAGCTGTTCAGGGCTGGAATGTTTACTGCAGCCCAGTAAAGTCTGCAAAGCCATATGCTGTTTGATCCTCTGTTCCCTGGCTGTTTACCAATTCAGTGTCCAGAGGACCAGTAGTTTGAGTTGTGCCAGAATCACTGACAAACACAAGCCCTTCTGCTGGCCCATGAGGGAAAGCAGAAGCGTCATGATTATATGAGATTACATTCTGCAGTACTTAGTGATCCATCGTACCCTTGTGATCATCACAGTGTTCATCTGCACTTTCAGGTCTGAACTGCTGACATTTTGATAAGCACCCTTGCACAGACCTGACAACAGCATCATCATGCCATATATGAATGTCCCCATCCTGACAACTACTGTGCCTCAGTGAGTGTCCTGACAGCACTGATGCTGGTTTTTTGACTGACATGATGCCAGTGTATACCTTTAAGATCACGGTGGCCTGTCATACTCTTAGTGATTTGCAGGAGAAAGTGGGGAGTGTGGTCAAACTGGAGGGTTCCAGACGCATCAGTTAGAGCAGCCTGACAAAAATGTTAGCCTTGGCCTTAGCAGAAATTATCTGTCCTTGCAACACCACCTTAAATACAGTCTGTGGCTATAAGTGGTGGTATTATGTCGAAGACTTCATAATCCTTTACAATTTCCAGGCTTGAAAATGTGTCTCCTGTTTGTCTCTTTCCTTCATGTTGCTCCTTTTCAAGCCTCTCTCCTTCTCCCCCAATGAAAAAAAACCATTACTTCTGTAATTTTTCCTTCTTCTCTTTACCCTATGAAAAGCCAATTTCTTCTCCAGCTGCCATAACAGATAACAGCCACTTGATTGCCATGAGACCCAACAGGCCAGGCCTGGTCCCCGCCACGAGCAACCATCAGTGTGAAATGCTTGTCTACAATTTAGGGAAGTTCATGACAGAAGAAGGATGAGAAGAAAGACTGAGTGCTGACTGCTGTCCTCCCCCTTCAGATAAAACATTCACAATATTTTGGCTGAAATACAACAATACATGTAGTAAAGGTGATCCTTCTGACTGCAGTCAAATCAGTTTATGACCCAGCCCATCATGGGATGCTGAGAGAGCCATTTTTGTTGAAACCCCAGCACACTGCTAGAAATACAGTGACCAGAAGGGAAGGCTCTTTACCTTCAGTGCCCAGTTACTTTCAGTTACAGATCCAGGCTAGGGATCACCTGCTTTTCCATTCGATAAAACAACCTCTTACCTTCAGATAATGTAATGGAGAAAGATGAAAATAAAAATTGAGACGAAACCAGCATTTCTGGCGTTGTGGGGACCTCTCGTTGAATTTGGTGTGCAGGGTCTCAATCCCACTGTTGTTGGTTTCAGCACACCAGGTTGGGGTGAATGATGCCATAACTCACAATGATCATTGCAGCTTCCTGCTCTTGCCCTTTGCTGGCAGGTGCAGTCAACAGTTTTAGCTCCCTGGTTTTGAGCTCACTGCTGAACCAAGAGGATTGGGCCTGGAATTGGCAAGAGATAAAGGTAACAAGGATGAATCAATCCACAGGTTGTGGATTTGAAGGCTGCTTCAAAAACTGGCTTTTGCTGTCTTGCCTTGTGTGCTAGTTCTATCTGTTCTTTGTCTCACCAGTGCCCTAAGAGGGGTGCTTGAGTAGACCAAACCTTTCAGGTACTTACAATTACAGAGCATTGTGAAATAACCTCTTTGTCATAGATTAAGTTGTCCCACGTCACATGGGCAGTAGTCCAGAAGAACTGCATTTTAGGCAATTTGGACACAGGGAGTCCATGTGAATTTTGTGAACAGTGATGCACTGATTCATCTTGAGTAACATTTGTCAGAGAAAGCTATGGAGGCACTGAACCCCTTACAAGTGTGTGGGAGTTTAAGCTGGTCCCTGTATAGCCCCAGGTACTCTGATGCTCTTTAACTTCAGCAATGTTATTTATTCTAAAGGTGATTGATATAGAGAATATGCTCTAAGAGTGTTTTATTGTGAATAGTTGGCACAGAGGGTCTTATCCCTCCAATTTGTGGTTCTCTGACTGCCTGGCAGGCATTCTATCACCTTCTGTTTTACCGTGGAGCTAATTGTTCACCTTCCTGCAGCACAGCTGACAGCTGCTAGAAACAGCCAAGATCAGGCAGTGCCCTCCTTGGGCAGAGAAACACTAATGGGGACCTCTCATGTACAAAAGGATGTACATGTGTGTGTACAAATAATGAATTTGTTAGAACAGATGGCTGCAGACCTCTAAGAAGGACAGCACCTATGTTTTTTTATAGATGGTGATCTGCCCCGTGAGGTGCAACAGCTAGCCATTTGCTGGCATAAATTGCTGGTATAATTGCCTGGTGATTTCAATGAAGATTTAAGTAAGCAAAAGCCTCCATGTCTTAAACTAACATGAGGTAATGTATAAAGTCTGTAATTCTCATTATCTTCTCCTAGGTCATACTCCATCCCTTACTAATTGGCTCTCTGGGCACCCCATTTTGAGTTACAATAATGTTTACAACCTTTCCTTGATAATCTATGATGCTGACAGGTCAGACTACAAATGCAAGCTACTTTTACTCCCATTTCTTTTGCATAATAAGTGTCTGAACTGGAACTACACTCTCACCTACCTGTTAGTGCTTTCCCATGTCAGTATCTGCTACTGTTAAGTGTGGAAAAAGGGTGTGACTTGGCCACTAATATTTCAGTGTGACTCTTCTGCTTAACTTCAGGGTATGCCTCATGACTCATTTAGGTGTTTCCTCGGTACAGACATAAGTAGGTCTATTTCCAGGCTCTTACGTTAGCTAGTTGTCCTAGATATTATTCCTTTGGAAGCTCATATTCACCCACAGCCTTGTCATGACTTAGGACTGCACAACCTCTGAAAATCCAAACACATGGCATGGTTACTCACTCCATAAAGTATATAGAAGGTCGGGTTGGCTCACTTTACCAAACTCTAAGTAGATGGCTCCAGTGATTGCTCTCTATGAACTGACATCAAAATGCAGTGTTGCACTTTCCCAATTAATAACGCTCCCTCTGCTAATTTATTTTTTAATGACCACCATGACAATTAAAACTTCCCTGATTGCAATATTGTTTTGACATTTTGCTAGCAGAGATCACATATCTCAGTCTTTTATTTTAAGTTGAATTTTTTATTTTTTTTCTTTTTATTTTAGGGCTAGAGTACACCTTTCTGTTAAGGCTCCTGATCAGGAAAGCTTCAGTGGTATGTGTAATGTTAGACATTGTTCAGTTGGGTCTGAATGATATGGGTTTTGTTTCCTTCTTCTTTGTCAAGCTTTTTATAACTATCAACTTAAGATATATGTGTCTTTAAAACAGCAGCCATACAGGATACCATATGCACTGGTGACAAAATCTTTGTCCCAGAGTATATAGATACAAAAGAGAATAACAGGAATGAGCAGCCCAGAGTGTTGTATGTAACAATCTGAGTGCCTTGTACTCACTATAGCAAAGCGAGGTTTTCAGATGGATCAAAAAAAAAAACAAAACCGCCCTACCAACCTGCAAGCTTTGACTTGAAGATGCTGCATGAAAATTGAAACATCCCAAGGGTGAGAATGGCCCATGAGGAAAACTCCATCTTTAACAGACAAACCCAATAGGCACAGGCTTCCACATAGAATCATTAAGGTTAGAAAAGACCACTAAGGTTGAGTCCAACCATTACCTTAGCACTGACAAGTCCAGCACTAAGCCATGTCCCTAAATACCACATCTACACGAGGTGGAATTTTTGAATTATTCCAGGGACAGTGATTCCACCACTTCCCTTAGCAGCCTGTTCCAATGCTCCATCCTTTCTGAAAATAAATTTTTCCTCGTATCCAATCTCAACCTCCTCTGGCACAACTTGAGGCCATTTCCTCCTGTCCTGTCACTTGGGAGAAGAGACCGATCCCCATCCCGCTACAGCCTCCCTCCAGTGAGTTGTGGGGAGCTACGAGGTCTCCCCCGGGCCTCCTCTTCTCCAAGCTGAACAACCTCAGCTCCCCCAGCCGCTCCTCACCTTTCTGAAAGCTAAAAATCGCTCCTAACCCGCAACACCCGTCTACAGGGCACGGGGAAGAGTCCTTTTCAACATAACGCTACTATTAACAATATTATTTATAGAAGAAAAGCGCCTAAAATAAACCCTTCCCACTGCCACCACCCCTGCCCGGACCTGAGACCGCGGGGCCAGCCCCGCCTCTGCCTCGCTGCCCTCACTGCTGCCCTTCTCCGCCACGGCGGCAGCAGCTTCCCGGCAGGCAGCACAGCGCCCGCCACCGGTCGCGGACTTTATTCGTCTCTGCCTGCGCCGCCCCCGCCCCTTCCTCCCTCCTTCTTCCCCTCCGCGCCTGTCCCTCCTTCCCTCCCTCCCTCCCTTCCCGGCCTGGCCCGGCCCAAGTGTCCGAAGGGGCCCGAAGGAGCGAACAGGCCCCGCGTCCCTCCTGCTCCAAGCGAGAGCCGGGGGGCCCTGCGGCGCCGCCGGCCCCAGCGCTCCGGTGAGCGGCAGCGGGCGGCGCCATGGCCGACAGGGCGCGGGCGGCTCTCTCCGAGTCGGGCTGGTAAGTGCGGCCGAGCTGGGCCGCGCCGCCGAGCGCGCCCTCGGGGTGACTGCTAGCGGTGGCCCGGGGGGGCCCCTGTGTTTGGGGCTCCGGCTCGGAGCCCGTGGAGGCGGCTGCGGGGAAGGGTCTGCGTTACCCCCGGCGCGCTCGGGGCCTGGCGAGGGCTCGCTCTGGGAGCAGCTCCCGGGCCCTCCCGGTCGCCCTGCGGGCAGGGCCGACAGCCCGAGCAGGGGGTCAGCCCAGACCCTTCCCTGGGTTGGCGGCGGCCTGCCCGTTCCTGCGTGCCTGCCCCGGGCCTGCTCTACCGGAAGCCCGGCGCTTGACCACAATGCTGTTGTTCATTACACTGTACGCCTCTTCAGCAAGGAGGGGAAGATGAAAAAGGTGAAGCTAATGTAAGGTAAATGAGGCACACGTGAGGCTTGAACTCGAGTAGTTGTGTTTTCTACTCAACCCTAATCGTTGGGCACACAAGATCTATTTTGGAACAACGTTTTGACGAGTTGTGCTTTTTAGATACCTACTGCAAACGCTTATCTGCTAGCCTAGAGGAGATTTTGTACTGTAGGAATTTGCTTTGTTTTGTTGGTTTTTTGTATGTTTGTTTACTGGTTAAAGTAACTTGCTTCTTAGTTGTCACTTTGACTTTTTTCTTTACCTACTTGGAAGTCTTTGACCAAAACAAAAGTTAATGCTAACTGTACCAAAGCACAGAGTGACAGACTTTGGATGTAATTAAGAAAAACTGCTCAAATTACACAAAGCAAAGTTATTGCCAGTGGTATTTTGAGGATGTTCCTGTTTTGCTGTTTGTGGGTCTCCTGGATTGTGATTTCATGTATGGCTAAGATGTAAAAAAATAAAGCAGATGTTATGTGATTTAGAATAAAAGAAGGATAGTTCATGTGGAAGGGGTCTATAACAATCATTTAGTCCAATTGCTTGACCACTTCAGGGCTGACCAAATCTTTATGTTATTAAGGGCCTTGTCCAAATACGTCTTAAGCACTTAAAAGGCTCGAGGCACCGACCACCTCTCTAGGAAACCTGTTCCAGTCACTCTTGTTAAAGAAATGCTTCCTAATGTCCAGTTTGAATCTTCCCTGACATAACTTTGAACCATCCCTGTCTGTCCTATCACTGAATATTAGGAAGAGGAGATCAGCACCTTCCTCTCCACTTCCCCTCCTCAGGAAGCTGTAGAGAGCAATGAGGTCACGCCTCAGCCTCCTTTTCTCCAAACTAGACAAACCCAGTCTTCAGCTGCTCCTCAAAGCATATGGCAGCAGCTTTGTTGGTGGCCTAGTGGTTAGCGTGCAGGACTTTCACTGCTGCGACCACGGGTTCGATTCCCCGGTCTCCTGGCCTGATGGAGCTCGTTAGCCCTGTGTGGCCATCCATCTATGAGAAGGACACTCTAAACAAACCTACATCCTGAGGACCTCACTGCCATTGTCCAAGCTTGCTTGGCCCCGGCAGATGAACCTTAGGATTAAAGGGTGGGCTCAGTTCAGCGCAGGCTGTGTCTCACCTAAAAAATCCATTGCGCAGGCTGGAAAGGTAAAAAGACCTTTCCCCAAATCTTCGTTCGCGAAGATGGGCCATTATATTTTATATATGTTGCCCTCCTCTGGACATATTCAAGGACTTTCACATAGTTTTCCAATGGTGTACACATTACTCCAGATGAGGCCACACCAGTGCTGAATACAGTGGGATAATCACCTCCTTTAACCAGCTGGTGTTGCTGTGTTTTTTAGCCCAACTTTTGCAGTGGTACTTAGTGATAATTATTATAGTGATAATACTGACAATGTCTTTAAGTCTGCTTCTTGGATAAGTGTATCCACTTTCAAAAAAACTGTCGTAAGTGGTTCCAGAGTGCACAATCCTGTGATTCCTGGCTATCACTGAATTGAAAGAATCAATTATTTCTGCTACTTTTCATAACATTATCTTATTTAATGGGAATTTTTGACTGTTAACTTGAAGCTAACCCCTCTCCTCTTCTGTACTTACTCCTCTCTGAAAAGGCAGAAGTTTTCCATAGAAGTGGTTTTTATTTTCATAGTTTTCTTTCTTTCTATTGCCTCTTCAAAATTTTATCGCACAGTTTTCAGCTCTTAGTTGTTTTACTGTCTTTTCAGTTGAACGAGTGCCATTGGTAAAGGGTTTTGAGGTTTTGACCGTACAAATATGAGGTGCCTCTGAAACAATCTGTTACACTGTAGTGTTTGCCCCCCTCCTTGGGGGCTTATAGTCCTGAATGGCTATAAAGACTTGTTATTCTTGGAGTACTGCAGTGTGAGCCAGAGGCTGCATGGTGATCGGGTGAATAATGGGCTGATTATCAGGTCCACTGGAATTATGCCTTGACCTTCTTGCGCTGGGAAGGGTGGTATGCAAGAGGGGTGAATTAATGCATGTACTTTTGAGGAATATGAGGTGGAGTGGAAAATAAATAATGATTCAGAAATCTAGTTTAGTTAAATGTTTGTGCTCTTTAAAAATATAGTAACCTAGACATCTGTGCTTCCAACTGTTTTGCTGTTGCTCTTATGTTTATGACTTTTCTCATATTATTAGATCTTAAAGTTATTTAACACCTTTGGAGTAAGCCTTTGGTGATATTTAATGTAGTGTATTTCTGACCACGCTTGACTACACTGGTGGTTAAATCGTGTTTTGTACCAAATTGGTTGTTACTGGTGCTGTCACCTGATGTCAGGATGATATGTTTTTTAGTACAAAACCAAAACTAAGTTTATATGTTAAAATCTGTCTCCACTTAAGCTACAGAAGCCCTGCATGGCACTTCAGGTGAATAAACATTCTTGTTTAGTTGCAAATCTGGTAGCTTGTAAGATACTGCCTGTACTGATGGATTTTACTATAACTTTCTTAAATCTTTCAAGGTAAGAAGAGTTAATGTAGACACTTGTTTATGTCAATTTCTGCAACTAGTGTTTGCATTTTATGGTTCTGAAGTAAAAATAAAGGTGTTTTTCAAGTAAACCAGTAACACCGTGTAGTTACTATAGAATAGTAACTATATATTTACTTTACCCCCCCAGCTAGGTATTGTAAGAATCACCTGTTACAAATTTACAGACAATTTTATAATGTTCGGCTTCAGTATATCGATTACAGTTTTGTCAGCTTCTGAAAAGTGAAGTAGCCCTACCTAGTAAATGTAACAGTGGTAGCTAAAGCTGAGAGCCTTTTTTTGTGATGTTTCTTGAAAATCTGTAAAAGACTCCTGTAGTTTGTGTGCAGAACTATAGTTTTTCTGAAGATGTGACCTTGCAGCTCTCTTTAAGAATGTGCATTTTTTGATGCTAGTTCTTTTCATTATGCACTACTACACTGTACCTTGGAATGAGATATTGACTCCAACTTTAGGGGAGAGGTAAGATGTGTTTGTATTACATGTCAATGGAAAAGATATTCTCTCTTGGAACAGAAGTTCTGTATTAACTTTTGATTTAATTATCAAACACTTATGAGGGGGAAGGCTAAAGGGCAGAATTATCTTTTTGTATTGTTATAGTTACGTTAATGAATTCTGGAATGAATTTTCCAGTGATCCCATTAAAATATAGACCTTAATGGAACGTAAGTTAGTGAATGCAGTTTTATTGCTAGAAATGGTGTTCAGAAAGACTGCAGAATACATCCTCTTATGTAAACAATGAGTTGAAAAAGCACTTCTCACTGGCTTGCAACAGAGTTTTTTGTTAGCTTTTTTTTGGATGTCTCCTGGGTGGCATTTCACAAAAGAATATGACAAGCCAAGACCTCTTTATTGTTCCTAGATCTTTGCAGAACTTGGGAATTTATTACATAGAAATGACAGTATACTGTCAAAAATAAACAGTATGCCATGTCCTACAGCAGGTTTAGCCTGTGGTTCCACAGGATCTGGTGATTGATCTCTGTGGGAAAGCAAGACGTGCAAGCTGTGTAACTAAAGAATTTCTTAGTACAGCTAAATGTACGTACAAGTTCCTTGTCAAGCAGTACAGATTTTTTTATTGCAGTGTACGATGCCATAAAAATTAGTAACTATGGCAAAAATATATAGACTTCTAAAACTTTCCATATTTTGAAGATTATGTAAACAACCTGGCGACTATGAAAAGTTATTCCCAGAGATGAAGAGGAAATGGAATTGTACTGGTTGTTTGGAAACAAAAGAGTACTGCTTAATAATCCACAAGAAAACCCTTATATCAATGTCAGTGTGGTTTTCTGTACCTTGTAAGTGAAAAATACATAGTTGATGTACGGCAAACTTTTAAACTGAATTTTTGATATTTCAACACGTAATGTGCTGTGTACTGGGTAACATTAGATTTAAGATTGATCTGTTCAAATATGTTCTCCTGTAGGAATAATCATCTGGTATGATCCAAGCTTCAAAGCAAAAGTAGGTGTATGCCTGGAAACACAGGGAAGTGCTCACAGGGGTGAATCTAACACCTCTTCCTAAGCATACGGCAGGCATTTGGCAAAGTAGTCAGTTCCAGGATCCTGCAAGATGGATCTGCTTTTCCCTCTTGTTCTGTTGAAATGACTTTGGAAATCTCAGCTGAAATTGGTCCCTGCAAGGCAGGATACAAGATTTTCCTTAGACATAGGCGTAACACGGTGTTTCACAGGAGAGGTGTATCTGGTTTGAGATTCTTGACACTTTCTTTGTGATGCACATTATTTTGTGAAGTTTGGTTGGTATCATGAAATCTCAAAGTGCCAGCACAAAACAAAATGCCACATCGTTGCATTTTTTGTTTGTTCACGTGTATCCCTTACTGGCTGGTCTGATCTGTTTGCATTCCTCCTGGATCACAAATAATGGGTAGTGAGAACCTGAATTCTTTGTCATTTTCACTCCGGAGGAGCAGAAAAGGTCCAGCATTTTACATTCTGTTAAGAGAAACAACCCCAAGGAACTAATACAGATACTACTTCTTTTTTCTTCTTTTCAAAGAAGATGCTAGGTGTTTGAAAAATAGCTGTTACTAGATGGAATTGTCACAACTTTTACAAGAAACAAATTGAGGGCTGTAATTAATTGTTGAAAAGATGCAAAGAAGGATAGCTGAAATAAGGAGACGGAAGGATGTAGGGGACTGACATGTCCCCTACAAACACTTCAGTTTGCAGAA
Organism: Neopelma chrysocephalum; assembly: GCF_003984885.1. Taxonomy (NCBI): domain Eukaryota; kingdom Metazoa; phylum Chordata; class Aves; order Passeriformes; family Pipridae; genus Neopelma; species Neopelma chrysocephalum. The sequence continues at coordinate 2,317,077 of NW_020897694.1, read as the reverse complement.
GAGAAAACTGAAGGGGGTGAACTTAGTGAAGTTCATGTAATTTGCGGGCAGCACATATAATGAAAGTAGAACTTTTACTCACCAAATCCTGCATGATTATTGCTCACTGAATGCTGCAACTCTAGAATTGGAAAGCACTTAACCGAAGTTAGTAGCCGACTGGTTTAAAAGTGGGTAAAATTGTTGACCAGGTGCCTCAACCAGAGCTGATTTGCCAAGGTTAAATGGTTATCCTGTGGATTACTACGGTTGGTTTAAAGATGAGAAACTAGATAGATAAATGATTGCTTCATTTTGGAACAATGTTAGTGGTAGATTTCTGCTGGGATTTAGGTGTTCATTGTATTAAAAAAAAATTCTTAAGGAATGACACTGTTGTGACACCATAGCAGTTTGTTGATCTATGGGGATTGGTAAAATCTGAACTAATTGGGTAGTTTCAGCAAACTTACAAAGCCAGCACTGTGTCCAGTGCTTTCACATACAAATGTAGTTCAGTTCTGGTGAATGCCAAATGATGCTCATGCAGGGGAAAATAAGGCAAACCTATCCACACAGTATTGAGCTTTAAATTTGCTCATGTTACTTACTCAGAGAAGGGCAGTGGTCAGACAGCTGTTGGGAATTGTTCACAAAGAACTAAATCATTGTTAGGTGATTATGTGTATCAGTGGTGTGTCCAAATCATTAACAGTGTACATTAATGTAATCACCCCAGCACAGCAAAGGTTTCATCGACAGTGAAAAAGTGGATAAGAGGTGTGGAAGATCCTCTGTGCTGTGAAGATGAAGATATTTAGTGTGAAAAAGAGAACAATAAGGGGAGAGGTGATAGAGGTCTATAGAGTCTGTAGATCACACAGAAATGATGAATAGAAAGCAAGAGTAGCTGTTCTTCTTGGGATAAAAATTATGCCACAAAGCAAATTAAACTTGCTACCCAATGAAAATTAAAGTAGCTTGTCAAGCAATGTGTAATTAAATTGTGGAACTTAGTTGCCCCATGATATTGAGGAGCAGAAAAAATGTAAGTGGGTTAAAATTGTAATTAGGCAAAGTCAGACAGGGATAGGTACACTGAATACTGAACTCTGCAGTGGAGCTGGACTATCAGCTGTAAAATGGCTGAAGGCTAGGAATTATTCCAGGCACTTACTTCTAGATATTTGTGGTGTTTTACATTCTTTACCTGAATAATCTGCTTCTGGTCACCCTTGAAAAAAAGGGAACTGTGTTGCATAGACCTAGACTGCATAAGTAAGAGCACCATTTATGTTCTTATTTTTCTGTTGTTAGGTAAGTGTCTTCACACTGTAGTTCTGCTGAAGAAAGGATTTTCACCCTTGCTTGGAGATGGGGGAAGAGGGAGTGAGAATTTGGAGAGAAATGAACCAGACTGTTGAAAACAGGGCAGAGGATAAAGACAAACCAAGTGTGACAGTCTCCGATGAGCTCGGTCTCAGCTGCGATTTGCACTGCCTTACTGCAACTCACCCTCCCAGTTTCCATTAGTTGCTGGGCGATACTCTCTTCCAGCATCTTATGTGAGATCTCAAATTGATTTATGCATCATCTTTGGGAACACAGACTTCACTTACTGGTTTCTCTGCTAGGAAGCTGAAGCAGTAGTGTAAGCTGTCCTTGATTTATAGAATTGTTGCAATTTAGAGTGAAGTTGTTGCTACTGTGAAACCTTTACCGAATAAAAGAAAAGAACGGAAAAAAGCTTGCTCTACTTGCAACACATCAGAAGTTGAAAGTCCTTTACATTGTTACAGACCTTTTTTAACACCCACCTTTTCAGTGGCCTTGCTTTTCTTGATATAGTGTGTCTGATTCTTTCCAATCAATGATTTCTGTGGGAATGTGTAGGTTTTCCATAGCTAGTCTCCTTTTTGGAGTCCTTGGAATTTTGAATGTGATTGAATCTTGTTTCAAAACTTATTTACTTAGCCATGTAGTTCTTAGGCTTTGCTGTCCTTTTGGGATGCAAATACTTTATTAGGACAAGTGTCACTTAATGGGTTTGACTCAGTGACATAGTAGTTTCCTTCCATCTCTTTTTGTGTCAGTGTTCTTTGACGAACTCTTATTGAACAGGGCACATTATCTTTGATGTCTGCTGAGTTTCACAGTATTTTCCATCAGTTTGTCTGTTGTTAAAATAATTGATATCATGATTGACTGTTTTGGGCTGATTTACCTCTTCCCTCATAGAAATTTTGTTTCTCAGTAAGCAAAGCTTGTAAAATGTGATTTTGGTAGGGATTTGAGGGCAGGATAGAATAGCAGCATGCTTGATTATTATTTGCCTTTTCCAGTAAACCCGAATGAACTTCCCAATGGAAGAGTGAATAAATAAAAGCAGCAATGTATTTAAGAAGTCTGTATTTTTCTGATGGTCAGTATCTCTTACAATTTGAGAAAAAGTAGGTTGTTTTAAACTTGTGTGTTCCTAGTAATTTAAATTACTAGTCAGAAAGCCTATGCCTTCTAGAAAGTGGAAATTTGAGGCATTTGGAGTAGATGTTGCATATAGATGAACCAGCTCTCAGGAGAAAGCCCTTTGCAAAGATTTTGCATTCTGAAACCACGTCATGAGACTCTTGAGACAGATGGTTTTTTCTCTCTACAATTTCTGTGTGCTCACACTCCCCAGACCCTGAGTCCTTGAGCAGCAAGCTGATGGGAGGGTAACTGGTGATTTTGGAGTGAGGTACTGTTGTCATTCATATTGATAACAGAATGATATTCAGTAGGTTTCTCTGTGTGTATTTCATGTCTTACTGCTGAATAAAATACGGTTTCATGTAAATAAGACACGTAGGAGTATGTAGAAGTATGAAGCTGTCCTGAAGTTTTACTTAGCTATAGTTACACTTAGAAATGCTGGATATTAAATATCCTATATACTGGTTATTTTTTTAGAGTTTACTTATTTTGTGATTGTAATAACAATATAATTAACATAAATTTAAGGCTGATTCTCCAAGCTGTGCGTATTGTTCATATTTTCAGGAGCAGTGCATTTTCTACTTCTTTAGAGCAAAAGGACCATATTTAATTCCAGTAAGAGTAATTCTAGCAGAGCTGACATGTAAAAGGAAAGACTTTCTGGGAGATGAGTGGTATGTGAATGTTTCTAATCACTTTTTATGTACTTAATGTAATGCATAGTCATGAGGTGTCAGAATTTAGGAAGACTGGACAGCTCTAGGACTGATGTACAACCTTAGAGCTTCTTTGCACATTTAAAGAAGAAGAAAGTTACTGGTTTAAATAATCTTTGTACAATTGATAAGTAATTGAAGCACAATGGGCATTCTTGTGTTGATATCATTTTGAGTCCTTCACTTTGGGAAATGTAGCATAGGTTTTGAAAATGGGAGTGATGGCGTTAACTGACAGCAAGCAAAGACTTACTGTGAGTTGGAGAACAGAGCGCTGAACTCACTTCTTTGTCAGGAAATGCTGTCTGGGGACTGTGGTCAAGGCTGGCTCTTTCTTTTGTGTTGTTTGTCTCATAGTGCTCCAGGAATGTCTAGGAGTTTATAGTGCTGTGTCATATCTGAAAAAGAGCTGTTGAAGAAAGCCAGAGGAGAAAAAGCCATGTGTGTTCAGACAGCTTCAAGATACTCTCAGTGATGTGGCAGCTGTGCCTTTGGCACAGCCCCAGACTTAGAATATTTGTGTTCAATTTAACACTTTAGGGTGGCTGCCAGCATTTTCTTGGGAAAATGTGAGTGAGAAATAGTGTTCACAGCTTGTATCTGAGAAAAAAAAAAAAACAAACTGAATTTTGTTAGTTGGACAAAGGAAACGCTTCTCATTGTTGACTTTTGTATGTCAAATTGCTGTGGACTGTTGGCCTCTTATGAATCATGGAGTAGCAAATCCTCTCAAGGAGCAAAGCATGCAAGAGCTCTTGTCCAGCAATTTCTGACTGCAGGAGCTGTTTCTACCATCTGCTGTATTACAGCTGTGCTGCATGCTGGAAGCTTATCTTATCGAAGTTCAGAGTTAGTGAGGTTATCTTGGGCACATCTCTGTGTGTTACCTGGAAAAGTTTGACATTTTTGCATCACAGCTTTTACTGCTAGATAACAGTGTGTATATGCTATCACTAAATCTCTTCTATTAAGGAGTTGTTAGAGACTCATGTTAACTTGTTTTTTTTCAATCTGCTGAAGTTTTAGTCTGTTATATTCTTCTAATGTTGTAAAATACAATATGTTGTGATCTCAGTGTTTAAATACAGCATTAAAGCATGGGTTAAAACTGTATGCTATCCAGTACCCTTATCAAGGGTATTAATAATATTGATCTCCTATTTAATGAGGATATGAAATCACTTAGCTTTGATCTTGATGGCAGTATACTGAATGGGTAAAATACATTTTTCAATAGTTAGATCACCTTGTTCTGTGGTATTGTGTGTTAGAATGATAGAAATAGAAATCAGCATGTGTGGAAGCACATTTACACTTACTTCTTTTGGTTGATGTTGCCATAATTACTGTTGGGGTCACTGTACTCTGGGAGTGTGGGAGACTTTAGAAGGCATCAGGGCAGTTAGGTTTACTTGCAGCTTCCAAGTACATACTTTTTGTACTTCCGTAACTGTGATCCTGTGTCTAAGACAGTTGTAAATACAAAGTAGAGGTGAATTCTAAATGACTTTTTTGAATTGTAATATTAATGAAGCATTACACTTTTCAACTTCTTGAAACACCTTCTTGTTTACAGTTGAAAGTACTGGCAAGTGTGAAATTTTCCATTATTTGGAGGAGAGTGTGAGGGGGGACAACATCAGTGAAGGAGCTGAAGAGAAGGTGTGTGATTTTCAAGGATCTGGTTCTGATTGTGCAGAGTAGTGATTTCTGAATGAGGCATACTTAGTGTTGAAGTAATGAGCTGCTAAGGAATGCTGAGGATCCTTATGTAAAAATATGATTCATCGAGCTGCTTTTCATTGAAAACAGAATGTATAATGAGCACAGTCATGATTCTTGGTTTTAAAAACTTATTCAAAGTTGTGTTTTTAAATTCAAATGTAAGGTATAATGCATAGATAGACATCAGTGTAGCACACATGTAGGTATTGATAGATTTGAGAATGGCAGTTCAGCTAGTGTAAGACAGCTCAGAGTTCTGCCTTTTGGGAAGTACTTGCCAAATACCACTGCAGCTTTTCACTTGAGTGCTATCTGCACTTTTTGATACAAAATAATATCAGATTTGGTTTTTTGCAACTATGAAGGTCTAAGGAAGTGAAGGAAGTGGATGCATCATTGTTTATACTAATATTTTAAACTAAGCAGGTTTGGGTTTGCTTCATAAATTAAATAATTCTTGAATATGTTGCATATAATGCTTTCAATCAATTTTTGTGTCATTAAATAATAAGTAACAATTTTTGGTAAATTTTTTCTTAATGGCTGATGAAATCTCTCACTGTGAAATTGGTCGGAAATACTTCTTGTGTACATTTCAGAATTTTATTTTGAAGAATTGTCTAGAATGGACAGAGTCACTGTGGAATAAACAGATAAGGAAACAGGAACTTGAACTTGTTTTTAGGCTTGAGGTGTTGAGTTTTGTTAGTCCACCAAGTTTTCAGTCTTGATCATAACTATTGCAGAAACTCACAATTGATGCTCATTATGATCTTGGATGCTTAGGCAAAAAGATTCTCTATTCTGTGGTTTTGAGATGGAAAAGATTTCCTTGGAGAACGCTGTTAAGGTTTTACTAGTGTGTAAGTTTCTCTAGATTTGGGAATGGGAAAGAGAAGGGAATAGAATATCTTTCTGATCACTTCAGTACTCTATCTTCTGTTTTCTTAATTTATATTTTAGTTCCTAACTGAACCATGTCACCATATGATAATAACATGAAGAAATGGAAAAAGCTTAATTTAGTCTAGAAGAGTAATTGCTGTTACGTTTTAGCCGTGATCATATTTTGTTCATGCTGTTGCACCAGAGATGAACTTAGTGCTTTGTAACTGAATAATTCCACTTTTAAGTGTTTTCCAGTATTTTTTCTCTGTTCAAAATAATTACTGTGTTCCACTGTTGTTTGATTCTTAAATTAATAACATAATTTTTATATTCTACTAGCAGTAATAACTGACTTCCTCCCCTGACTTATTGACTGAACAGAAAAAAGTAATTTTCCGTAAGGTCAAACGTTTCTGTGAATGACTTGGGAAGGAAAGGAAGTGAAAGCTTGAGTTAGAGGATCGTTCAAAAAAAGCAGGGAGAATGAAGACAATATGTTGTTCTCCTGTTGCACATTGTCTGGCTGGGAGGTTAGATGAATCTCTCGAGTGTTAGAGCTCTTAATTTAAATTCTTTCTCTTCCTCAGCTAGCAGTGCCAAAATACTAAATTGAAACTGTTAATTAAACCAAAGAATATGAGAATAAATCTTAACAGTGAGCTATTTCAACACCTGATTTTTACGTGTTATTTCAAAGAACATTTAAGTATGAAAAGGAATGCTCTGATGTTTTAGTTGTTGCCAAGCATTGTTTATACTGTCAAGGACTTCTCAGCTTCTAACCCAGCCCTACCAGCGAGGATGCTGGGGGTCAGGAGGAGTTGGAATGGGACATAGCTGGGACAGCTGACCCCAGTTGTCCAAAGGGATATTCCAAACCACAGGGCATCATCCTTACATAGGTACAGGGGGAAAGCTGAAGCTGACCAGGGGCCGCTGCTTGGGAACTGGCTGGACCTTGGTCTGCAAGTGGCGAGCAGTTGCACTGTGCATCACTTATTATGTATATTCTAATTCATTAGGATTATAATTATTATTATTTTCTCTTCCTTTTGTGTCTGTTAAACTGTCTTTATGTCAACCCACAAATCTTACTTTTTTTCTTCCCTGTTCTCTCCCACATCCCACTGGGGATGGGAAGAGTGAGTGAGTGGCTGTGTGGTGTTTAGCTACCTACTGAGTTAAACCATGACAGTCCTTTCTGGCAGCCAACATGGAGCATAAAAGTTTGAGATAGTGACAGGTCTGACTGGAGCATATTAAAACAAATTTGTCAAATCTGTCATAGTTGTGGAGCCATAGAAAGGTTTGGATTGGAAGGGACCTTAGTAATCATCTAGCTCCAACCCTCTTGCCATGGGCAGGGACACATTCCATTAGACTGGGTTCCTCAAAGCTGCATCCAACCTGGCCTTGACAATTCCAGGGGTGAAGCATCCATAGCTTCTTTGGGCAGTCAGTTCCAGTGCCTCACCACTTTCATAGTAAAAAATTCTTTGTAATATTTTATCTAAATCTACCCTCTTTTAGTTTATAGTGTTGATTTGTTTGGTTTTGGAGTTGTTGCAGTGTTGTGTTGCATAACAGCAATACTTGCTTAATATGTATGACTGTGTATATATATATATATATATGTGTAAGTAATTATACTTGCTGTATATGTTCCATGTTGTGCTGTTACCACCTCTGGAGGCTGCGTTAAGGTTAGCATTTTGTTGTACTTTGTAGCACTGCCTTATGGTAAAATTGTGGTTGTGAGATAGATCTGGTGTGTGCTCAGCACTGCCACCATCTCCGAGCTTCCGGAGCCATCTGCGGGAACCAGGAATAATTGCACTGCATACCTTTTCTTCTCAGACAGCATTGGCTAAGGGGGAGATACCTTCGTCTTCCCCTTCTCTTCAAGGCAAATTACAGTAGCTCTTGAGAATTTTTAATATCCTCAGCATGGTCAAACCATCATGTTCCTGTTGCTATGTTTCATGACTGCGTTTCAAGTCTTGTTCGGGGTTAAACAACTATTTAAGAATACCACCCAGAGATTTGCCCCAAGGCTGGGTAGTTATGTGTATTAGGGTGTATGGGATAGTACAGGCAAGCACCTAGGACAGTGGTCACCTCCAAATTCTGCAATTTGACCCCTGAACAAATGCAGAATTCTGAAAAACTGGTAAAATATTTGGAAAAAGTATGCTGCCACCATGGCAACTCGAGAGACACAAATCACTGCAGTGTGCTAGTCCCTGGCCTATGCCTATCGAATCCTGTTCAACACTACTCAGTACCCTCAAGGGGAAGAGAAGGTCTCTGAATCTGATGACAAAATGACAGGCACTATGGCTACTCCAACCCCTACAACAGGCTCTGCAGCTGAACCAAAGAACCAACCTGTGCTAGTTTCAGTCATCCCTTTACACAAGACAAAATATTAGAAGTGGAAGTCAGCTCATTTAGTACCAGATGAAGGAGTTTCTTCTTAAGAGGGAGCAAGAGGAAGAAGTGGACAAGGCAGACTGCTCCAAAGCAGGACCATTACAACAACAGGAGGAGGAAGAATAGAGTCAGCTGCAGTTTGGGGAGGAGTAAGAGGAAGAATTCATAAATGAGGCAGTAACCTCCTTATCCCTGTTCCGGAGTGAGCTGTGAGTTATGTGAAAGGATTTCAGTTGTCACGCAGGTGAGCACATGGTCATCTGGCTGCTCTGATACTGGGATAATGGAGCCAGTAGCCTGAAATTAGAAGTAGGGAAGCCATGCAGCTGTGATTCTTTTCTAGGGAAGGGGGCATTGGCAAAGCAGTTGGAAAAGGGGTATAAGTCCTCAGTGTCTGGAGGGGATTCCTGTCGGGAGTGAAGGAAAGGTATCCTTTCAAAGAAGCTACTATATGTCAGTCAGAGAGAGGTATCCAGTACCTGAGGGAATGAGATGATTTATGATGATGTGGACAACAAGCAATTATCTAAAGATTCAGACGAAGTCAGGTGTGTGCAACTGATATGGTGGAAGTGCACCATCGCCGTATGGCAAGTCATTGGCAGTAAGGACCTGGGAAGATGGAAAGGGTGAATGAATTAGCTGGTCAATTCTAACAGTACAAAGAAAGTCTATCTTCCCCCATTGCCTCAGCTATGGAGAACCTGGTAACAGCAACGCAGAGGATAGATCCTACTCCCCATCTGTCTAGACCAGTATTTCTGCTGTTAGGAGTAAGCACTCTTCTGGTCAAGAGAGAGGCTATAGTGGGTATACACTACAGGGCACCTTGTGGTTTTACCTGCATGACCATGTAGAAGACATGAGGAAGTGAGATGGAAAAATGTTCCATGATCCTAGAGGCATGAGTATATGATTTGCAAGTAAAAACTATCACAAAAGGGAGGTTTTCCAGGAAAATTACAGCTCTAATCTTCAGTTGGCAGTTCCCGAGACAGAGTAGAATGGCTCATACTCCTGATCTTGAAGAAGGAACTTCTGATCTGTATTTATGGGAATTGAGTAGCGAATACCATGACCAGGACTAGAGTGGCTCTGCCTCCAGCCAGGTGGAGGAAAGGGACAACCAGGTTTACTGGACTGGATGGATCCAGTGGCCTGGTACATCAGACCTACAGGAGTATAAGGCTCTAGTGGACACTGCTGCACAGTGTACCCTAATGCCATCAGGCTATAAAGGGACAGAAGGCATCTGTACTTGTGGAGTGAAAGGCTGATTCCAACAGCTGACTGTATCAGAGGCTGAAGTGAGCCTGACTAGGACTGAGTGGCAAAAGTGCTCTGTTGAGACTGGCCCAGAGGCTCCGTGCATCCTTGGCACAGACTGTCTCAAGAGAGGACATTTCAATGACCCAAAAAGGTACCAATGAGCTTTCAGTACAGCTGCCTTGGAGATGGAAGATGTTAAACAGCTGTCTACCTTGCCTGTTTTTTTACTTTTACTTGTAAAAATTTTACGTTTTTCTTCCCAATTCTCTCCCCCATCCTGCTGGGGGGACAGGGAGTGAGCAAGTGGCTGTGTGGTGTTTAGCTACCTGCTGGGTTAAACTAGCAGGTTTAACTGATGAAGTGCATCTTGGATGTAAGCACTGGAAGCCGTTTAACAGATGCAGTAGTATTGTTTTAGTTTTAGGAATATATGGATCTCTGTAGCTTTAGAGCTTTCCAAATTAGCTGTAAACATGTCTTTATGTGTGTTCTTTTACAATGCCAGCGTGCATACCTTCATGCTGCATATTTTGAGTGATATTTTGTAAATATGCTATAAATTTAGTTTTAAAGGTCTGTAGAAATGGCTATTTTAGCACAAAGTAGAATAAAAAGAAACAGGACACCTTTGCAGGGTTGAAAATAACTTCTCTGTATGCAGAAAAAATTGCTGTGCTGAGTTAAAATTATACAGTAATAAGGGTGTGTGTATTTTAAGCATTGATGACCACAGCTGTAAAAGAAATTATTTTCTGCCTGGCATTTCAGTTTTAACGTATGCTTCTTTGTTTCAGTAGCGAGTCTCATCTTTCATCCTTGTCTTCTGAGCAAATTGTAACTTCTTTTTTTGTTTGTTTGTGTCAGTTTTGATATGTAGGAGGGAGGGATGTGCTTTGGGTGTCTTGAAAAGTTAGTTTTTTTACTTAGAGCACTTGAATCAATTCTCTAAGAGCAGTACCCACTACAGCAGCTATTCCTGGTGACTTTCTGTTGGTGATAAAATTCTGTTTTAAAAGTTTCAAAAGAAAACTAAAGGTATTTGCTTAGCATCTTGCTTTTTGAGTCAGCACTTTTCTTATTTCCAAAATTAATATGAAGTGTCTTGAAGCAGAAGTAGTCCAGGTCTTTGACACTGATACAGAAGATATGTTTTAATAACAAAATACCAATTAATAACATTTCCAAGTTTCATTTTGTAGTTTAATGGTTCAGTGCTGCTTCCGTGTGGTAATAAAATAAGATTTTACAGCTTCAATTGAGAAATATTAATAGTCTCCTTCATGAATACAGTTGATAGGCTAAATAAGGTGATTAAAAATGATCAAATTTACAAATCATCATGGCCAGGCTTCATGAACGAAGATTTGTGAAGGGCACTACCCACATTTGTTACAAGCGCGTTGGTGGCTAAAAAGGCCAATACGAGATAGACATGTCTGGTTGCAAAAGGCACAGCAGAAAGACTCCTTAGGAGGTATATTCTGCAAGGCACAATTCTTTCTGCATTATCTTTTCTCCTCAAGAGTGATCCTGCATGCTTTCTCAAAAGCATCAGCAGCGTTGAAGATAGCGTGTCTCCAGACTTCCCGATTGGAGGCCAGAGTAGACCAGAGTAGACCAGTTATGTTGGTCAATATGGCTGAGATGTTGTTTCAGGGAGTCCTTGTATCTTCTTTTTGGGGCTCCTCTCTTGCGGCAGCTGGTGGCAAGTTCACCATAAAGCAAGATCTTGGTTTATTAAAGATAGAGCCTTTTGTTATTTATATGTAAGAATATTATGTTACATATTCCAGTCTCAATAAGCCAACTTTTAAGTATCCTTACTGTGAAAAAAAGGTACAGAATGTTCCTTTGAGAAAGCATTTTTGGGATTTAATTCTTATAAAGAGACTAGGTTTTGCTATGTTTTGAGATACTCAATATATTAAAGAGTTTACCTGGACAAATTCTGAAGAGGCCATCCTAGTCCAAGCCCCTGCTCAGAGCAGGGCTAACTCTGGCTAGGTCACCTTGCTGAAGGCCTTGTCTAGTTAAGCTTTGAATATCTGTAAGGTGGCCTGCTCTAGTGCTTATCCACTCTGGGAAAATTTTTCTCTCCCTTGTGTCCAGTTGAGATTTCCTGTGTTTCAGCGTATGTTTATTGTACTTATCATTTCACTCCACAGCGCTCAGAATTGGCTTCAGATAGTGGGGCAAGGAGAGGGGAATGGCTTCCTCCTTTGTTCTACTCTTCTTCGGGATGAACCAAATTGACAAGCGAAACAGCGCTCTCAGTGTCTTTTATGGACATGGGCTTCAGTCACCAAAACATCTTAGTGGCCTGTCTTCAGTTCGTGGGTCTTCTCTCATAATGGGGACCCTCAATGCTGGACATGATACTTTAGATGTGGCTTTTGCACTGCAAGGAGAGGAATAATGACATCCTTTGATTTGCTGGCTACAGTCTTGCTAAGGCAGCCCAGGATGTCCTTAGTCTTTACCGCTGTATGGGTATGTTCAATCTGCTTTGTTACTGTCAAGTAGAGAAGGGTAGACAGGAGGGAGAGTTTATGAAAAGAAGAAAGAGTAAGATGAAGGGATATACATATTCCATCTCTGTCATTATAGAGAAGAGTACCAAATGACTGAGAAAAGGTGATGTGATGCAGATGTGGTGTTATTCAATCTCCTACCCCTCAAAAAAGAAAGTTAATTAACAGCTTATTAAGCTAAATATAGTGCATGGTAGATTCAATGAAAGTTTCAAAATTACAAGTGTGGCCTTAGGGTGATGCCTTTTAGCCCATCATGGACTTGTGATTTTGGATAGAAGAGTGTCAACAGTCATTTGCAGTTGAGTTAGAATCACAGAATATTCTGAGCTGAAAGGGACCCACAAGGATCACCAAATCCAACTCTTAAATGAATGGCCCATACAGGGATCAAAGCCACAACCTTGGTGTTACTAGCACCATGCTTTAACCAACATGCTAATCTCAGGGTCTTACAAGAGGTAGGACTTGGCTTGTACAGGCTTCTGTGAGAATTGGTGACTGGATGTTGGTATGTTCCTATGCAGAAAAAAAAGGTTCAGCTTTATCATGCCATCTCTCTCTGCAAAGATTTTTACCTGTTTTACTGCTTGGCAGATGGAGGGTGTCATCAGTTCCTACTTCTCAGCCTAGAAGTGGTTATTGCTTGAGATGTCTTATCTCTGCTGGTTCCTGCTTGCCTGCCCCCATCATGTACTGTGAATTATATTTTTCTGCAGGATGCAGATGTATATTTTGCTATGTACCTTTCAGCTTAATATTGCTTCCTAAATGTTGTGGCACAGACTTGATCTCACTATTTCTTCAGAATATTAGAGCACAAGCTTTAAAACTCTTGTGTTAAAGAAGGTAAATAGTCCAGTTTTGAGTCATAGCATCATATGATTACTTGGCTCGATTGATGAATTGAAAACCAAACTGAAAGTAAGCTTTTCAGAGCTGTGGAAATCTGAAAGTGTGGTTATCTTTGAGCTTGTGCCCTTCAATCTTAAAATTAAACAAATTATTGTAAACTTTCCCCTTTGACTCCCGTGATTGGCTGCTGCAGTGCCCTTGGTGCTCTCCAGTGCCTGTGTGCTATCATGCCTTCATGTCCTTCTTGTGGTCTGTCCTGCCCCAGAACACATTTGGCTTCCTCTCACGTCCCTTGCGTTTGGCAAGCACCAGCCTGTGTTATGGCTGTTTGGAGCGAGGCAGTGCTTCAATTGACCAGTTGATTGCTGCTGCTCGAGATGGATGGCAGCCAAGTTCTGTTTCCCTTTTCCACAATGCAACTGCTAATTTGTATGTCTTGCTTCTACCCGGCAGCTGATTTCCATGAAACTTAGGGTAAACTTAGGTGTCTTTGAGATCTCTGTTTCTCTGTCAAATTTGGCTAAAATTGGCCTGCGTGATTAGAATTCATCTGCATGACATGGCTGCTGGACAGACTGCGTACCATTGTTTTCCGAGGGTAATTGAACTGCATTTTAAAAACTTTTGGATTTGGTTGTTAAAACAAAAATGAAGAAACTAGACTTCATGTGAAATGGTTTGTCTATTTAATCTATCATGTCTTTGCTTTTTCCAAGTAGTGAATACAAAAGGAGGGAAGAGACATTTGGCAAAAGTACCTGTCTCTGCCTTATGCTTGTTAGTTCAGCAGCTGGAGTGTTCTAGTATAGGTGAAATGCATACCAGCTCAAGCCCTGGGGATTTGAAACATGTATTCTGCCTCCTGTGCTTTGTGAATTTGTAATATGCACTGTTGTGAATATTCATTCTTCTTTGATGCCATTCCCCATTTTATGTATAATCAAACTTTCTTCAGAGTTGCCTCAAGATCTCAGGCAAATTACCTCTTAGGCTTGGTGAGTTGGTCTGTGGGTTTGTTTTTTTTTTCTCTTTGTGTGTATTTTAACATTTAGAACAGCTTCAACAGAAGGAATTGACAGAGGCTCAGATACCTAGCATGGAAATTGCGGAGAGATGCTACATTCATGCAGTGCTATAATACGAAGTCTAATTTTTGTGCACAATGTTATTTGTTGTAAAGTTATCCACTGCAGTTATTCTTTGCTAGGACAACATGCATCTGCGGTAAAATGTTTTTAATCCCTTCATGCTTTTAGAAGCAGAAGCTAAGCTCTTCAGTCAAGACAGCTTGGAAGTGACCATTTCCTGAAAGATTGAGGTAGATAAAATTTCAACAGTTGTAGAAAGGATTTTATCAGAATTTGTCCAAAATAAAAATGGCTCGGGGATGATGTTTTCTTACGATTTAGTTTATAGGGCTTATATGTTTATTCACAGATAATTATGCTGCAGAGCAGAAGAGAGTAATTATTGAGGGGATTAACTTCATAGCTTCAGTAGACCTTATCTTGATTTGAGGCAATGTCTTCAAAATAAGGAGGGTGATGGTCTTAAGCATTACTTTGCAAATTTTACTTTTTCCCCACTCTTATGATGAGCACCACTTGTCCTAACTGCAAGTTAGTCGTGTTCTCTTCTCTCTGGGAACCAGAAAGCAGAAGTTGTGAATTTAATTTCTCTGTTTATTCTGAAGCTTTAGTTTTGCTCTCTTAACCCCTCCTACCTTACCTGTCAGAGATCAAGAGCAGGTGCACACTAAGGTGTTTAGCTCTTAATACTTCAGGTGAAAGTAGACTGGAATTTAACTGTCTGTGAAACTTGTAAGAAAAGGAGAACCTGAAGCAGCTGAGTGCGGGTGGGTGTGTATTAACGAAGGATGGCAGAATTGCAGGTAATTACGACTTTCAGTTAATCAGCAATACACTGAATAGGTAACAAGAACATAGGTCTTCTCTTTCCATGTTTCCACATGTGCTGACATATTAGCTCCAGTCAAATAACTCTAAAGCAAAAAGAGAAAAAAGAGGAGAAAATCATTTTAAAAAAGCAACTAGTTATCTGACAAAATGGCTGTCATACTAGTTACCTGTTCACCGCAATAAAGACAGGCCTCGTGTTGGTCCATTCTTTGTGCATATCTTTTCTGAATGCTGCTGACAGAACATCAGACAGCAGAAAAATGAATGGTATCGGTTGAAGCAATGCTAAAAAAAAAAGGCAGAGACAAGTTTACTTATTTTGTCATTTTTTTCTAACTTTGTTCTTCACCGTTATTTCACTTCTGTCACTCTTTTTTATCTGTGTCCTTTGCATCTCTGTATGCCAAAGCTTGCAGTTTTCAGTCATATGAGGAGTTTAAAGAGATTTTTTGGTCAAGGGAAAGCTTCAGGCTGTAAATGCTGCTCATGGATAGAGGTGAGTATCTCAAGTCTTAGTCCCTGTACAACACCCTTCTATATCCCATGGCTTGCTCACAAATTACTCCATCTCACCTCCTTGAGGAAGTAGGTGGGGCTGTGGATACACTTGTGCTTATATAAGTTTTGATGGTATATTGTGATGTTGCCTATAGAAGATGGAGCTGGAGTTCAGTTACTTCAGATCACTTAAAATTATCAGACCTAGGAGCAGAATGCATGAATTTAATTCATGTCAAGAATACTCTGATGTGTGTGCTATTGTACAGCTTATTGTGAGGTGGGACTCTTCACAGTAAGTTTTTTGATTGCAGTTGTTAGCACAGAGATAAGGAATTACATCTATCCATTAATTAAACTTAGAGGAGATATAGGTGTGTCATGGTTTGAGTAGGCCCAAAATCTAATTCTGATTCCTAGCCCCCCACCCACATCTTAACCCCATGTGAGATGGGTTTTCTAGACAAAAACACGAGACTCAATATGGGGGAAGGAATATATTACAAAGACTATACACATAAATAAATACTATAATACACTGCATACAATCTTAACTCTATATCTATCTCTACCATGACAATAATATTTACAATGGGCCCAATCTCTTCTCCCTCCAAATAAAAGTCCAGGAGAGAAGAAGAAGAAAAGACCCTTTCCAGTCTGTCAGCAGCAGGCTCTCTCTAGGCAGCAGGCTCTCTTCTTCTCTCCCAGGCAGCAGAAGCAGTTGCTGGCTCTCTGCCAGCACACACGAGGGAGGTCTTCCAAGCCTCTCTCGGCCCCCGTCTTCAAATAGGGGGTCTTTCCATGGGTTGTGTAACCCCAGACACGGCTGCTACACCATGGTCATATCACGAAGCACCGGGGTCTTCGTGACGGTTTGGTATCTTCAGGGGAAATCAAGCCCTTGTGCAGAGCTCCCATGCTCTGCCTCAAAGATGGTTGCTAGCTTCTCTGAAGCCTGGCAGCAAGGGGGGGGGGGGGGGGGGG